>NC_137826.1:59741964-59784464 GCF_963921795.1 Nannobrachium achirus
GAGGACGGGTAAGGACCTAGTATATATATATATATATATATATATATATATATATATATATATATATATATATATATATATATATATATACTAGAAAAAAAGCCCCTTGCAGGGGCTTATTCCCAAGTGCCCATGCGTGCCCATGTGGAATGGATGAGCTAAGCGGCCGTGGCCCCACCTCCCCACCCGGTCTGGGCTGTCTGAAAGTGAGTTAGTCTTTTTTAGCACCAATATAATAGGAGTCAGGACAAATCAAATGGCGAAAGTAGGCACGATCTGAGACATGTGGACCCGTTGATTGTTGTTAATATTTGGGGTTTTTGATGTTGGAAATTACATAAATGCCTCGCTGGTCTGTTTTTTGTGTATTCCACTATTCTTAATCCTACCCCTGCTCTCCATTGCAGAAAGCAACATAACGATTGAAGCTTGCACGTTAGAGTAGTGTCCCTCCGTCAACACAATGTTACATGCGTAGGCTATTTAGTTACACCATAGCATTTGCACGATCGTGAATGTGTCACTGTGTGCGTTCGGTGTGCGTGCTCTATTAACGCATTATTATTATTATTGTTATTTTAACTTGTTAGTGATGCAACTGAGATGGACATATGGAGACATGTATCTATATCTATGTATACCCATCTACTATTAAGGCTATATACTATGTATTTATATGGCTACAGATAGACAGGATACATAGAGGTGGATATAGAGTTTTGTGTATTGTGTATACATGTGGCCTTTGTTAATAGACCTTGTTGCTTCTCACACACACAATCTGGCAACGCTCAGTCTAACTGTCCGACCTATTATTATTGTTATTAGTTATAATTATTAGTGGCCAAGCCCTGAAAGGGCTTAGCAAACTTTGGTAAGCCTATAGCTCATAATGCCCTGTTTTCTTGCTTTTCCTTATTTCTTTCTTTTTCTTTTTCCTGCTTGGCACTTTATCGCTGCTTGCAGCTATGATTGTTGTTGTTAGTCGAGTTGACCAACTGACATGAGCATATTGAGATCTATCTGTTTATCTATCAATCTATTTATAATCTACCTGTATGTATGTGTCAATAGCCATGTTTCCATAAACTTATTCGAATTAGGAAAGCGAATTATCAGAATTGCGTATTAAGACAAAGCGAATTTAGCCCGTTTCCATTTGCGGGTGTCATTCGAATTAGCGACGCTCGCATGGGTTGACAGAGTGCTCATCCTGCAAGTTTCAGCGTCCTCTGGAAGGTGGCCGACCTGCAAGCTCACAGCGCGGCGCGGAGACGCGGATGTGCGCTGCTGTGAGCTTGTAGATCAGATCGGGTGATGTGTGATGAGGAAGGGTAACACTGTGTGATGAGGAAGGGTAAGCCACGGATGGCTTATTGACTCCGGGAGTGAAAACGGGAGGATTTTACACAAGGTCCGTGTCACTCCGTTCACTGCAGTGCGCGCGCGCGCACACACACACACACACACACACACACACACACACACACACACACACACGACGGAGGACGGTGTATCTATCTCTGTCTCTGAGGTATTAAAACGGTCCGGTCGCGCCCCCCGCAGCCGCCGAAAAACGAAAGAGAAAAGGTGTTTCTAAAAGCTGTTTATGTGTTTGCAGCGTCTGTATCTTGTGCAATAACAATACTATCCGTGTCCAAAAATGCCATGCGATTGTGTGCTGCCTGCTGCTGCGGTTGCTGCTGCTACCGTGTGTGGCCTATGTCAAGTGAGCAGCATTAGCGTTAGCAGCAATAAGACTTCCGGTGCCGATCTCTTCAAAATAAGAGTACCCCTGAGGCAACTGATTTTTTTTTGTTGAAAAAAGATAATTTTTTCCATGATATGCACATTCAAAATATAGATTAAGCATTTAAACGAACATACACAATGCTAATTATGTTTCTGGGTAAAAAATAAGGTTTAATAACATACAAAATAATGGAGTATAATAATTTATCACACTTTTATTTTGAAGGCTGGAGCCTGGCTTATTGCTGCAAACTCCCAGGCAGGAAACGTTAGTGCTGCTCACTTGACAGAGCTCCGTGTGTGCACTGCATTCGCACATGCGCAGTAGAGTGGGAGGGGGGTCCTAGCGAGAGGTGGCTCAAATATATGCCTGTATAAAAAGTTTCGTTTTATATTAATTGTATGACATTTAAGTACAATCATGGCGGCAAACATAGCTTAGTTGCTTGCCAGAGTATTGAGCAGTGTACATGTCAAGCGGGGAACCGTTACGTGCACTGGTTTGCTGATATATATATATATATACAGAATAGTTTAGGAAGCAGACTGCATCCACTAGAAGTGAGAGCATTGTTAACAGTCTGAATAAAGTAAATTTAAATAATCTTCCAGCAGAAAACTACTTATATCAGCTTTAATGAAAGACAATAATGCATCTTCGTTCCCCTGCTCTGTGCAGTTCAACAGTGCAGTTCCTCTGCAGCCAGAGAACCAGGGCTACAAGAAGAACCCAGGTCTTCAGGACAGAGTCCACTGTGTGGTCTACGTCATCGACTCCACCAAGGTCTCCATCATGTCCTCCAAGCTGCAGGACAAACTGACCGCCATTCGAGGCAAGATCAACCTAATCGGTCAGTTCCTTACCAACACATCACCACTGTTAGGACCGATATATGATCAAGATCAACCTAATCGGTCAGTTCCTTACCAACACATCACCACTGTTAGGACCGATATATGATCAAGATCAACCTAATCGGTCAGTTCCTTACCAACACATCACCACTGTTAGGACCGATATATGATCAAGATCAACCTAATCGGTCAGTTCCTTACCAACACATCACCACTGTTAGGACCGATATATGATCAAGATCAACCTAATCGGTCAGTTCCTTACCAACACATCACCACTGTTAGGACCGATATATGATCAAGATCAACCTAATCGGTCAGTTCCTTTACCAACACATCACCACTGTTAGGACCGATATATGATCAAGATCAACCTAATCGGTCAGTTCCTTACCAACACATCACCACTGTTAGGACCGATATATGATCAAGATCAACCTAATCGGTCAGTTCCTTACCAACACATCACCACTGTTAGGACCGATATATGATCAAGATCAACCTAATCGGTCAGTTCCTTTACCAACACATCACCACTGTTAGGACCGATATATGATCAAGATCAACCTAATCGGTCAGTTCCTTACCATCACATCACCACTGTTAGGACCGATATATGATCAAGATCAACCTAATCGGTCAGTTCCTTTGCATCATCACTAATTAGAAATGATTTATGCAGTGGTGGAAAAAGTACTCACGTTTTACTAAAAAGTATCAATACTGCAATGTAGAAATACTCTGTAAGGGCTGCACGGTCACACCAAGGGATGGTGTTTTCTGCTGGTGATTCAGTCCGAGTGTATCAAAGGGTGCGTTCGGAAATGCGCACCGGGTGTGTGCTCAGTGTAGTGAGTGCCTAAACCTAACCCTAATCCTAACCTCAGTAAAACGATGCCTAACCCTAACCCTAACCCTAGCCCTAACCTTAACCTCAGTAAAACAATAGCCGTTTTCCAATCCGAAGGGTTCGCACTTTGAAGTGCGCATATGAAGGGCTATGACGTCACTTGGCCGTGCCATGTGTAGGGCTTGTCCTATGAAGTGCACTCCACAGTGCCTGTGGAATGGGACAGCGCTACCAAGTCCATAGCCGAGAACTTCCGGTTGCAAAAATCATTCCTCCGCCATTTTTTCCTCCGCGGTGCTTTTAAACTACGTATTTTACCTTCTTAAACGTCCAAACTTATTTTTTTGTGAGGCGGAATTAACTTTTAAGACATTTTAGGATATTTTGAACTTTTTGGGGGGTCACCTAATAATTCACAGCTATTTTGACGTTCGAGGAGAATTGAGAACCAGCATCACTCGAACCGAGGCAGGCAGTGAGAGTCATGTCATCCGTCCAAGGCATTCGATCTTCGGCTTGGGATGAGCGTTGCATGTCCTGTTGCTTACCTGCTCTACAAGCTCACAACGCGGTGCAAAGCGACGCGTTGTGAGCTTGTAGATCTGCTGTTTTCACTAGTTTGGATCCAGGGCAAATTAATTTATTTTTTGGGTCACGTACAGGCTAAAAAGTTTGGGAAACACTGGCTATAGACCTATACATGATTGTGATATGATTTATTGTGGCTACAACTTTCAGACAACCCGTTTCAAATAGTTTTCTGTTGATTAGATATTAAAGAAACTTTGGTTTTGTCATAATTAAAGGTCTGAGGTCTGACAGTCACATAACTGTATGATGAGATTGTTCTGAAGCACAAGATCATGAAATCAAATAACAGTTTATTAACACGCTCTATTACAATTCACACTGTAACAACATGTATCTCATGATATTCATATTATGCATAATGTAAAAGCGGCTTCGGAATTAACATCATTTCAGGTCATTTATTGACAGAGAGAAATATGAAAAGCCCGACCTTCGTTTTAAACAAAATAAAATGATTCGTATATTCTGTGATATGTTTGTGGTTGAAAATGTGTTTGCCCTGCCTTTCTGTCACATCACCGTAATATGATCATCATCATTAATAGCAGCAATTTTAAGCAATACAAGCCCCAAAATAAAAATGCAACATTTCATATCATGGTCAGGCATAATTCATAGTAAATCATAAAGCAAACATTCAAATGGCTTCAACGCATAATGTACCGGTAATACTTTAAAGATCTGAAGCTTTATTTAGTTATTATAGTGAAGACTGAATGCCGAGTTCTAACCCACAGATATTACACTAGGATAGGCCTATAATCAAATGGACCCTAATACAGTATTTTCTCATTCTGAAGTGTGTGAAGGTGAGAGAATAAAACATTTCCACTAAATGTCATTTGAGTTCTGAGCATCTGTTTTGTATATTACAGAGCAGTGGAGAATAAAGCAAAAATAATTGTTCCCCCATCGTTAACGTTTATTTATTTATAGCCTATGCGAATTTAGGACTAAATCACACATTATGTCAATAGCTATTATTGTTTCACGTAGCCTATTCATAACATCTGTAATTAAGGGAAATACTCTATTCCCGATTTGATATTGCCATAGCCTATAGTAGGCCTACTCTCTATCCATTTCTATTTACAGTTCATTCTGATGTTTGATTATATTCTGAATTGGTTCCTCGTTTATTAGTGGACACGTTCACACGTTGTTATAGGCTATAGACCTATATTATTTTAAACAACACTCAAATACCAAACCTGATGCTCGAAGTTCTTTGCCACGGGAACTCAGTGGTAGTTAGATTGTTTATTTAATTGGAAATAACATAACGCACATATACAATACACTGGACAATCTGAATTAATAACGGTATGCTCAGTAGAATATGCAATGAATGGTATAAACTATATAGACTAACATGAGTTCGTCATGTTACTTGAAAACATTGAAAACAAAACATTCAACCAAGCATTATACAGAGGCGGTTTCTTTCATATCTAATCATATTAAGAAAACAATTTGATGGATTGCCTGTTAATTAAGCCACAACAACAAATCTGTCAGTCATGTTCCACCACCAATTCCAAGGGAGGGGAGCAGAGCCGTGGAGCCGAGAACAAGTTGCCTTCAGAGGGATTCGATGCGTAGAGCTGCCCGCCCCGAGACCAGACACTGCGGTTCTCCTTCCGACAACGCCGATCATATTTTTAAATAGGCTCTGTCATGATTAATTATGAAGTTTATAAATACTATACCTAAAACACCTTACAATTAAACTCTGTGGCACCACACAAGAAGTTAGAGAGCGCTTTGTGGATAAAAGTTATGCGATGGACAGCAGACACTGTTGTTTTTGTTTTGATCCGGGTTGAATCGTGGAGGCGCGTTGCATTGTGGAGTAGTGCACATTCCAAGGGTAGGTTACCCTAGGTTAACACAGTCTACTAAATGGGACAGCACTAGGCGCGGCCCAGTGACGTCATAGCCCTTCATATGCGCACTTCAAAGTGCGAACCCTTCGGATTGGAAAACGGCTTATGCCTAACCTTAACCCTAGTAAAACTATGCCTAACCCTAACCCTAGCCCTAACCTTAACCTCAGTAAAACTATGCTTAACCCTAACCCTAACCCTAACCCTAGCCCTAACCTTAACCTCAGTAAAACTATGCCTAAACCTAACACTAACCACACCCGGTGCACATTTCCGAACGCACCCTTTGATACGCTCAGACTGAATCACCAGCAGAAAACACTCTTACGTCACACCAAAGTATGCCAGCTGATAAGCGGATTCTGACGATGCAATTCAATGGGAATTGTTTTGAGAAATCTGCCATCTGCCATTCAAAATGTACTTGAGTAAAAGTACAACAGCATTGGCATCAAAATGTACTTAAAGTACCAAAAGTAAAGTATAAAAAAATATTTTGAAAATGGCACAACTACAAGTTCACAATGCGTTGCATCCTGACACATTCTGAGCTTGTAGATCGGCTATTTTCAAATGCAAGGTTGAAGTGTTTAAAGTGTGCTTTGTAATATAATCAATCTATAAAGTAACTAGTAACTAAAGTGTTTCAAATAAATGTAGTGGAGTAAAAGTACAATATTTGGATCCGAGATGTAGTGGAGTAAAAGTTAAAGTATTTGAAATTAAATACTAACCCTAACCCTAACCCTAACCCTAAATACTAAATACCTAAAAAAATATATACTTAAGTACTGTACTTAATTAAATGTACTTACTGTAGTTGCTTTACACCAGTGTTGGGCCTGTTACTTTAAATAATAATAATAATTATTATTATTATTATTACCCGAAATACATAATGAACTCTTATCAGTACAGTTAGTGCTTACATCGCACATTACATGAGCCAAAGGGCGGGAGCATGTCCATATTCCAACTTTTGAGATTTCCCCCCAAAGGGCCATTTAGGTGCAGAGGTGAGTGGCTGTGTGTCATATGGTTATTGTAGAGACTGTTTAGGTGCAGAGGTGAGTGGCTGTGTGTCATATGGTTATTGTAGAGACTGTTTAGGTGCAGAGGTGAGTGGCTGTGTGTCACATGGTTATTGTAGAGACTGTTTAGGTGCAGAGGTGAGTGGCTGTGTGTCACATGGTTATTGTAGAGACTGTTTAGGTGCAGAGGTGAGTGGCTGTGTGTCACATGGTTATTGTAGAGACTGTTTAGGTGCAGAGGTGAGTGGCTGTGTGTCATATGGTTATTGTAGAGACTGTTTAGGTGCAGAGGTGAGTGGCTGTGTGTCATATGGTTATTGTAGAGACTGTTTAGGTGCAGAGGTGAGTGGCTGTGTGTCATATGGTTATTGTAGAGACTGTTTAGGTGCAGAGGTGAGTGGCTGTGTGTCATATGGTTATTGTAGAGACTGTTTAGGTGCAGAGGTGAGTGGCTGTGTGTCATATGGTTATTGTAGAGACTGTTTAGGTGCAGAGGTGAGTGGCTGTGTGTCATATGGTTATTGTAGAGACTGTTTAGGTGCAGAGGTGAGTGGCTGTGTGTCATATGGTTATTGTAGAGACTGTTTAGGTGCAGAGGTGAGTGGCTGTGTGTCATATGGTTATTGTAGAGACTGTTTAGGTGCAGAGGTGAGTGGCTGTGTGTCATATGGTTATTGTAGAGACTGTTTAGGTGCAGAGGTGAGTGGCTGTGTGTCATATGGTTATTGTAGAGACTGTTTAGGTGCAGAGGTGAGTGGCTGTGTGTCACATGGTTATTGTAGAGACTGTTTAGGTGCAGAGGTGAGTGGCTGTGTGTCATATGGTTATTGTAGAGACTGTTTAGGTGCAGAGGTGAGTGGCTGTGTGTCACATGGTTATTGTAGAGACTGTTTAGGTGCAGAGGTGAGTGGCTGTGTGTCACATGGTTATTGTAGAGACTGTTTAGGTGCAGAGGTGAGTGGATGTGTGTCACATGGTTATTGTAGAGACTGTTTAGGTGCAGAGGTGAGTGGCTGTGTGTCACATGGTTATTGTAGAGACTGTTTAGGTGCAGAGGTGAGTGGCTGTGTGTCACATGGTTATTGTAGAGACTGTTTAGGTGCAGAGGTGAGTGGCTGTGTGTCATATGGTTATTGTAGAGACTGTTTAGGTGCAGAGGTGAGTGGCTGTGTGTCACATGGTTATTGTAGAGACTGTTTAGGTGCAGAGGTGAGTGGATGTGTGTCACATGCTTATTGTAGAGAATGTTTAGGTGCAGAGGTGAGTGGCTGTGTGTCACATGCTTATTGTAGAAACTGCTGGCTTTTCAGAGGGCAGTTGAGGTGAGGAGGAGATCAAGTTCTACCAGTTCTTCCAAAACTATTTTGGTACGGTAGGCAGCTTTGACAGTTGTGGTTTCTTTCCATTACAGTGATATCTTGATGAGCAATCTTCTATCATGATGAGAATGTTTTAGACCTTGCATAGTTGTGATTTAAGATATGTAGAACAATGTAAATAGAAAGGTCATGTACTGTGCATGACGTACATGATGAGTGATTAGATAACGACAGACGGTGTGACAGGATTTAAAGGAATGCAGTAGTGGTGTGCGGATAGGCTTTTGAGTTCATCCGAATCCATCCGTGCAAATTAATTATCTGCCCATTATCCAACCGCATTAATTATATTTATCCAATTCATAAATCCGCATCCATCCTCATCTTCCATATGTCAAATTATTAGTGTTTTCTGGTAGGCCTATTCCCAGAAATGCATTGATTTAGCTTACGAAATATCTGTTCATCTTTTTTGTGCTGCGCTTCGCTGATATAGTCAGACAGGCAGGCAGATAGACAGGCACAGGCACAGGCACAGAGAGAGAGAGAGAGAGAGAGAGAGAGAGAGAGAGAGAGAGTGAGCAAGAAGAGAGAGAGAGAGAGAGAGAGAGAGAGAGAGAGAGAGAGAGAGAGAGAGAGAGAGAGAGAGAGAGCAAGAGAGAGAGAGAGAGAGAGAGAGAGAGAGAGAGAGAGAGAGAGAGAGAGAGAGGGAGGTAAGGTAATGAGTGCGGCGAGGCATGCCGTGATGCCGATCCAATGTCATTAAGTGGTAGCAGCTGTATTGTTTTATTGTGGACTGGACATTGCCTCATGAAGAATTAGCAAATTATACAAAGTAACACTCACTCACACAGACACAAGCATTCAGAGATGTAGCTTTTGTATTGATAGATATATTATGTCATAATTAATTTCCTGGATTATTTCATCCGCGGGTATCCAAAATGAATTAATAGTTATATTTGATTGATCCAAATCCGCCCGCACCGCGGATCACCGCGGCTAAAACCGCCAACCGCGCATCACTAGAATGCAGTGTCACAGCTACTTTCAAGCAATGGTTCCTAACTTTAATCAGAGGAGAGCTAATTTATGAGCTGGAAGTCATCCATTCATTATGATTGTGGAGTGTTACTATAGTTAAACAGTATTACTTTTGGACACTTTCAAACACTTTCTCTCAAGGGTGAAAACTGTTTTCACCAGCTTTACTTTTCCAGTTCTGCCCTTCGTTTGCTCTCGTAGCAAATACCGTTAGATCCTCCTTGGATCTTTTCGCTGCAGACACATTGACTTTAATTGCTTAATTGTCTGACTACACCATATACGAATTCATTGCCTTAAAACATTGCGTGTTTACAAATCATTTGTTCCATGGGTCTTCAGAATAAGGTCAGAACAATGAAAGACCCTGCAGAGGAAGATGAATGAATGAATACCTGGCGATGTCCTTGGTTTACAAAACAAAAGGATTACAATTACAGTCCTGGGGTCTTTTATTTATGACCTTTGTGTCTTGTTGTTCTGTGCTGTTTTCCAGGGATTCCTCAGTTGGTTCTGTTGACCAAAGTGGATGAAACCTGCCCCCTGGTGGCAAAGGACCTGACCAAGGTTTATCACAGCCTCTACATCCAGACCAAGGTGAGTTCTGACACAAGGTTTATCACAGCCACTACATCCACACCAAGGGAGTTCTGACACAAGGTTTATCACAGCCTCTAGTCTACATCCTCACCAAGGTGAGTTCTGACACAAGGTTTATCACAGCCTCTACACCCACACCAAGGTGAGTTCTGACACAAGGTTTATCACAGCCTCTACATCCTCACCAAGGTGAGTTCTGACACAAGGTTTATCACAGCCTCTACATCCTCACCAAGGTGAGTTCTGACACAAGGTTTATCACAGCCTCTACATCCTCACCAAGGTGAGTTCTGACACAAGGTTTATCACAGCCTCTACATCCACACCAAGGTGAGTTTATGTATTGTACTGTTCTATGGATTGATTAAATGTGATCTTAAATCATGCAACTGAAGATTCAATGTTATGTATGTGTAAAGTTGTATATCATGCTTTGCTCTGGGGGGTTTGTGATATCAGATTATGTCTCATGTTCAAGCCTATGATCTGTTATATCACAGCAGAGCTACACCGCCAAACTAAATGCAATATCATTGCATAAATGATAAATATCATCACAACAAATGGTATGGTTAATCAAAATAAATTGCGTGGTTAATCCTGTGCTGAAATATATCAAATCAAATATGATTTTGTTTTTTCTATGCAGTGTCAAGAGATCAGCCGGCGTCTGGGCGTTCCGCTGTCCCTAGTGGTTCCTGTGAAGAACTACAGCCAGGATCTGGAGTTGGACCAGAGCTGTGACGTTCTGCTGCTCAGTGCTGTCAATCAGATGCTGCGCTACGCCGACGACTACTTTGACGACGTCAGCGACCAGTTCCCCGAGGACAACGCAGTCACCGAGGAACCCAGCGACTCTGACGATTAAGATAACCTGTTCGCAGTCAAAATGAGTCTGAATGCATTTACTGTAGACTCTCTGTTGAATTATCTTGGATCACATTATTAACCCCCTCCTATTTACGCTACTTCTACTTTAAATGCAATTCCTGAACTGGTTCTGGATTTTAAATCCAGCCGTGGTTATGCTGATCTTGAACTAGTTCTGGATATCGTTTTATATTACATGACACTAGCATGCAGTCAATGTAACCCGTGGGTGAAAGAAAACTCACTGTGCTTCCATCCATTGGGCGATGACATCACCAGGAAGCGAGTAACCTCCATAGGCTCCTATTTGTTGCGCTGCAAAGAAACTTTCTCCAAAAACGCTTACATCGCAGAGAAACGGCGACACTCGTCCACAACTGTCGGCCGCGGTGAAAACTTTTCTTCTCTGTGTGAAAGTAAACATCCTTAACGACATTACAACATCGTGAATTTCCACAAAATTGACACGATCGTGGCTTCCGGTGGTCTTCAAAATAAAGCACAGTTAATGGCGGCACACTATATCCAAATATTACAAAACTAATGGCACTAAACGTGTTAAGATTCAGGCATTCATGGAAATGATTTAGCCCTGGACATTAAAATGGACAAAATACACTAACCATCAATATTGTTTTTTTTTAATAGTTGATGCATGACAATCAATGGGGTAATCTCTCTTTTTCGACGGCCCATCATTTCGACTAAGGGTTTGGGTTTAGGCATAGTGGTTAACACCTTCTCAGCCTGGCCGTACTCCCTCGGACTTCCTACTTGGTTCAATCAGCCGGTCGTCTTTTACCGTCTTTTTGATCAAAATGCGTTTACAACAACTTCAAAGCCTTCTGCAACTCCTGACATTGTTTGGGGTCAAGCACTTCAAAGGAAAGAGTCGAGGCGCCCCTTCAAACATCAACAAGCTGTCTTAGATCAAAGAAAATCAAATCACATGACCAAACAATCACCACAGTATAAAAGGCCTGTGGGAAACTCCTCACATTGTGGGAGTAGGTACGTTATTGCATTGCGCAAAGTGAGAGACAGAGACAGAGAGATTTTGAGCGGAGTATTGATAGTGGACAGATTGAGAGAGAGATATAGTGATTGATTGTGAGAGAGAGTGTGTGAGAGATCGAGAGAGAGAGTGTGTGTGTGTTTGAGGAGAGAGGGAAAGAAAGGGAGAGAGTTGAGCAAGTTTGAGAGGAGGAGGAGAGGAGAGCGGTTAGTATATTTTTTTTTAGTTTTTTTTTAGTGAGTAGAGCCTTTTTTTAGTGATTTTTTTATAGGATTTATATAGGATTTTTGTTATATAGTAGCATAGTAGTAGTAGTAGTAGTTGTAGTAGTTTATATTTACCTTTTGTTGTATAGTTTGGTGGTGGTTTGGTGGTGTTGGTGGTGGTGGTGTTGGTGGTGGTATTTCCAGTGATCCAGTGTAGCCTAGTGAGGTCTCTCACGATGCCAGGCAAACGTAAGAGTAAGAGCAAGCACCCTGCGCCTGCTGTCCGCCCCCCCCAGCCTGATCCCCCCGCAGGCACCTCTAGCGTGGGTCGTGGTCCACGCCAGCGGACAATGGACAGCTACTTGCGGCAGGGAGCTGCCATGCCTCGTCCTGAGGACGCCATTCCTCTCCCCATCCCCCCGCGCCCCGTGGCTGCGGTGCCTCCGCTCCATGAAGCGGAGCCTGTCGTCGTCGCCGTCCCCCTCCCCGACCAGACCTGGGCAGCTCCGGTTGAGGCTCCGGACGAGACGGACGACGAGACGCTGGTTTCGGATGCCGAGGAGGAACCAGAGGCGCCGTTGCTCTGTTCACCTCCACTGAGGCGGAGCGTCAGGCAAACTGCTGCCCGGGAGTATGCAGAGAGCCCCCTCACCTCCCAGGACGATCCATTCAGCGAAGTGGAGGAGGCGGAGGATGAGTGGATTCCAATGCGTGTGGACACTAGCGGTAAGGAGCATTTTATTGTATTTTGATGGTTTTATCGTGTTTTATTCTAAAGTAACGCAGCATGTGTATTCCTCTCTGTGATAGACATGTGCGCGCGTGTACTATGATCGTATCAAACAAGCGATCAGTGCACTGCATTCTGATAAACGCTTATGCGAGAAGCCCATGGGGTTATAGTGTTATATTCTAAATTATAAACGCAATGCAACAATGGCCATTCCTCTCTGTGATGGACATGTGCGCGCGTGTACTATGATCGTATCAAACAAGCGATCAGTGCACTGCATTCTGATAAACGCTTATGCGAGAAGCCCATGGGGTTATAGTGTTATATTCTAAATTATAAACGCAATGCAACAATGGCCATTCCTCTCTGTGATAGACATGTGCGCGCGTGTACTATGATCGTATCAAACAAGCGATCATGCAGTCATGCACGCATTCTCTGAGAAACGCATGTACAAGAAGCATACAGACATCTAGCCCAGTGGCGTCAGTTCAGAAAAAGCCTGTTGCTAAGGTATGGCAACATGACTGGTGTCTTGCACGCGCTCGAGGGCGCGCGTGCAAGACACCAGTCATATTGCCATACCTTAGCAACAGGCACGATTACAGTACATTTTATTATTTCCCCCTGTATCCAAGGTATGTCATCTGCCATAGCTTGCCATACCCAATTGACGCCTCTGATCTAGCCAGGCCATGTGTCACTGCACTAACTAAAATCTCAGAAAGAGAGGGGGAGAGAGGGTACACTGCACTTATGCTTTGGCAACGTAAGGTATAGCCTACTATGTTTTCTCATGCCAATAAATCCCATGTGCGCACATGTTGCACGATCGCGCACGTTGCGTGCTTGTGTGCTTGTTGCTAGAGTTATGTCTCTGGACTAATGGGGGGGAGAGAGAGAGGCGCGCACGTTGCGTGCTTGTTGCTCGTATACTCAGAGTTATGTCAATGCACTGATGGGAGAGAGAGAGAGAGGGGGGGGGGGTGTGTCGGCGCGCGAGAGAGAGAGATGCCCACAATTGTGTTGAAAATGTATTCATTGATGGAGAGCGCCGCCGAGTGGATGACAGGCGTACCTGCATATGTCAAGATTATAATCGTTCATTGTCTGTGTTCTTCATGTGATTTTAGACTCAGAGTTTGAGGAGCCAGTGGCTACTGTGTCTGACTTGGAGGGATCTGCTGGCTGTAGTCAAGGTGAGGTTATTTTTCTCACAGATGGCCTACATTTATCCTATCTGTTTGTTCAATGCTTTTATCAAGCTATCAAGTGTCAAAATGCATGGCCCAGAGAGACATAGAGATGTAAATAATCAATTGATTTTGTGAACATGTCTACCTTTAGCATAACTATAACTAGAGACATGAAAGAGATGTAAATAATCACTTGATTTTGTGAACATGTCTACCTTTAGCATAACTATAACTAGAGACATGATGGGGATATAAATAATAATTGATTTTGTGCACATGTTTCACCTTACCAAAAGCCATTTGCCATTTTGTGATTTCAGCTTCTGAGCTGGGCCAGTCACAGCCAACCGCATCCTCTAGACCACCTGTTGGCAGTGCCAAGAGTGGTAAGCAACGTTTCTCATCACACTTGCCACACACAAAAAGATATTGTAGGTAACAATGATGTACCCCCTCCAACCTTAGTTTTTATGTTGACACATTAGTAATGTAATTGTATGTTTTATCATGCCAACAAAGCTCCTTTGAATTGAATTGTAATGTAGTGTAGTGTAAATACAATGATGCACCCCCTACAACATTCGTTTTTATTTAGATGGCCTACATGCCTACAAGCACACAACGTGTGCTTGTAGATCGGCTGACACATTAGCTATATAAATGTATGTATTCTCATGCATGTTTTTCTCTAGGCTTTCTCTAGGTAAATGTATGTTTTCTCTAGGCTTGTGAGTCACAATCCTACATGGCCTACAAGCACACAACGCCTCGCGGTGCGAGGCGTTGTGTGCACACAACGTGTGCTTGTAGATCGGCTGACACATTAGCTAGTAATGTAGTGTAAATGCATGTATTGCAATGTATATGTATTTTATGGTAATTATGTATTTTCTATAATTTACAGGGCGACAGGCAACAAACAAGCCTGTTCCTGCTGCTTGGTTCGCCTTGGATAAAGAGCCCTGGGAGCCAGTAGAGATCCCCTTCACTGCTGTCCCCGGCCTTCGGAACGATGCTTTGGCGCTGCAGTCAGACCAACCGGTGGACTGGCTTGAGCTACTCCTCACAGACGAGCTGTTCGAGCTCATCTGTGAACAGACGAACCTGTATGCTGACAAGACACTGCCTACAGTTACCAACAAGCCAGCGTCCAGGGTCTACGACTGGGTGGATGTGACTGTGGAGGAATTGAAGGTTTGGTTTGGGCTCCTGTTCCTCACAGGCATCATCATCAAACCAGAGCTTGACATGTACTGGTCTGTAGACGAAATGTACGAGACCCCGTATTTTGGCCGATGCATGTCCCGCAACAGGTTTCGTCTCATTCTCCGGTTCCTGCACTTCTCTGACAACACCCTAGATGACGCAGATGACAAGCTGTTCAAGATCCGTCCAGTCGTGGACTTCCTGGTGAGCAGGTTCCAGGATGTCTACCACCCAGCTCAGGCCATCTCCATCGATGAGGGGACCCTCCTATGGCGTGGCCGGTTGAGCTTCAGGGTGTACAACCCACAGAAACCCATCAAATACGGGATCAAGTCCTACGTTCTGGCGGAGTCGGCAACAGGTTACTGCTACAACTTGAGGGTGTACACCGGGGATCACATGACCCTGATGGATACTGTGACGGGTCTGCTCGGTGACCTCGAAGGTCTTGGGCACGTTTTGTATCAAGACAACTTCTATAATTCTGTTACACTCTGCGAGAAGCTGCTGGACAAGGGGACCCATGTGTGTGGCACACTGCGCAGGAACAGAGGAGCTCCACCAGCCATCAACTCGGCCGCCAACCCTGACCTGAAAGGTGGCGAGGACCGCATCGCCCGCCACAACCGAAAGGTCTTGTCTTTGGCCTGGAAAGACACCAACGTGGTCAGGATGGTCACGACCTGCCACCCGGATGAGATGGGAGAGGTCATGGTGTGGTCCAAGAAGGAGAAGAAAAAGGTTCGCAAACCGAAGCCTGTCTGCGTCATAGACTACAACCATAATATGTGTGGCGTTGACAGGTGGGTGAAATGTGCCTTTATTCTTTCATATTTAGTTGTTTACTTGAAAAGCACTACTGATGGGGTGAACACTTTTGTCATTTCAAAAAGCACTATTGAGACTGAACTGTAAATGCACTTGAAGTCTTTATTTTTGGAGCTGTGTGGAACACAAGCTACCCTATACGTGGCCGTGTGTGTAGGTATGTGGGTATGTGGGTGGGTGGGTGGGTCTGTGGGTCAGTATGTAGCCTGTATGTAGTAACCCTGGGTGACCAGAGAGGTGCTGTTGAGTCTAGCCTGCCCTGAGCATCAACTGCAACACACACACACACACACACACACACACACACACACACACACACACACACACACACACACACACACACAGCTCCACTTCGAACAGAGGTTTGATTTTTTATTTGTATCTCCATCTGTTTGACAGGATGGACCAGGCCCTCAGTTGTTACCCTGTTACCCGGAAGTCCTACAGGTGGCACAAGAAGATGGTGGCTTACCTGTTCCAGATCGCCTTGCACAACGCCCATGTGCTTTACCGGGCAAAAGATCCAGGGAACAAGCTGAGGATGCTGGACTTCATGGGGAGTGCCATCAGGGCCTGGACACGGCCCCACCTGAGGGTCCGACGAGGAGTCCCACGCCCTCTCCCTGCCCCCGGGCCCGCCCCCCAAGGCCATGTTCCCGTGTATCACCCCCCCACTCCGAGCAAAGCGCGCCCATCCAGAGCCTGCTGGATCCACGCTGATGCCGGTGTGAGAAGAGAATCGAGGAGCATGTGTGATGTCTGTAAGGTAACACTGTGCAGGGGGACGTGCTTTGCAGAATACCACATCCGGCATAACATTGACTTCTAAAGCCTGAACTGGAAGTGTGAACTGTTTATTTATTTTGATTTATTTTTTGTCGAGAAGATGTGAAATCCTTCCTTATTTATTTTGATTTATTTTTTATTTTTTGAAAACGAGAAGATGTGAAATCCTTCCTTTTTTTTCTCTGTTCTTTACTTGAAAAGCATTACTGACAGGGGGTGAAAACGAGAAGATGTGAAATCCTTCCTTTTTTTTTTCTCTGTTCTTTACTTGAAAAGCATTACTGACAGGGGGTGAAATGGGCCTTTTTTCCCTTTATTTACTTGAAAAGCATTACTGACCGGGGGTGAAATGGGCCTTTTATTCTTTATTTGTTATTTACTTGAAAAGCATTACTGACCGGGGGTGAAATGGGCCTTTATTTGTGATATACTTGAAAAGCATTACTGAAAGGGGCTGAAAATGCCTTATTCTTATTTCCTTGAAAAGCACTACTGACTGGGTGAAATGAGCCTTTATTCTTTGATATTTCCTTGAAAAGCACTACTGACGGGGTGAAATGTGCCTTTATTCTTTGATATTTAGTTATTTACTTGAAAAGCACTACTGAGTGGGTGAAATGTGCCTTTATTCTTTCATATTTAGTTGTTTACTTGAAAAGCACTACTGATGGGGTGAACACTTTTGTCATTTCAAAAAGCACTATTGAGACTGAACTGTAAATGCACTTGAAGTCTATTTTTTTATTTGTATCTCCATCTGTTTGAAAACATACTGCAGATGTCTGATGCATCATTGAAGCCAAAAATAAACGGCTGAAAAGAGTTATGTTTGAGAGCATCTTTCTATAACATGCATTCAGAGAGCTGTTTTTGTGGTAACATGGCCTACAAACTGCCCCATTTCTAAACAATAGAAAATGATAGCAACTTACTCTTTGGTGGATTTGTAAAGAGGGCGAATAGATCTTTCCATACGTATATGGAAGTAGGTATATTCACAGTAGAGAAAAAGTTATTCTATTTGTTATACTAAAAAGTCGTTTATCTCAAAATGACTCTCAAAAAGGCTTTGTTTTGGCAATTCCATGACTTATAAAGTTGTCACTTACTAGTCCATAGAACAAGATACAGAGATTCTGGTTGATGTTTCGGAAAGAGCGCGAGCAGGCCTTTCCAGAAATATGGGTTGGTGTACAATACACACTATACACATGAGTAATCGCCCCCCAAAGACGAGTGAAAATCGCCAGAAATCCCGGCAGGTTCTCTGCACAGGCATACTTCAGATGGCTGTCAAAGTGTTAACATTCACCATGTTAGCATTCACCAGCGTTGGCAGGTTAGCGTTTCATCAGGTTAACATTCACCCGCGTGGAAAAGATGACACGCTCCCATGATCAATGCCATTTATTTACTAATTCAAAAGTTCAATTTAACCCAACTCTTAGATGTTGCTGTTAGTTAGATCATCCATTGCCTTCTCTTTATTTTGTAATTGATTTTTCTTTCCTTTTTTTCATCTTATTCTAATCTGAATAATCAGGGATTGAATGTTCCTTTTCTTAAAGGGGGCCTGTCACCTAAAGGGTTACTGTCACTTTAAGAATCATCTTTAAAAAAAAAAGTTAATATTTTTATGATGTCATTGTGGGGATGCGCAATTATAAGTAAATCAAATTAATTGTCTGTATAGCCTGACTGTATGACTACTTACTGTACTGGTCAGCTGTTGTTGGGGGGCGAGGGGCAGATTACACTGTGACATGAGCTTCAGACTGTTTCAGACCGTTTTCAGAGAAGCTCATGTCACAGTGTAATCTTCCCCTCAACCCCTTTAGGTGACAGTACCCCTTTAACTATAGTGGTTTCCCTTGCCATAAAGGAAGTAGGTTTGTATTTGGAGATTTTTAATTTGGGGATAAATTGGATATGTTATGGAGAGGTTCAGTATTCAGGTAAACATCTACAGTATATACTTACCATGTACACCCTTGACAGATGTGTATAGACTTTTGTTTATTCATCAAATTTACGGTAGGCTACTGAAGCTTTCTTGGCTTCTGTTAAACAGGATCTCATGCTTGTCCTGAACGAGGAGTTGTTATGTGCATTTAATTTGCATTGAAAGCTATTATGAAGCCATTAAGATGTTTGAGACGAACAACACAACATTCCATGGTTGATCTTTGTTTGCAACACTGTCAGAACCTTTGATCTGATCCTTCATCCATCTTTACTGAGTGGAATCTCACAGTTCATCCATGTCATCTCTGGGTTCTGATAATAAAGTCTCTGAGTTTCTATCACATCTTTGCTGTCACAATTCTCAGTGATGCTGCTTGTCAAAGTGAAAACAGAATGTAAGTGTTTACACAAAACATTGGATTTACACCTGACTCATGTTATGGCTACATTATGGCTCTGAGTAAAACGACCACTAAAGACTTAATTTAAACCCATGGAACCCAAGGCCAGGTACATGAGGTGCAGTGGTGGAAAAAGTACTCACACTCTGTACTTAAGTAAAAGTGTCAATACTGCAACATAGAAATATTAAGTTACAAGTCAAAGTCTGGAATTCAAAATGTACTCGAGTAAAAGTACTAAAGTGTTGTCACCAAAATGAACTTAAAGTACCAAAAGTAAAAAAAAAAATGTACAAAATGTTTGAAAATAGCTGAATGAGTCGCATTGTGACGCATTTACTTAAGTACAGTACTTAAGTAAATGTACTTAGTTACTTTACACCACTGATGAGTAAGGATTGGTATTGTTCACCTTTGGATCGATACAATACCATTTTCGATACTTTTTATTTAAGTTTAAAGGATCTATAGTCAACCTTTTCTTGAAAAACGGATGCTAAAATAAAAATGTTTCGAAAATATTTTATAGAAAAATAAGCTTCATACATGTGTTTCAATTAAAAAATTACCTCTAAAAGCGTCAAATAATGATAAAATAATAATTTTGGCCATTGTCAGATCGACACTTTGTTTACATTCTAGTATGTTAGACTAGGATGTAAACAAACATAGCCTATATTTTCGATAGATGTAAAACAAAAAGATGGTGGTAAGTAACCCACCTGAAAATGTATCTTCAGTTTACTCAAGAGCTGAAGAGACAGGGGGACCCCGTTACAGAAAAAAAAGGAAAAAAAAAAACCTTTGTTCTCAAAGTGGGGATCAGGGACCCTCAGGGGTCCTCGGGGGTGGGGTTCCACGTGGTCCCCATCATAATGATTGATATTAAACCAAATGGACACACGTTTATGTAACTGACAGTGTACAAGTGGAACCAAATGCACCCGTAAGGGTTCATTTGGTTCCTTTGTACACTGGGATACACAGCATGATCCGTTTCAATGATGACAGGCTATTTTACCAGAGGTGGCCCCAGTGTCACGAGGAGACGACTTAGGCAAAAATATAGCTTGTAGCAACCAAGTGTAAAACCAGGCATTTCAACATCAACTGTAGATTTAGGACTTACTTACCAATGATACTGATGAAGGCTCTGTTCCATTCTGCTCAAACAGAGCCAGTGTTACCAATGATACTGATGAAGGCTCTGTTCCATTCTGCTCAAACAGAGTCAGTGTTACCAATGATACTGATGAAGGCTCTGTTCCATTCTGCTCAAACAGAGTCAGTGTTACCAATGATACTAATGAAGGCTCTGTTCCATTCTGCTCAAACAGAGTCAGCGTTACCAATGATACTAATGAAGGCTCTGTTCCATTCTGCTCAAACAGAGCCAGTGTTACCAATGATACTGATGAAGGCTCTGTTCCATTCTGCTCAAACAGAGTCAGTGTTACCAATGATACTGATGAAGGCTCTGTTCCATTCTGCTCAAACAGAGTCAGTGTTACCAATGATACTGATGAAGGCTCTGTTCCATTCTGCTCAAACGGAGTCAGCAACTTGAATTCAGAATGACTGCTCAATAGCTGATCTATCGCGAGTAGTCCAGTTCAATACCTCCAAACATGAAGTTCGTTAACATTTTCGGGGGATTAGGAAAACGATACATTTTTGGTATAACAAATCAGAAAATCCATGATTCTTTCAAAATCCCTAGGGGAATTTTTGACAGCTGCTGAAAGTTCTGGTCTCATTCACTTCCTATACACCACAAAGGAAAAAGAAATACCCCCAAAACATCTGTTCTAAGTAGCATGTGAGGGGTCAAAATAGGGTTTTTTCATGATTCTGAATCCTTTTCTGAAGCATTTGTTTTGCACACAAAAACGGACCCACAAAACTATGGTGTAGTGATGAGTCATCACTTTTCACAGTTTTGTGGGGGCTGTTTTTAGCCCAAGGGAAATAATTCCCATATGGGAATTCCCAGACATGAGCTTAATATTGATGGGCGTAAAAGGGATTCTATTAGTGTGGTTGGCCTAACAGGGCATCATCTGGGAATCAGAGGTAGAGGTCAGCTCCATCAGATGTAGAGGTCAGCTCCATATATGGAGATCTAAGTAATGCTTCTTATATGGATATCCAGGTGATGATAGTCGGCAGTCTTGATTTGCAAATGAATTCTGCCTTGGCCATATGGAGCGTACATATATGGGCATTGCCAAATATGGGCTTAACTCATTCTGTGCCAAATGCCAAAATGGCTCCAAGGTAGCTGTGCCACGGTTTTGTATGTTTTTCTTTATTGCGCAATCAAAAATAATGTTTTTTTTTATATATTTTTCCCCCACAGAAACAGACACAGTTGTTGGGATTCAGTTTTTTTTTATACAAAAAACTCAAGACGTCAAAGACGTCATTGGCACTGAACGCCTTTGCAAAAAAACCGTCAAAGACGTCATGTGGCACAGAATGAGTTTTAATATTGATTACATCAGATCTCCATATATGATTGCCAGAAGAGGCTGTCTTGGTCATTGAGTCAACAATGTGATGTCACAACAGGACAGCTATAGGCATTGAGGTGTTACCCATCTATGGACAGACAGGATCTGTTGGGTTTCATAGTAAACTGTGACCTACGGTGGTAATATCGCTCCACAGTCATAATACATGACTATCCAAAAAAAGTTTTTTTTTTTTTTTTTTTTTACATTTAT
Organism: Nannobrachium achirus; assembly: GCF_963921795.1. Lineage (NCBI taxonomy): Eukaryota > Metazoa > Chordata > Actinopteri > Myctophiformes > Myctophidae > Nannobrachium > Nannobrachium achirus. The sequence continues at coordinate 59,763,825 of NC_137826.1, forward strand.
GTTAAAAAATAAATCATGATTCTATCCATTTTGAATAGCTTGAATACATGATTACTATGCAATTGACAGATTGTTGATATTATTGACATTGGATCTCAGTTAATAAGTAGTATGTTTAGAAGTCAGTTTGGGGGTCCCCGGCCTGAAAACGTTGAAGACCCCTGACTTAAATGGTTTCCTGTGGAAATAAGCGTAGTCTTTTCATGGATCTCCTTTTAGTAGACCTTGTACCAGTGAACTGTACCGTCATGAAACTGAACCTTTTCCTATGCAAACTCCTAAGTCTTCAATCAATCAATCAATCAATCAATCAATCAATCAATCAATCCCTAGGATTGCCTTCAACCTATAAGTTAGTTCACCTCTGATCAAAGTGCGTTCACCTTAAACTATTGTGACACTGCAGTCAACAAGAAATCTTGTGAAATAAAGTGTTGTCAACCAATCATCAAGGACGATGATACACGAAAGAAGACAAAGACATCCTGGCATTCCCTTCATTAATGACTCATCAAGTGCATATCTTTCTTGACTCTCAGGTTTCCTTGCTCCAGCGTTCCATTGGCATTCATACCTTGGCGTTTCTGTGAGAAGCATTTGACATGTAATTATCACGTCCAATAAATCAAAGCAAGTCAAGTGTAGCTTGCAGGGTGTGTCTTTTGTCCTCTGTTACATCTGCATGCCTTGGGAGAATACCTGATCACCTTAATGAAAACAACTATTTAAGCTACCATGGCAACCAAACAAAAGGCTTAGCTGGTACAACTTGTTCTCCTTCTGTCCTCAAATGACACTATCCTTGCAGCTCACTTGCAGCTATGTGGCCTTTTGACATGGAAGCATTCTTGGTACTGACAAAATAGTATTAGAATGTTGTTAAGTTGCTCAGTATTTCTGGACTTCTCGTTTTAAAATGCACAGCACATTGAAATAGATCCCATGTTGCATTAGGAGTCCAATTGATATAAATTGTAAGGCTAGGCCAACGTGTTTTTGTTAAAATCATTATTTTGCACGCCCGGTCGCCGTGGCAAAAATGACCCCTGGTCAGGCGTGTCAAATGTTGTTGATCTAAGAGGATGCCGAATCAGAGAAGTCAGAGCGTGTTATGTATTGATATTGTTTAGACCAGGCGTATGGGGGCAAAATGGGGCCATAAGTTTTGATCATTCATCTAAAAAAGTGTAGTGAAAAAATACAAATTTAAGTGGAAAAATAAGATTTGAACCTGAAAAAAATATAAATTGAACCTGAAAGTCTCGAATTTCGATCTTGTGTTCAAAAGTAACTTTGATTCGCTTTTTTAATACTTTTGAATACATTTAAAAATTAAATTAATTTCACTTTAATATATATTTCGATCTTGGAGTCCTTTTTTCAGATTCAGATCTTATTTTTACGGATTCAAATCATATTTTTTCGGTTTCAGATTAATTTATTATTTCGCTTCTTACTTTTTCAGTTTCAACTTAAAAAAGTTTCAAGTCAAAAAGTTTCTCAAGTTTCAGGTGCAGTTCTGCAGTGGCAAATTAGGGCCAAGAGTCACATGACCGACTGAGAGCCAATGACGTGAGGCCTTTTCCACGAGCCAATCCAAAGGCTCCAGGATTGGCATGGCAACCAGGGTTGCCATGTTCACTAAAAGTGAGTTCTCTGGGCTTTCCTATCCATTCCACTTGAGCAAATTCCATCACCAGTCCCACTCCCTCTCCCTATAAGTCTAAATGCCCAAAAATGAATAGGCCTACATAAATACCCCAATGAAATATATAAATTACAAAATGAAATAAATAAAAAAAGACATGTTCTATAGATCTATAGTCATCCATATTATGTTTTCAGATCTACATGCCCATCCCCATGTTCTATAGGTCTATGGAGTCATCATATGTTTTAAAGATCTACAGGCCCATCCCCATGTTCTATAGATCTATGGAATCATCCATGTTTTCAGATCTACAGGGCCATCCCCATGTTCTATAGATCTTTGGGTCAATCCATGTTTCTAAGGTCCCATCCATATGTTTTAGAGATCTATGGGCATTGGGCTCATTCCTAGGCCCATCCCTATATCCTACAGATCTACAGCTTCCATTAGAACTACATACTCACTCCCTATAGCTTCCATTAGAACTACAGACTCACTCCCTATAGCTTCCATTAGAACTACACTCACTCCCTAGCTTCCATTAGAACTACAGACTCACTCCCTAGCTTCCATTAGAACTACAGACTCACTCCCTAGCTTCCATTAGAACTACAGACTCACACGCTGCGAGGCGTTGTGAGCTTGTAGATCGTCTATTTTGGGCAAAGGGGTTTGGTGTAGAGGGGAAAAAGAGCAGACCAAGTACAGGGTAAAAGGTCACGTTTATTAGGTAATGCCGGATCAAGTGGTTAAATATCTGAAAACACAAATTGACATGAATCCAAAATACACTGATGATCGTACTGTCAAACAATGAATGGAATCTATGAACAGGTTGTGGGGGTCCCTGCTTCATCTCTCTCTCTCTCTCTCTCAACTAAGGGGTCCTTGGCCTGAAAACGTTGAAGACGCCTGCTCTAAAGCTTTAATGATATTAAAGTTGACGTATAGCTTGCTTATCGTAAATCGCACTGGATTGAGAGTAATGTGTACATTGTACATTGTACGCAGGCCAAGGAGGTGAGCCAGCGTCTGGGCGTTCCGCTGTCCCTAGTGGTTCCTGTGAAGAACTACAGCCAGGATCTGGAGTTGGACCAGAGCTGTGACGTTCTGCTGCTCAGTGCTGTCAATCAGATGCTGCGCTTCGCTGAGGACTACTTTAGTGACGTCAGCGACCAGTTCCCCGAGGACAACGCAGTCACCGAGGAACCCAGCGACTCTGACGATTAAGATAACCTGTTCTTAAAAGGATCCCTGCATAATACGACAAATATGCCTTAATACATTATAATTGTCCTCTATAACTACAATGTAAAATTAAAAACACCATCAATATTTTATTTCTTCTAGAAATAGCTAATCTTTCATTCAATAGGGGAAATACCTGTCGCAAATTGATGATGTCATAAATGTCATGTGTCATTTTTATGGCATGCATGTGCAAAAAAAAAACAAAAAAACACACAAACACATTTGAAATATATATTTGATGCTCATATTAACCATAGGAAGTATTAAGTTTGTTTTTATTTGCACATGCAGATCACGCATTACATTTATGACATCAACTTGCGACGGGCATTTCCCCTATTGAGTGAAAGATGAGCTATTTCTAGAAGAAATACAATAATTAAGATGTTTTTAATTTTACATTGTATTTATAGAGGACAGTTATAATGTATTATAGTCCAGTTCTATTTGTATTTTCGTTCAAATTTTCTGGAGATTAGGAAAACTACATATTTTTGGAAACTTCAGAGTGTAACAAATCAGAAAATCCATGATTCCATTTGCACTGAAGCCAATATGGTGGTCATCTTGGACTTTGAAAAATGGCGATCTTTGAATATTCGTTTTTCAATATCTCGACTTCTAGATTATGTAGGATCATGATTCTAGTGGCTAAATCAACATTTTTAGGTTTAGGAAATCCAATGGTGCTAATTAGAAATATTCACAAATGATCAATGGCCCAGATTTGGGTCATCATCCTTAATTTTGGGGGCAAAAGGTAACATTTTAATATTCGTTTTTCCACTATTTTGAACTACAGTACATAGGATCATGATTCCAGTGGTTAATCTAAAATGTTAAGGAAATCAATATATTATCTGAGGAGACAGAGACAGATAATTTCACAAAATCGTGTCATTTATTTACACCCAACATAAAACTGAATCGATTAGGTTTCAAACTATCAAGTACAAACTGGTATATTTCTGCTGTCAGGGTGGTATGAACAAAGCAGTTACTTCTCAAAAAATGGAAACAATAACCTGTTCCAATGGATCCAATGAAGATATTATTTAGTCATATGCTTTTGTTAATACTTTTTGTTCTTTCAATATTCATAAACCCACAGAAAAACACTTTCAGTGAGGGGGAAGCAATAAATGCTCTGGCTACTCAGTGGAAACAGGCAAGCTTAACTGTAGAAATAGCAAGAACACAGTAATCTATACATCATCCTCATTATCATCATTGCTGTCACTAGTCAATGTATCTTGACAGTCTTCATTGTGACATCAATAAATGCTAAGACAGTGACATTGACCATCTCAATGATTGCCTCTGGTACTGGGAGGGACTCAGTTGTAACTGATTTCAGCTGGCCATCCTCATCCTTGAAATAGCTATTGTTGAGTGGGTCAAGGAACTCTTACTGAGCTACGTGTGCCTGACACCACACTCTGGCCTCGAGATGGACTCTATGCTGCGTAAGAGCACCAAGTGTGGGTGGAAGCTTGTCCCCTTCTGCCATGTGTTTGCAGAATAGATGCCATCTCAGTTCAGGGGTGTTTCCCCTTTGGTAAGTATGCAGTGCATACAAACTTAAGCCCCCTTTCCACTGCAAGGTGGAACCAGAACTTTCCAGAACCTGAACCTATTTTTTTTGGTTCTGGTGTTGTTTCCATTGCACACAGCCTGGTTCCAGACAAGGTTCCTGGAACCTTTTTTCGGTCCTGCTCCTGAAGTAGAACTAAACTTGAGTTCTGGGAACCTATGGGCGGGGCCAGCAGCGCTGCTGCTCGGACCCCGGTTAGTTCTAGTTATATGGAAACAAAAGCAGAAGTTCTGGTTCTAGTTCTGGGTCGGCCCTACAGTGGAGATTTTAGTTGCTGTAGTTTGAAGATCCTGTTACATGGTTTAAGAAAGCATCTTCAGAGCCTTGAGGACAACACATCTGTGTCTGGGGAGAAGAACATTAGCTGTGCATCAAAGAGTTTGCTATATGAAGTCAGAACTGTAAGGTGGATCAACAAGGTGTCTGCTTCTTCATAGTTGTTGGCTTTAAAGTGCAGTTCACTGTTAATCTTTGTGTGTCCTAATAGCGGACCCAATGACAAGCATGGGGGAGTCTTTGCTGTGATATCAGATCAGATCAGCATTTGTTTGGTCGTGAGAAAGCGTTGCCAGGATTTCATGCCTTTACAGGAGCAGACAACACTGGGAACACTGAGATTTTCGATAGGCAAAACTACATGGTGGAACAGCTACCTCAAAGCTGGTGATGAAGTCTTCAAGGCACTGAAGATGCTTTCTCAAACCAGTGATGTAACAGAGGATCTATTAACTACAGTAGCTAAGTTTGTATGCACTGCACTTACCAAAGGTAAGCTGAGAAGGCATCTATTCTGCAAACACATGGCAGAAGAGGTCAAGCTTCCACTCACACTTGGTGCTCTTAAGCAGCATGTCCTAAAAGTCCATATCGAGGCCAGAGTGAGGAGTCAGGCACACATAGCTCAGCAGGAGTTCCTTAACCCACTCAACAATGGATATTACAAGGACGAGGATGGCCAGCTGAAACAAATGAGTCTCTCCCAGCAATCATTGAGATGGTCATATGTCACTGCAAAAAGCAGACTGTCACATATATGTTCTTGCAGATCAGTGGAGCTACCCTCTATGGAATTATGTCAGTGTAGTACTGACTTCCAAAACGATGAAGGCTGTCAACATACATCAGCTAGTGACAGCAATTATAACATTGAAGATGATGTATAGACAACCGTGTTCTTGCTATATTGCTACAGGTAAGCATGACTGTTTCCACTGAGTGTATTTATTGCCTCGCTTATGCCACTATTTATGCCCGTTTTTGACCCCTGCCTGTATCTGGATTTGACCCTTGCCTAACGCCCTTGTATTCCAGCCTGTTTGGACAGATCCCCAGTGTTTGGACCGGACCGGACCCACAGACTACGATTAGCCTTATCCCTCTTGGACCAGGCGCCACGCGGATTGCCCACTCAGAACTATGAACTATGCTGCCCCTTTGACTCTCTTCACCTGGTCCCTTTGCCTTCTCCCCTCCAGCTTTTGTTTAATTAAATCCATTGAACTTTGTACCTGCCTCTTTGCCTGCTATTGGGTCCTATATCTGTTTGGTGACAGTTTTTGCTATTTGCGGAAGAACTTATCACAGAAATTGTCTGTATGTGGGGTTTATGAATAACGAAAGAACAAAAAGTATAGACAAGAGCATATGAAAAATATCTTCATTGGGTCCATCTATCATATAATTAGAGGAGTCAGTCAGTCAGAGGTCACACAATGCATTATCTATTCACTCGCTTCAGCCACTGATCCAAACTTTCACATGGCATTGACCATTAGCATTATACACACAGTGACGGAGCCCAATTTTCATTTTTCCCCAATTCAAGCTATTTATTAGCGTTTCTTCACCACTTCTGTACAGCACAGCCTGTTCAGCTCAGCCTGTTGTCAGGGTTACGGTCCGTTCCTCCAGGCCATGGGATCCCATAGCCCCACACACACCTCTCTCACAGTTAGGAATGTTGCAGTGAAGACTCTCTCTCTGTCTGTCTGTCTGTCTGTCTCTCTCTCTCTCTCTCTCTCTCTCTCTCCCTCTCTCTCTCTCTCTCTCTCTCTGCATGGGTCACTCTCTCTCTCTCTCTGCATGGGTCATGCATGCACCGGGTCATCTTCCAACGGGTATGGAAAAACTACGTGGAGTAAGTACATACATCCCCATACTACTATTCACCTAATTTTGCTGTTAAATTATTTGTATCCATCATAAATATACACTCCTCCATGGGCTGCTCCTTACATTATGATGCTCCCACATATTCTCACGCACACACCAGTTACAGTAACTTTCCCCACAACCCACACATATTTTGGATCACATATCTTTGAACGGGTAAGGTCTAGTTGGAACAGGTTATTGTTTCCATTTTCTGAGAAGTAACTGCTTTGTTCATTCAAGGTTTCCACCCGACAGCAACAATATAGCCTACCAGTTTTTACTTGATAGTTTACTTAATCAATTCAATTTACTGTTGGGTGTAAATAAATTACACAATTTTGTGTCATTGAGAGAAATCATCTGTCTCATATTGATTTCCTAAAAATGTATGAATCATGATCCTATACTGTAGTTCAAAACAGTGGAAAAACGAATATTAAAATGTTACCTTTTGCCCCCAAAATTAAGGATGAGGACCCACATCTGTGCCATTGATCATTTGTGAATATTTTTAATTAGCACCATTGGATTTACTGACCCTAAAAATGTTGATTTAGCCACTAGAATCATGATGCTACATAATCTAGAAGTCGAGATATTGAAAAACGAATATTCAAAGGTTGCCATTTTTCAAAGTCCAAGATGACCACCATATTGGCTTCAGCCCAAATGGAATCATGGATTTTCTGATTTGTTACACTCTGAAGTTTCCAAAAATGTATAGTTTTCCTAATCTCCAGAAAATTTGAACGAACCTTCATTTTTGGACAAATAGAACTGGACTATTAAGGCATATTTGTCGTATTAGCCAGGGATGCTTTTAATCAAAAAGAGCCTGAATGCATTTAGACTCTGTTGAGTTATCTTGGATCACTGGGTTTTATGTAGGCTATTATTAACCCCCTCCTATTTTAATATGATACAGGCATTTATGAAAATGATTCCAATCTGGACATTATAGAAATGGACAGAATACACTAAACACCAATATTGTTGTATTATAGTTGATGCATGCCATTCAATGCCATATTTTTTTACAAACTGAAAAGTTATTTAGAATTGAACCCAACACTTAGATGTTGCTGTTAGTTGAGATCATCCAGTGCCTTCTCTTTATCTTTAATTGTCTTTTGGTTTCATCTTATTCTAATCTGATTAACCAGGGAATTACTGTTCCTTTTCTTACCACTATGTTTTGGTACCACTAGGTTTTGGTACAAGTTTGGGGGATTTTTAATTGGGGGAAAAATTTATATCTGATGGAGAAGTTCAGTTCAGGTAAACATGTGACACAGTGCAAACATTCTAATCTACAGTATATATACTTCTCTTGTACAAACTGTACTTAACATGTATGTACTGTACTTAACATGTATATACTGTACTTAACATGTATGTACTGTACTTAACATGTATGTACTGTACTTAACATGTATGTACTGTACTTAACATGTATGTACTGTACTTAACATGTATGTATAGACTTTAGTTCATTCATAAAATGTACTGAAGCTTTCTTGGCTTTGGTTAAACAAGATCTCATGCTTGTCCTGAACGAGGAGTTGGTTCTCAGACAGTTTATGTGCATTTAACTTGTGTTGAAAATGAAGAAGCATGTCTGAGACGAACAACACAACATTCCATGATTGATCTCTGTTGGAAACACTGTCAGAACCTTTGATCTGATCCTTCACCAATCTTCAGTTCTGATAATAAAGTCTTCGTGTTTCTATACTGTCACAATTCTCAATGATGCTGATTGTCAACGTGAACACAAAAGTATGTGTTTACAAAAGAATACTTGATTGACATATTGGTTTAAAGGGCTCATGTGTTATCTATATTCACTTATTTTGGCCTTGTTTTCATAGACCTTGAAGTATATATTAATAGGCAAAGAGTCTATAATAGAAATACCCAGAGTTACTGTGGGTTGACTTTAATTATAGCTCAACCTTGTTGCTTGGAGAGAAGATAAGGAGAGAGGCAGGCAACAGACAGAGCAGGCAGGAATGCAGACGGTTTCAGATTGGTTGTTTATTGTATAGATGTTATGAAGCCTATTAATAGGCCTAAGCCTTCTAGACCACCGGACAGCCTGCCGGCTACCTAGGAAGAAGAAAAAAGGAATCTGCACGAGCTGAGGGGCGTGTCATAAACTGGGGTATTGCACATGCTCAGTACAATCTGGCCAGCATCTACACTTTGGCTCAGTAGATGGCGGCGTGTGACCATTAAATGGTAGTGTTTGTTTTGTCCTACTTTAAGTGCCTGCTGGGGACTTGCTCTTTGCTCAAATTAAATGTTCTTATGCCACAAAACAAGTAGGCTTATTTGGTGCCCTAATAGGCACAACTATGTGTTGCATATCCTGAATGAATATTAGCTCATAAGTTACAGAAATCCATCGGATTCTCATCTACTGCTGTTTTACTGATATTTTGTGTAAGTGCTTATAAATAAATTAAATTGTGCGGTCTGTTGAATTTTTTTGCACCATACATTAGTCTGACTACAAGTAAAGCACACAGTACAAGTTCTAAGACATATTATAGACTACTTCAAAGTAGCCTACAGGATTATATAAAAGCATCCCTCTGAAGACCAATTATTTCCCACAATTGATTGATTTAAAACTTTATTAGAAGTTTGCATAGGAAAAGGTAGTTTCATAACAGCTGGTACAAGGTCAACTAAAAGGATAAACACTTCTAAAGAGCCTTGGGCTTGTTTCAATTGGGTCCTTTAAAAAGAACACAGCACTATGCAGAAAATAAAAGAAAACCTGCAGCTGTTTAGGTGATGAGTGGAGAGAGAACAAAACAAACAAACACACACCTCGCTCTACTGAGAACGAGGACGTTTTGGAAAGGAAACATATAACAGACACGGCTGAAGACGCGAGCTTGTATATCCGCAGGCAGATCTCAGCGCGCAAATGCGTTTCGGGGTGGTCTCTTCACAGTAACCATGCCGACACAGAGAGGTAAGGCTGAGTTAACTGAAAAGCGTTGGAAACTGAATGATTATGAACAGGCATGTGCTGTCTGTCTCAGTGCTGGTACCAAGATTTCCATCGCCATTGCGCCATTTAGGCTTTCTGATCTGTCTGATTGTCTCCACACCAGGGACATGCTGGGCCCCTGATTCAGCCCGGGAAAAAGAGTTGTAGAGGTCCTCATTGCGCGCTATAGAGAGAGATCTCTCTCCATAGCGCTGCTGCTACTCAAAGATTTGCCATTTCAGATCATGACAAGTGAAAAGCCAGTGGGCCTATTACTGTACATGAGTTATATTTCGTCGTTGTCGGCTGAAAACCTTGTATGTCCAAAACCGTTTGTTTTGTATTTATCATTTTAAAAATGATTTAAACTAGTGAAAACAGACGATCTACAAGCACACAACGCCTCGCGGTGCGGGGGCGGTGTGTGCTTGTAGATCGGCTGTTTTCACTACTTTTGTGCAACAGCCTTGTATGATGAAGCAGGTCTTTGCTTTGCGGAAGAAAAATGTATACGTTTGAAACTTGCAGATACGAGGTTTCTGTCCGACAGTGACAATTTACTTTGTTGGCCGCCCAGCCCCCAAAATGGAACGAAGGCCGACATTTTATTTTATTTTATTTTATTTTTCCTAATGGCCGGCCTGGACCGGCTGGGAATGAACCGGCCGTTCGGGAGTTGTCTCGCTTTTCCCAATGGCCAGCACGTCCCTGCTCCAGACTGTCCACATCGCGTGTGGAGAGGCAAAGGGAAAGTGTAGTGTGCCGTTCGTTCCCGTTTGTGTTACATTTAGCTAAAAAAATAAACTGCGGAAACCCGAATAAAACACGATCAAAACCGCATAAAACCGATACTTTTGTGTGTGTGTGTGTGTGTTTGAGTGCGTATCACTCTCACTCTCCTCCTCTCTCGTCTGACCATCTGTTTCATCCGTCCATGGTTTGATGGTGAAACGCAGATTTTTCTCTTCTTCTTCACAGTAAAACAACGTAAAAGAATTCCTCTTTCCTTCTATCAGTGCTGGAGCCTGACTGATGCATGGAGCTGGCTGAAATTTCACTCGTTTGAGGACATTAGAAGCTACAATTAGCTGATGTGTCGCCATTTCTAACCGCTCTAAGTTAAATGTTCCTTTTTTAATGTACAGCAGGGGTCTTCAACAGGGGGTCCGGGACCCCTAGGGGGTCCTCAGAGTTACTACAGGGGGTCCTCCAAATCTTTGTGTGATAGGAGCTTTTTTCTCCTTTTTATGTTAACCACTTGAACCCTAGTTTCCATATTCTGAGAACTTATAGCCAAAAATAGCAGATCTACAATAAAAGTTACTTTTAAATATAAATCCACAAATGTCTCTTTGTCTATCTGTGCTGGTTATTATGTTTTTAAATTACAGTAAAATAACTACAAATGCAAAATGTTACAAAATGGTCACTTTAACAAGGTATTATAATTATATTCTCCACACTTGTATTCTCCCCATCTTGACAGAATGGTATATTCCCAGGTTCCGCAGGTCAGCTGCACAGGTGCAATGTGTTATTGTTAATTGTGGCACGTTTAGCTGCACTTGAACAACCGTTCCAAGCTGCCATATCCAGCCCAAGAAACCGTAGAAACTAGGGGAAAATTTTTAATGTAGGCCTTAAAATCATGCCTGCTGCACACACCAGTCATGTTGCCATACCTTTGCTTTTTCTGAACTGACGCCACTGGTCACATGACAACACAAAGATGTGCTCTACTAGCTTAGAGCACCATTTAGTGAATGCAGCAAAATAAAACATAAACAAATTCTCTTTTTTTCTGCGTTTTGTTTGGCACACACAACAATACACATGATCTACTTAATAAAATGATGGCTATAATAATATATATATATGGCTATAATAATATTATAATATAACAATTTACAATCAATTTTATTATAATAAATATTATTTATAGTATAATATTATTGGCTTGTAATTAAGTAAACGTAACTGATATTATATCATTAGAGTAATGCATTTAGTATGGGTAATTTGAATTGAAACAAACTAAATTAATTAACACAAAAACAGAAATATTGAGTTCATACTCATCGAAAATATTTAGTTGACCTAGTTCTCTGTAAATAGTACTAATACAGTTTAAGTTGATTCAACACATTTAATATGACTAGATTCAAACTGAATAACGTTGCTAAAATTGGAACAATATAGGATTAGCATGGTCTGGTGGATGACAGGGTGTGTTTCTGGGATCATGCTAACTTACATGATCTGTTCCCAATTTAGTAAAATGAACATTAGTGTACATGTGTTCAATATGTATGAAATACTGTTGAAAATACTATAATCATAATATTTTAGAGACAATTAACATAGTAATCTCGGGGTTACTATGAGTTCTCTTTCAGACCAGCAGGGGGAGGGAGCTTAAGCTTAAGCTACCAGCCTAGCAGTTAGGGTTAGGGTTTAGGCTCAAATACTGACAAATCAAATTCTGACATAATAGTCAGCTTGCAGAGGCAGACATGGATAGGACACATTTAGCATTTTTTTACTCCCGAAAGCTTAGAAAATGTCCCTGGAAACCTAGACAATTGCTTTTCCCAGCAAGCTTTGCATAACAGGTGACCAACTTATTTGACCAATCAAGGGAAAGGGGTGGAGTCAACTGCTCAGCTCTATAAAAATGACTTAATAAAATTGAGTTGGATTCAAACAATATTCTCAGAATGATTTCAGCCTTAAAAACTACTCGATAAAATTCTAGTGCCACCATCAGGCAGATTTTCTTTTTAAACCCATTTTTGGACACTGTTCCTACAGATTTTGCCCTAACATCACGCAAAGCGATACACAGTATCTCTAAAGTCATGTTATCAACATGGATCTGTCCCATTTCCCATATTCCCTCCTGATTGGCTACCATTGCCTTCTAAGGTTTGATTTAGGGAGTCTTACTGGTTATATTTTATTTAACTGGATGCATTTTTTCTGCATGGGTACACTTTTAATTTCCCAAGAATCCATGGTCACACCAACATAATACGGGGGTGTAAATATCGTCACTGTCGGGAAGAAACCTCGTATCTCCAAGTTTCAAATGTGTACGTTTCTTCACAAAGTAAAGCCCTGCTTCATCATACAAGGCTGTCGCACAACAGTAGTGAAAACAGCAGATCTACAAGTTTGTTTTAATACTACTTGGCAAAAGAGTCCTTTTTTACAGTGCAACCACGTAGGTAAAAAATATTTTTGTTTTCCATGTTCCACGTTTTTTCTTTTTTTTTTTACTTTTTTTTTTGAAGGACGGGTCACGACGATTCGAGAACTGAAATCACTTCCAGTTCAGAGACGAATGCATCGTATAATTTACAATATAAATCGGGGTCCCAGAGATAGGAATGCCATTAAATCCGTTAGCCTGGTGGGCCATCCCACATACTGCGTTCACTCACTCATTCCTCCCCCAGTACGAGGTCTGGCCTTTGACCGATAGGCAGCTTGAAAAGTGGGCGGGAATACTTGCCTTGACAGACAGACTCCTCAAGCCAATCAAAGTAGCAAAACATCTGTCATCAAAGTGCAGCCAGTCGGAAGAACGGCAAACAAAGACGTCTTTTCGGTCGATGAGCTCCGCTAGCGCATACTCCTGTTCCTTTTTAATTGTTGTAATTGCTTCCAACTCTGAAATAACTGCACTTATTGCTTGTTTTATTGTTTCAGAGTTAACTGTTACACTTGTTGCATCGAGGGCAGCCATGTTGTTTTGAAAATGCTGCAGCAAGCATCTACGTCACCATCTACACATGGACCAATCAGGGGAAGCTTTTCACTTGTTTTGCGGGCAGCAGTTGAAACGCAGTCACTGATTGGCCCCGATCAGAAAATGATCGGGGGCCAACTTCTCTTACTCGCTGCCTATCTGCTGAAGTCCAGACCTCATACTGTGGAAGGAATGAGTGAGTGAACGCAGTATGTGGATGGCCCGCCAGGCTAGGGGTCCGTATCCTTAATGCACGTCAAACTGGAGGTCCTTGAAATTAAAATGGTTGAGAATCACTGCCAAAGCCGTAGAACCCTTCTCTTATGGCTTATCCTTTCAAATGGGGGGGGGGGGTTGGCGGGCTAATAAGTGTCAATTGGGGGGTCCTTGACATGACAACGTTTGATTACCACCGTTCTAAACCTCGTATTATTTCCGCTGTTCCCAGTAGCTCGCGTAGCGGGGCTGCGGCAGCGGCAGCGGAGCGACGCTTTCCACAAAGAGATCGGCGAGAGGCAGCGACAGCCCGAGGGAAGCCTGGTTCTGGTAGGAGTAGCCGTTAGCGTAGCCGTTAGTGTAGCTGTTAGCGTAGCCGCTAGTGGCCGCGGGGGCAGGAAGAGGAGGAGGGGCTTGTCCGTGGGGGCTTCTGTCGCGGCCGTAGCGACTTGCTGGAGGAGCGGTGGGCGGTGGCGCATGGCTTTCGTACAGGCGAAGGGGCAGCGGTGGCGGTGCCACACCCGAGGATGAAGGAGGAGGAAGGTCGACGCTGGCTGGGCCATAGGGGGCGCTGTAAGGACCAGTCGTGTACTCGTAGTTATCCGCCTGCAGGGCGGCACCGTAGACGTCCCCCCTCTCGCCGTTTAGACACTCCGGATACGCGGCGGGTCTCGGAGGTGGGGCAGAGTAGGAGGAGAGCTCTGCCTTCTGATGGTGGTAGTGCGGGGGAAGGTAAGCGCCTCCCCTGGGACCTCCCCTCGCTCGGCTCTTGGACAACTGCACGCGGATGCGCTTGCCGCAGAACTCTGCGCCGTCCAGCGCCGCGATGGCATCCGTGGCCTGGTCGCCATCGGCCATGTGCACGAAGGCGAAGTCCTTGACGACGGCGCACTCCGCGACGGCGCCGTGGCGCTCGAAGAGCACGCGCAGCTCGCGGTCGCAGCCGTGCTCCACGTTGGCGACGTGTAGCTTCGTGGTCGGGCTGCGCTCCGGGCGAGAGGTTCCCCACAGCTTCAAGGCCGGGCTGCGCTGCTCCGCGTTGGCGCCGTGGAGCTTCGTGGCCGGGCTGCGCTGTTCCGCGTTGGCGCCGTGCAGCCTGACCAGGCTGCGCTGCACGGTGACGGGCCGGCCGCGCAGCACGCTCAGGTGGAGCGCGGCGATGGCCCGCGCCGCCGCCGCACCGTCCTCCATGTGCACAAAGGCGTAGTATTGGTATTTGGCGCATTCGGTCACGGCTCCGTACCGTGTGAACAGAGCCTCGATCTCCTCCCGCTCGGCGTCCGGCGAGAGGTTCCCCACGAAAATCTTCACCATCGTCGACGACTCACTTAAAGGAAACGTCCTTCCACTGGGTTAAAGACCGAGTTTTAGTTGGCCGGTGAGGCGGCGCTTGGTTTTATTTATGCATTAGGGTTTGGGGTCGGTTGGGGTGACGTCGTGCTATGAGGAAATAGCCCGTATTAGGAGATCCCCGATGTCATCAATATGATGTCATAGACCGGCCTGATAACGGGTATTGTTGTTGATGTACTGACATGTTATCTTGCTTAGGAACACGCTACCGAAGGCCTTAAAGGAGTGTGGTTCACTAGCATCCTTTAAAATCGCCCTGAAAAACCAAACTTCTAATTAAGTCTTCAATCAATCAATCAATGTATTACCTGCTTATTGTAAGTCGCTTTGGATTCAAAGCGTCTGCTAATGCCTAAACTGTTAACTGTAAACTGTAACAGGAACAGCAGGTTCAACAGGTATCTGTCCACACGCCGCCTCGTCTCTGCACAACCATCTGACCGATTGACTTCAAACTGGCCAGGATGGGAAGATGGTTGGACGAGCTGTTGTCCCCATCTGTACACTGTACAGTCCAGTACATCTGGACGCCTGTCTTTGTGCGTCCACTTCACGACCATAAGAAGAATATATCGGGATATCTGTACAACTCCTTCTGTCTGTCCGTCTATCTGTGTCCCTTTAACATCCATATATGGAGATCCTGATGTCATCAACATGATGTCATGGCACTGCTGCCACAGATTGGCCTCCAAGTCTACTTAGACGGCAGAGTCACTCGTCAACGTCTTTTGAACTTCACAGAGAGACGAGATCTGAAGAGACCAGAACAGACTCTTATGTCAAAGGACAGTTGCGTTTTCTTAAACAGATCTTTCTTCAGATCAACTCTTCCATCCCAGGGTGTCCAGGATGATGCGTTCCTCTGCCGCTCTCCTGTTGGTTCTCCTCAGCGTGGCAGCCTCCCTACTGCCCCCTCCAGCCTGCCTACTGCCCCCTCCAGCCTCCCTACTGCCCCCTCCAGCCTCTCTACTGCCTCCTCCAGCCTCCCTACTGCCCCCTCCAGCCTCTCTACTGCCTCCTCCAGCCTCCTACTGCCTCCTCCAGCCTCTCTACTGCCTCCTCCAGCCTCCCCACTGCCCCCTTCAGACCAGAGCAGCATGGCAGCCTCTCTACTGCCCCCTCCAGCCTCTCTACTGCCCCCTCCAGCCTCTCTACTGCCCCCTCCAGCCTCTCTACTGCCCCCTCCAGCCTCTCTACTGCCTCCTCCAGCCTCTCTACTGCCTCCTCCTGACCAGAGCAGCATGGCAGCCTCTCTACTGCCCCCTCCAGCCTCTCTACTGCCCCCTCCAGCCTCTCTACTGCCCCCTCCAGCCTCCCCACTGCCCCCTTCAGACCAGAGCAGCATGGCAGCCTCCCTACTGCCTCCTCCAGCCTCTCTACTGCCTCCTCCAGCCTCTCTACTGCCCCCTCCAGCCTCTCTACTGCCCCCTCCAGCCTCTCTACTGCCCCCTCCAGACCAGAGCAGCATGGCAGCCTCCCTACTGCCTCCTCCAGCCTCTCTACTGCCCCCTCCAGCCTCTCTACTGCCCCCCTCCAGCCTCTCTACTGCCCCCTCCAGACCAGAGCAGCATGGCAGCCTCTCTACTGCCCTCCTCCAGCCTCTCTACTGCCTCCTCCAGCCTCTCTACTGCCTCCTCCAGCCTCTCTACTGCCTCCTCCAGCCTCTCTACTGCCTCCTCCAGCCTCTCTACTGCCCCCTCCAGCCTCCCTACTGCCTCCTCCAGCCTCTCTACTGCCCCCTCCAGCCTCTCTACTGCCCCCTCCAGCCTCTACTGCCCCCTCCAGCCTCTCTACTGCCCCTCCAGCCTCTCTACTGCCTCCTCCAGCCTCCCTACTGCCCCCTCCAGCCTCTCTACTGCCCCCTCCAGCCTCTCTACTGCCCCCTCCAGCCTCTCTACTGCCCCCTCCAGACCAGAGCAGCATGGCAGCCTCTCTACTGCCTCCTCCTGACCAGAGCAGCGTGGAGACAGAGACCATCCAGGAGGTGAAGAACCAGGTCGTATGGTGCTTGAATATGTCATTCACGTACTCCTGCAGCACCCGTCCGGGGGTTTCAGGAGTGTGTGATATGATGGTTGGCAGGGACCTGCATGTGGACGTGGTTGTGAAGGTGAACCCAAAATGCCACGGAGAGCTGGAACCAGTAGTGTCCTGGACCAAGGACGGGCGGACCATCCTGTCTCCCGTGCCCGCGCTGCGGGAGCTGCGCTACTCCGACGCGGGCAGGTACGAGTGCCAGGCCAGCGCGGGCTGGTCTGTACTCCAGCGGGGCTTTAAACTAGTGGTGGAAGGCTCGCCGGTGATCACCAGTCTGACCCACGCCAACGACGACCCGACCAACCCCCGGGACGGAGTGTCCCAGCTGCTCTGTGAGGCTCTAGCGGTGCCCAAACCCCACTTCGAGTGGAGCGTCGACGGAGCATTGACGACGTCATCGACCTACGACAAGAAGCACGGCAAGGCCACCGAGAAGGTCTGGGTAGCGGCCCCGCCGTGGTGGACATGGACATGGAACAGACCGGTGACCTGCAGGGTGCGTAACTCTCTGGGAGAGGACGTCAGGACCGTCCTGTTGCACCCGGCCAGACCGCTGACCATAGCGGTGCCGGTGGGTCCTGTTGGCAGCGGCCGCTATCGCTTTTGACACTTTTGTCCGTGTACGTTTGGCGAAACCGGGTGCCAAAAGGACCCGCTCTCCTTCCATGCTGCCAACAGCCAGAATGCACAGCTGAACACCGTTGTGTCTGAGGCGTAGAGGCCATCAGCCAGAATGCACAGCTGAACACCGTAGTGTCTGAGCCGTAGAGGCCATCTGCTGCCATCAGCCAGAATGCACAGCTGAACAACGTTGTGTCTGAGGCGTAGAGGCCATCTGCTGCCATCAGCCAGAATGCACAGCTGAACACCGTTGTGTCTGAGGCGTAGAGGCCATCTGCTGCCATCAGCCAGAATGCACAGCTGAACACCGTTGTGTCTGAGGCGTAGAGGCCATCTGCTGCCATCAGCCAGAATGCACAGCTGAACACCGTTGTGTCTGAGGCGTAGAGGCCATCTGCTGCCATCAGCCAGAATGCACAGTCTGAACACCGTTGTGGTCTGAGGCGTAGAGGCCATCTGCTGCCATCAGCCAGAATGCACAGCTGAACACCGTTGTGTCTGAGGCTTAGAGGCCATCTCTGGCTTACAGGCAAAGAAATTACTTTTTTTTTTTGAGCATGCTAACTGCTCCTATACGGACGTTTATTTGCTTATTTAAACGCATCCCCATTAGCTGACACCTTAACCCATTTGCTGCTCCAGACATGAAAGGGTTAATGTCCAGCGTGCCGGCCAACTGCTCCGTCCGTGGCCAGTCTCTTATTTTGAAGGCCGGAAGTAGATCGAGCTCACAATTCCTACTTGACGATCTTTACGATTCATCCGGAAGTAGGTCTGGTCAAAATGTAAACAGGGGTGGAAGATGGATCCCTTTATACTTTTGCTATTTTAGCGAGAATCCAATGCCATCCTTGGCATCAAAAGTGTTTTTTGGAGAAAATGGACATCAAAGATGAAAAAGACCGTTGGCTTCCATGTTATGGGATCACTACTGTGTGCACGTGGATGTGCGATGATGATGAATCGGCGAGTCCACCCGTGCCAGCACTTTCCAACGGACGGTACGTAGCCCTTGCCAGCTTTACTGTATACAGTATATAGCCCGCGACATCGCGGGATCGGCACTCTAGGTACCTTTTATTATTTTGCGAGATATCGCGGGATCGGCTTCAGATGAGTTAACGTCAGCTAGTCTTCCTGGGGTCCAAGAAGACATTCAAATCCATTAAGAAAAAAAATATATAATTTTATAAAAGATTACAGTTGATTACAATAGAAAATACTAAACCAGTAAAAACAAAAAATCAAACCTCGGTTCGAAGTGAAGGGGGTGAACTTTTATTCTATGTGTTCTAGAGTTATGAACTCTGTGATCTATACATTCTTTATATTCTGAATGAATTAATGATTTTATCTGGAGGGCCGAATTGTCATGTGAAGCTTGACCAATCCTCAAAGTATCCAATCATCAGACCGGGACGGACACTACACACATACGTACGTACGTACGGACGTACGTACGTACGGACGTACGTACGTACGTACGGACGGACGGACGGACGGGACAGGACAGATAAAACCTATTCATTCTGAACTGAAATGGCCATATATGGACATGGGACACACATTTTTGCTTTTTGAAAAACCCTATTCATTCTGGACTGATATTCTGGACGTACGAGACAGAAAAAACCTGTTCATTCTGGACTGGAGTGACCATATATGGACATGAGGTGACATACATTTTGTTTTTGAAAAAGCCTGTTCATTCTGGACTGAGGTGACCATATATGGACATTAAACACACATTTTTTTATTTTATTTTATTTTTTTAAACCTGTTCATTCTGGACTGAAATGACCATATATGGGCGTGGGACACACAAAGCCACTCATTGGAAGCGGTTTTCACCGCTTCAAAAAGATCAATAGGGATACAACAGGTTTAAAAAGCAGAACACAAGGAAATATTAAGGAAAAAAGGTTATTGTAATACCGTATGAAACATAAAGTATTATTTTACCCGTAAGACTCCCTAATCGGGAGATAACCAATCGCCACGTCGCATACACAAACTTTAGAAGGCAATCGTAGCCAATCAGGAGGGAATATGGGAAATGGGACAGATCCATGTTCAGTATATGACGTTGAAGTTTCCTTTTAAAATGTGTTTCTCCAGAAAGAGGCCACTGCCTTCAGACTCTGCCAGGTGGGAAGTTAGTTGGATGAGCAACTCTCCAGATCTGTTTGCTGTACAGTGCATCTGTTCGTCTTATCCGAAAAATATATGGGATATCTGTTTAACTGTGTCCCTATACGTTACTCCTGGCCCCGCCCCCGGCTTCCTGTTCATATCCTGAAAGAGGGCCTGAAAACATCATTTGCTTTCCTGTTGTCCTTGCATTAAAGTGTCAGTAGTTGGCGTTCTAGGCTCTGGGCTCTGAATGTACCTGGGTTGCCATGTCTGCTTATAATAAGCAATTAGTGTCTTTTAAAAAAATAGTATAGTTGCTTATTGGGATTCTCTGTAAAAGAAAATGGCAGCCTCCATAGAGAGAGCCAGGAATAACGTGAATAACATCCATATATGGAGATCCTGATGTCATCAATATGATGTCATGGCACTGATATCATAGATTGGCCTCCAAGTCTACCTATTGTTAAAGGCCTGCTGACATGCCCCAAAATTCTAATAATATGATACAGTAGGTCACATGGTCTCTCTGAAAATGGTCTGAAACAGTCTGAAACTCATGTCACAGTGTAATCTGCCCCTCGCCCCCCAACAACAGCTGACCAGTACAGTAAGTAGTCCAAGTACAGTCAATTAATTTGATTGGCTCATAATTGAGCATTCTCAATTATAAGAACTGGCTGAAAATAACTTTTTACTTCAAGTTTAAAATTATCCTAAATATTTCTTCAAGTGTCCAAATAAATTCCAAATATTACTACTGTCACGGCACCCCATGTCATTGTGAGCATCTCACAATGACATCATAAACATATTAACTAATATTTTAAGATTACCTTTATAAAGTGACAGTACCCCTTTAGATGACAGTC
>NC_137826.1:59791520-59821211 GCF_963921795.1 Nannobrachium achirus
GAGAGAAAACAATGTTTCACATTAGTTAATCATCTGGGGACCCCCCAAAATAAATTGGAGACCCCCCTGAGGGTCCCGACCCACAGGTTGAGAACCACTGCCCTAGGATAGGTAAAAAACAAACAAAAACATGCTGTAATCCTGGTCTCTATACTGCCTCCCCCTGGCCAGCCGGGGCGCCTGATGGAGGGGAAAGGAACTGGTTGGAATAACGCGTTCCTTCCACGCGCTACGTCCAACCGTGGGAAACTCCCCCCTGTCAGGCGAAAAAAGAAGCAACTTGGACTCCTCCTGCATAGAAGGAAGCATGAGGTCAGTCCCGTTGTCTCCCCAGGTTGGCAGAGGGAGAGCAGAGCCCAGGATTACATTGATTAGATGATTGGCACCGGGTGAAGAGAAATGTGTTACAAACATCATAGGATTTATTAATACTATCCTACCTTGTGGTCCGTTTGCAGCCATCGAACAAGAGAGGAAAGGCCAGTCTTCATGAGGAGAAGAAAACACCTTCACCACGACGTCATGAAGACCTGAGGAGATGGAGGGAGGAGAGAGAGAGAGAGAGAGAGAGAGAGAGAGAGAGAGAGAGAGAGAGAGAGAGGTGGTCAACATAAACTGGTGCTCATCTAGATCAGTCTACGTGCCAAGAAGACAAATGTACTTCTTTTATTTTGTTCGTATTTCTTTTGGAGGAATGCCATGGTTGTAATAATAATAAAATAAAATAAATCAACAAAGAACCCTTTTGTAGACTTCATACTTCATATCTCTGCCACCGTTGCCCCTATCCATGCCAAACTTTGCACACACACCCCTTGGCTGCCAAACCACAACCTCCACCCCTCATTTCTCACATGGCCCTCTTCTAGTGCCACCATCAGGCTAATCCTTGCAAAACACATTTTTGAACACTGCTCCCACAGATTTGGGCCCTAAAATCACACAAAGCGGTACCCAGTATCTCTACAGTCATGTCATCAACATGGATCTGTCCCATTTCCCATATTCCCTCCTGATTGGCTACCATTGCCTTCTAAAGTTTGTGTGTGCGACCTGATGGTCGCTTATCTCCCAATTAGGGAATGTTACTGGTAGTGTGTTGTTTGTTTTTGCACAAACAACACATGGCTGAGTTGACGCTGTCACAATCATGACATGTTACTTAGATTCAATTGTGTTTTTTGCCATTGAACATGTTTAATAATTCTGTTTGGATTTTTTATAGGCTTTGAAGATATGACAATTAACTAAGTATACAAAGACATGTATTTCTTTGCCAGCCTTTTATACAGCATATACCAGTATCCTTCAGAATGGGACATTTCTGTCAAACTTCTATTTTAGCAATACATTACCTTTTACACGTTTGTAACTCTGAGAGTGCACAAATTGAACCAAATGGGTCGGTAGGGATGGGTCCATTTGGTTCCATTGGTGTAACTCTCATAAGGGGCTCCTTGAAAACAGAGAACCAATTGGACTCCTAATGTGTGCCATAGTGTGCTGAATCAGTGCCATACATTCAGTAAGTAAGTATAAGTAAGTGATTAAGTGAGTGAGTAAGTACATTTTATTTATATAGCACGTTTTCAAAGAGAGATCTCACAACATGCTTTACGCGGCACCCCGGGGTGCCGCGACGGCAGTCCAGGGGTGCCGCGGGATAATTTGATAATATTTGGCATCTATTTGGACACTTGGAAAAATATTTAGTATCATTTTAAACTTGAAGTACAAAGTTATTTTCAGTCAGTTCTAACCAAAATGGCTGTTATCTCAACGTTTTCCTCGCAACATAATCACTAAGATATCGTCACTATCGGGCAGAAACCTCGTATCTCCAAGTTTCAAATGTGTACGTCTTTTGGTAAAGCAAGGCCCTGCTTCATCATACAAGACTGTTGCACAAAACTAGTGAAAACAGCCGATCTGCTGATTTCACTAGTTAAGTACATTTTATAGATACGGTTTTGGACTTACAAGGTTTCCAAGGAGTGAAAATTATAATGTAGGGGTGCCTCGGATTAAAATAATATTTATCGGGGTGCCCTGAGCCAAAAAGGTTTGGGAACCCCTGCTTTACATTACAAACAAAACAAAACAAAGGTAGTAAACAAAAAGGATGTACAATAAAGCGTTCCCGGAGGCCGCGCCCCCACCTCTCCGCCCTTGTTACTGTTGCTACGTATGTCAAGCTTTGAAGTTGACTTCTGTCAGAGCCTGTCACTCAGTCCTTCACTGTCAGCATGGAGGATGGATGTCAACACACTGCCCATCGCGTTTTTGGACCCAGAACTCCAAAATCTCTTCCAAATCCGTCAACAAGGCCTGGCATGCATTTGGAAAAATATGTAGGGCTAAAACAGCAGAGGGATACTGTATAAAGCCAGTTTTCCATACGAGTTTTTAGCCCGACACTACACGACACGGCACCGCACCGCATTTTATATGTAGGTTTTCCACTACAGTACCCCCCCCCCTCCTCCCCTCCGCTCCCGAAAGAAATCGACGCCCCTTTCAACATACGGATAGGATCTTTCTCTGTAAACACAACGGAGAAGCTAACTTGCGCTAATTATTAACTATAACTATAGCGACGACTAACGTCGGGGTGAACATAGTCAAATAATAACTTTATTGGCCAAACTACACAAAGAAGTATGCTAGAATGTAGAGGCTAGTTGCGCTAGCATGATGCTAGCACAGCTACAGTACATGTACTGTAGATTCTTTTCCCCATTCAACACATGCAGTTACAAATACAAACAGGAGACATCTCACTGAGAAGATCCATATAAAGATCTATATAAAATAACGGATGGCCGACACATTGGCCGTTGTTTATTTCGACTCGCGACGATAGATGTATGTCCGCTGTTTGTGTTGGTTATGTTCTTGGTGCTTCGTGGATGACTGGGGTAGAAAGCCTGGTGGGCGAGGTTAGGGCTGGGGAACACAATTCTGCCTATAATCGACCTCTTTATAAACAGATATAGCCTATAAAACAAACAGGCGTTGCTTTTATATTTGATTTGCAGCCGTGACTGCAAACTCAAATCCGTCTCAAGTTGTTATGAAGACACAGCTCAGCCAGTGAGCCAGATTCTCCGACCAATCAGTATCAGCAGCGCATATACATCACTTTTAAGGCACGGCTTCGCCTAGTCCAGGCCCACTCTTGAGTGGAGCCGTTTTGGTAACCCGTTAAGTACCACTTTCACACCACTCTACCCAGTTCCTTGTAGTGGAAAACCTGACACAAGTGGGCGGTGTGGTGCGGTGTGGTGTGGAGTGGTGTGGAGTTGGGCCTGTGGAAAACCGGCTTAAGGAAATCACTCTGGCTGCTGGACCTATAGAGCCGTTTTACACTGACTCAGTTATTAGTTTAGATCGATTCATGCCATTATAATGATTAGTGTTATTGACCTGGGCGGCATGTGAGTTTAATCAAGTCTTGTCATATGAACTGAGAAAATATGTGTAAGACTCATTTTATACCAACACATTCTACAGTATGTGTTTATCAAGAAGCACCAAGGATTACTTAATCTAATATAAGCCAATTTATCACTGGACTGGACAGTTATGTGTACCACAACACGGTAGGAAAGACAACGTAGATTTAACGCCTAAACGTCTGTGATGATGGTGTGTTTAAACAGCCTATATCAACAAATGAGGTAGGCTATAATCTCCATTAAACAACAACCAGAATAAACTGTTTCAAATGTAGACCTACGTGTTTCTTATCATTCCGATTGCTTATAAATCTATAACATTTGATATCTCTGGCGTGAAATGGTCACGTTTCCCGAAAGGTTTAGCTGCCGAGTCGCAGATGCAGTCGCTGGTGTTGTCGCACCAAATTCTGGGCCCTGGGTACAAGGATTCACTGCGGGCCCACATGAATGTTCTTCATCGAGGGATTTCAAAAATAGCAGATCTACAAGCTCGCAGCGCGGCACTTGGTGCCACGCTGTGAGCTTGTATATCTGCTATTTTTCAATAGCTTAAGTATATAATAATTAAGGCCCTTCCACCTTGGGCCCTAGTAACTCAGTCCCCCCCCCCCCCCCCCCCCCCCCAAAAAAAAAAAAACTCTGGGTCCAGAGGCCGCAATCAGACATACGCGTGAGACATCTTCTCCGTATCGTTTGAGAATGAGGGGCGGAGGGGGAAGTCCAATGCATTGTCTATGTAAGTCACATGTTTTTTTGTCATTGCTGTGTCTCTTGCTCAACAGAAAAAAAAAACACGTGACCTTCATTGACAATGAATTGTCACTGTCTGTAGCGCGCCAGAGAGTTGAGGCATTACATTTTGTATAACACGGTTCTATTGTGAAAATAGCAGATCTACATGCTCACAACGCCTCACGTTTTGTAGATCTGCTATTTTCACAATTTCTGTATTTGACAATTTGGCCAATGTTTAATTTCTTATTTTAGATAAATTAAAAAGTAATTAAATTGTCACTTTAGAAATGTGCAGATACCCTCTATATACTTATATACGTTATGTTGGTTTGTTTACTGTTGAGTGAGAAAACAATGTTGCACATTAAGTTAATCATCTGGGAATGTCAGGAATGAGTACCAAGCAGGACCCAAAACCAGACTAGGCAGGAGGTTCAACTCAAAGGATTTATTATAACTAAGCAGAGTTAAATAGCAGAACTTGATATCTCCACAGGCACAAAATCACACAACGCATGTCTACGGACCAACAAGGAAACCATGCACACACAGGACTTAAATAGACAGGGGCTAACAACACACAGGTGAACACAAAGACAAATCAACACTAGGATTGGCTGAGGGTCTAAGGCCGCGCTCACACATGAGCGTCACGCATCATCATCTTATCGTCTGAGAATGGCCACTGGGGGCGCCGTACTAATGCATTGTCAATGGAAGGTTGTTTGGTTTTTTGTCGTTGCCGTGTCTCTAGCTCAACCGCAGCCTGTACGCTCTTGAAGAGACACGGCAACGACAAAACACCAAACAACCTTGCATTGAGAATGCATTAGTACGGCACCCCTAGTGGCCATTCTGAGACGATAAGATGATGATGCGTGACGCAGATGTCTGTACGGCGCCTAACAGAATACTGGTGGAAACACTGAACACTCACAAGACAGGTTAGACAAGTCAGGAACAGAACTACAGGGGCAGACAGGAAGACAGAACAATACTACAAAATAAGATACAGAGCACCGAGGCAAAGCAGTAACAGAAACCAAAACCAACAGTAATACTAAATACATGTACAAATACAGAACAAGAGAATAGAACATACTGATAAGTCAGCAACACCTTAAGACTCCAGAACCTAAATAAAGACAGTCAATGTCCAAAGTCTGTGACAACTCCAGAATATGCTGAATGACAGAAACATAGCATTCTGTCTATTCGACACGCGACACTGCGAATTAATGAATGTGCATGATGATTAGCCGACGTGACGTTGTTGTTGTGATAAAAGCTGTAATTTCCATTACAAAAAAGTACTCCATGGCTGCAGGTAGTGAATGTTATAACGTCCTGGCTTAAATCCTGGTTCATGGATTAAAAGCTGTTGTTTCTTTTGCCATGATGTTGAAAGTGAAACTTAAAGGGGTGCTCACAAAGTACAGATCTTAAAGGGGGCGTGACACGGCCAAAACAGCTAATTATGGCTATCAAATTAGCCAATTTTTTTAATGATGTCATGTACCCCCATGTTAAATTACCCAATCAAATTAATTTATTGTAGTTACTGTACTGAAAGTAGTACTTTCTGTACAGTAACGGCAATACATTAATTTGATTGGGCTAATATGGGGGGAGGGGCGGAGACTCGCGGAGTCGAGTATCCATATCATTATCTTTTGAAACTGCCCCAAAAAAAGCTGTGCGAGGCGTGTTTCCGACTTT
Source organism: Nannobrachium achirus (assembly GCF_963921795.1). Taxonomy (NCBI): domain Eukaryota; kingdom Metazoa; phylum Chordata; class Actinopteri; order Myctophiformes; family Myctophidae; genus Nannobrachium; species Nannobrachium achirus. Next base: position 59,797,436 of record NC_137826.1, read on the forward strand.
CTAAACCAACTTTAAAACTATCAGTTCTAGGGGTAAAAATTATACACCATTCACCATTAGACCGGTAAAAAAGAACATGTCTACTCCAAAAAAGGTGTCAGAGATTCGTTACGAGGGTCAACACGCTTCTCCCCGTCTAAGGGACGGTTTTGTCGGCCATACCCTGCTGTGTCTTCCGCTAAACCTGACTGGAGGACCTGGCCGGGACGCGAGTTTCTAAATTCTAGGCGCACTGGGGGAAAACCGCGCCCGCACTCATTTTTGAAGCTTGTGATTGGCTGAACTGGAGGTAGGGAGGCGAGTTTCTAAACTCTAGGCGCACTGGGGGAAACACCGGAGCAAGCTTAGAACGAGCGTCCAGCCATCTCCTCCTCCTCGGCAGCTTTGAGCCCTTTTAGCAGACATATGTCCTGCTGTCTCGGAGGACTGAGGTCCGTGGCTCATACACTCTGTGTGTGTGTAGCCTGTGTGTGACACACAATAGCTCTCGCAAATAGCCGTGCGGTGCAGCGCTAGCCACGCTACACGCTAACAACAAGGTTGTGCGCGGCAGTGGCGGCACCGCACGACGGACGAAGTATGCATTGCGCGGCACCGCACGACGGACGAAGTATACATTCACTACTAACTGATACGGCCCCGCCTCCTTCTCAGACTGTTTGAAGAAACACCACGTGACCTACTGTATCATAATGTTAATTTTCGGCCGGTGTCGCCAGTCCTTTAAGTAAATGTACTTACTTACTTTGCACCACTGTGTGAAACATGGTGTCATAGGTGCATTTTTTTGCCTTGAGCATGATGAAAGCAAGGCAGTGATATTGGTAAATGTTTCCTTGACATTAATAAGTTGGGGGGGGGTCTCTCTCTCTCTCTCTCTCTCTCTCTCTCTCTCTCTCTCTCTCTCTCTCTCTCTCTCTCTCTCTCTCTCTCTCACCTCACAGCAGCTATACCGGTAGTTCAGCGTGACTAGGAAATAGAAAGGTTTGTTAGCAGAGTTGTTGGTGACAGCTGAAGATGGGGCGCGCCTCGCTCCTCGCTCTACTCTGTAAGTATTCATTTATATCACTGTTATTACAACTTCAATGAAGGAATACTAGTCTGGTTGTGTCAGAGTAGGCGGACATTCTGCACAAAAAAGGGGGGGCAAACAGTTGCTGGAAATAGCAAACCTAGAGGGAAAAAGCGAGTGTTCACACCCCACAAAGCCTTGAATTCATAGATAGAAAATAAGTATTTGTTTTGTCTGAACTATCCCTTTAAAGTTACACTGTTGAGATGAAATACTGTAAAAGCATTTCAAAGGAATCAACATTGTTTTGTTGTTGTTGTTTAGGATGTCCACTGATGTTGTTGCCTTGCTTTACATGTATTTATTAGCTAAAACTATAGAAAGAAACAAAGTAAGGTAGTTTTCACATTCACACACAAATAGGAAGATTTTAGGGACCACCCTCTTAACTTGAAGTCAGAGGCGACCACATATACCAGCCACTTTTAACTGGTCTGGCATTTCCTGCAGCTAAATAGTTCGCTGCTACTGAACTTCCTTCAAATATCACCCTCTTTACTTAGCTGTTACTTAAACTAATTACTTCAGTCTAGTAGCTTAATGACTAGTATATAAATGTTTTAGTTTTTTTGTTATGTATTTGTATTTAAAGCTATACTGTGTAAGTTGCTCAACTAGTGGTCTGTAGCAGTATAGCAAACTTTTTTGGCCGTTTTTCGCCGCGGACCGGGCTTTCAGACCACCGCGTCCGCCTCGCCTCGCCGAGACACATCCATAGAGGGGTCTCGTGTCCTTCTACGAGCAGCGGTTGGGGAGCTACATGCTAGACTTCTAGACCAGTGTAAACAAAACTGTTGAAGCAAGCTATTTCCTGAAGATACTGCAGATACGCCTGTGATTGGCCGGTAGTGTACCATGTGTTTATGATCCGCGATATGATTGGCCAACGTATACACAACGTATACAGATGAAGCACGTCATTTTGTCGCGAAATCCCGCCCCTGTCACTGCTAAGTAGAAAACATATAAAGAAAAGGCTTTTGGGGCTGAAATTAACGGAGTGGGGGTTCTAAAACTTTAGCGATTTAACAGTTAGGACAATTTTAAGATTTATTTTATAAAAAAAGGTACATGGTATAACTTTAAGTTCATAAAGTTAACCTACTTATGACTATTACCAATTAAAAAAATAGCAGGTTTACGGGCACTGAGACTAGAGCCCTGCACATGCCTAAAATGTGGGGGCCCGGCCCAGCCCTGACCCATATAATTCAGGCCCAGCCTGGCCCCTGGCCCGATTGGGCTTACAGAGTACAGCATCTTGCAATGGGCCTGGTGTACAAGATACACTACACCTCCAAGATACCCATGTACCTGACTAAATACTGGTCTACAATATACACTACACCACTAAGATACCCATGTACCTGACTAAATACTGGTGTACAAGATACACTACACCACTAAGATACCCATGTACCTGACTAAATACTGGTGTACAAGATACACTATACCACTAAGATACCCATGTACCTGACTAAATACTGGTCTACAAGATACACTACACCACTAAGATACCCATGTACCTGACTAAATACTGGTCTACAAGATACACTACACCAAAAAGATACCCATGTACCTGACTAAATACTGGTCTACAAGATACACTACACCACAAAGATACCCATGTACCTGACTAAATACTGGTCTACAAGATATACTACACCACAAATATACCCATGTACCTGACTAAATACTGGTCTACAAGATATACTACACCACTAAGATACCCATGTACCTGACTAAATACTTCCTAAAGGTCAAGGATGTCCATGATCACAACACCAGAGGCTGCACCACTAATCATGTTCAACCTAGATTTAACAGTATAAAAGGCTCTACTTCATTCTCCTGCTAAACCACCAACATGTGGAACGCCCTGCTGCAAGCCTTACAGGAGTGTAAATCCCTAACCTCCTTCAAAATCGGTCTTAAAAGTCACCTACAGACGGCTGCTACTCAAAAAACCTGTAATAGACTAAGCCCGTTCTTACCTCCCCTTTTCCATTGTAAATATGTTTTATTTTTTTTATTTTTGTTATTGATGTTATCCTATGCATATCCTATGGGTTCTATCCGTCTGTCATTCAATGTTATATGATATACATAAAGTGGTTCCTGTGTCAATATGAATTACAGTTCATTGAATGATTGCACTCTCCCACAGTAATAAGGAAAAGTAAAAACAACACATATTGGGCATTTTTACACTTTGTTAATTTTAAGCTCAGTGTCAGGGAAGCCCAAGACGAGAGTATATGCCAGCAGAACAGTATTGCAAGCCATTTTGGCTGTGTAGCTCATGCCTCGAATGCCCAATGCTTACAAGCTGTACCTCGTTGTAAAGGTGAGAAATCAATGATAAAAATGATATAAAACACAATACAAATTGGTATTATTAAAGGACATACTCCATAACACCCGTACCCAATATTGTCTAATCAAATGTTGTTTTTCAGGGCTGAGTAGCTTATTCCTATCAATTATGTTTAGTTCATTTACTGTTATGTACAGCACTTAGTCATGCTTTGTACATCTACTCAACACGCTTGTTACTCTGATTTAATTTAACAGACAAGGTTGTTTGAACATTTGGATTTATCGCACTATATGTTTTTGTTGTATCTATATAACTATGTCGAATATTTATCATTATGTTAGGCTCTACAGCATGTATGTAGAGTACGTAAGAATATGGGTCAAAGGCATAAGACGTGATGTTTTCAATGTAGTAAACAACTAAAACAGCACATTTCCTAAAACTCTTTTTTTATGTATTAACTAATATAATTAATTAATAATCGATTGTATTCATTTCATAAATGTATTATTGTTGAGAACCCGTACATGCCCACGCCCAGGGTCAGAGGAATGTCCACTCGCAAGACAGACAACGGAAGAACGGATAACAGACAAAATGATGCTTATGGTTTTGAGCAGTGTTTCTCAACCACTGTGCCTGGGGACCTTTGGTGTGCCCCTGAGAAGGGTCAAGTGTGCCCCTTGAAACTGCTTGAAAGCCAGTATTGTATTTATCTGCTGTTTTCACTACTGTAGTGTGACAGCCTTGTATGATGAAGCAGGGCTTTACTTTGCGAAGACAAATACAAATTTGAAACTTGGAGATACGAGGTTTCTTCCCGACAGTGACGATATTTACACCCCCGTATTATGTTGGTGTGCCCATGGATTTTGGGACATGAAAAGTGTGCCCATGCAGAAAAAAGGTTGAGAAACACTGGTTTAGAGCAGTGATTCTCAAACGTTTTCTTTTAGTTTTTACTGTCATATTGTCATTTGCTTGCAGTGCAAAAGGAGGGGAAATGTCTTGTGCAGGTCCTTACACTTCCGTGTCCTTTAAGAGCATCCTGTGAGCATGCATTGTTTCCTGGAACAAGCAGTGGTTAACCACAGCCACTGCCTGGTGTGACACTGGGTGCACAGAGTTGACTGAAAAGTAATCGGAGTAAATGTATTTGAGTATTGTTCCTGCTCAGAAGGCGTTATTGCAAAAGTCACGTCTGCTTTTGATTGATTGATTGAAGACTTTATTATAAGTTTGCATAGGAAAAGGTACAGTTTCATGACGGTACAGGTCACTGGTACAAGGTCAACTAAAAGGAGATCCTAGGAAAGACTAACCTTATTTTCCATAATACAACAATACAAAAAAAAATCATCTGCCATTTATAGTGCCACCAGGAGGCCAACTTATGTAAAATGTATGTATCTTTAGTCATGTGTGGACGGATCTGTCCGATATTTCAGATTTTATCCCATTTGTCTACCATTTGGCATCCAAGGTTTGCAGGATTCTCATTATTATAACAAATATACTTGACCTGTCTTTGACCCATCTACACAATTATATTTGTCAGTCTTATGTAAATTGTATACAAGTTGCAGAGAAACAGCAGTATACGATAGATGTACTAAGTTATGCTCTTATTCTTGTATCCATCTTTTAGCAGAGGGTCCTGCAGCAGCAGATATTGCATTCTTACTGGACGGCTCAGGCAGCGTTGGCCGCTCTGATTTCCTCCAAATGAAGACTTTTGTCAAACGTTTGATCCGCTCACTGATGGGAAGAGATACACAGGTGGGACCAGCATGAATAAATGGTCAAGTCAAATTATCATTATTAGTATTATTTTCATCGGAAGAGAATTGTTTTGTTTTGTTTTGTGGCAATGAATAGCGAAGTGGTCATTATAATTATTATATAGCCTATATTTTTGTCACTTTTTTTATACATTTCTGTGTTGTCAGAGCTGTCGTATCCTACTGCTCACCTGCCAGTGAGGAGCGTAGGACTATTATCACCCTCCCCAGCCCGCTCCCCCCCCCTGAACACGGGCCAATTCATAGACACCCGACAAAGCTGGATGCACCACAGTGGATTTGAACCCACAACCTCCGTGGTGGTGGGCAGGAGATCATTATTAAGAGCTGTAATGCTTCCTGCAGCTTTGACATTTGACATGGCCAAACCAGAGTACATCATTTCAACACATTTGCTAGACTAACGTGGAAGAGTTCCCAGTTTGAGGAAAACATGGGAACATAATTTAACTGATGATAATAAAGACTGATAGCATTTAGCATACAACTGATTATACAGCCTTTTCTCATGGCTTGATTCTCTCAACCACTTCACTTTTTTTGACAAAATACTGTATGTTTCAGTGAGTTCAATGTGTGTCTGTGTTTGTGCAGTTTGCAGTTGTCCAGTACTCAACCACACCCACCATCCACTATTATTTTGATACGTTGAACACCTCAGGATCTTGGGAATATCAAATTGATCGTATTAATCAACAAGGAGGACAGACTTATACAGCTAAAGCAATTCAACATGTTGTGTAAGTGCTTTTATATCAACAACATAACACAAGTCAAATAAAAAAACATATATATATATATATATATATATATTATATATATATATATACACACACACACGCATGCACACACACACGCACGCACGCACGCACGCACGCACGCACACACACACACACACACACACACACACACACACACACACACACACACACACACACACACACACACACACACACACACACACACAGATTAATACATAGCATGTAATAATGCTTTATTGTTGTGTTCTATTGTGTCGTTGTATTCCGACAGCCAGGATGTTTTTTCAGGAAAAGGAGGATCCAGGCCAAACGTGAAGAAGTTCCTGATCGTCATTACTGATGGAGTGTCTTATGACAGACAGTACTTACCTAACGCTGCTGCCCTGGCTGAAAGCCAAGGCATTGTTCGATTTGCCATTGGGGTAAGCTGTTAGACTCACTCATAATGTTTAAAATATACTTGAAGGAGCTATAGTCAACTTTTTCTTGACAAACGGATGCTAAAATAAAAATAATGATATAACAGCATCTTAGGTGGGTAGGCTATGCTGTAGTTCCAAAGTCAGAATCATAATCTTGCTATACCGTAATTGAAGCCTGTACCCAGGCAGCCTGTATGTACTGTATGCCCACCAGTAACTCAGAGCCAAGCAGCTATCCAATTCTCTCCAAACTTGCTACAAAAATGACTTGTGGTTCGGCTCGGCTTATCATAATTACAAAATGTCTGCCAATCTTCCCCATATTGTGGCCTGTAGGTGGTGTGCAGGGCTGTGCTTTGCTGTAGGAAAGGTTAAGTGGCCACCTGGGATCCCATATTCACAGGTTGCATTTGTAGTCCTAAACCGGCCATATTGAGGACCAACACAGGTGTTCAATTTGTTTGATTGGCATAGAACCAATGTTCTACGTTAATCAAAACACCCTGGTCCTCAAAATGGCTGGTGTAGGACTACAAATGCAACCCATGAATTAGCTGATCAATATTTGGGCCGATGTAAAAGTGGTCACTGGCTAGCACACAGTGTGTGTGTGTGTGTGTGCGTGTGCGTGTGCGTGTGTGTGTGTGTGTGTGTGTGTGTGTGTGTGTGTCACACACACACACACACACACACACACACACACACACACGCAAGCGAGCGTGCCACTTTACATCAGCCCAGATATACTATTCAGTTACATAGTGCTTATAAATATCAATCGTTACACAAACACACCTACTTATTTAAGTAAAACATTATTTACAAAAACGCTTCACAGACTAATCCAGTCCATAACTCCATGGCTATAACCACGTGGCCGAAGGGTGCTTTTTTCTAGTCATCATTATTGACACATCACATGTTTACAGGTTTACAGGTGAAAATGGCAGGACTGAATAACAGTTTATTGTCTTGCTAACTGTCTTCCAGATGGTTCTGTGGTCCTGGTGAGCCCTGCTGGTCCTGTGACAGAGGGACAGTCTGTCACTCCTCTCAGCAAACACAGCACAGGCCAGTCCCTCTCCAACACACACACGCACGCACGCACGCACGCACACACGCACACACGCACACACACACACACACACACTAGAGATGCACCGATCAGGTTTTTTGGGGCCGATACCGATCACCGATCAGCTGGAATCAATATCTGCCGATACCGATATTACCGATCGATCAAAGCACCGATATTACCACCGATATTACCGATCGATCACAGCGTGAAATCCATAAATTCTTCTATTGTGTCACTGTCGGAGCATTTATATATTTAATGATTCCTCTTACACAACATTGACATTGTATATATTAATTCAATTCAACTTTATATTTTAAGGTCATGATTTGATTCGATTCTCAATATGATATATTATCGTAAATCATTTTAGTCCTAGGAAAATTCCTCCTCAAGAAAAACAAAACAAAAAGGTTTTCTCATAAAGACAGTGGCAATATTGTCTATCCTTCATTATTTTCAAGGTTATTTGGCTATAATGGTTAATAGCAACAATAATAGGCCAAATAGGCCCTTAAGATTTTCTGTACACTATATACATATTTGGGGTCCTTGCTCTTGGCATGAAAATGTTTGAGAACCACTGTTCTTAAACAATATCAGACAACAACATTTCTGTTTGACTGACCTTCCCAGTTTTTTATTTTTATAGACCTGTTTGCTGGAAAAAACAGGATATGGCAACACTTTTTATAGACCTGTTTGCTTGTTTCTGTCGCAGAAACTAAATGGCAACGCGTCATCCTCCTTACATCTAGTGCTAACGGTTAGCACCTGTGGAAATGACTGTTTTAAACTATATAAGGGAACTACAAACGTTATCCTTAGATCGACAACAACTACCTCCAACTGTTGTCCTCCAATGACTTTGGAATTATGTTTTTTGGAATTAAGTTTAACATCAACGTTACAGCCTCTCTCTCTTCTCTCACGTCGCAGAGAGAGAGAGAGAGAGAGAGAGAGAGAGAGAGAGAGAGAGAGAGAGAGAGACGAGCGGAGCCTCGTTAACCCAAAGAGAGAGAGAGAGAGAGACACGAGCGGAGCCTCGTTAACCCAAAGAGAGAGAGAGAGAGAGAGACACGAGCGGAGCCTCGTTAACCCAACACAGCTGAAAACGCATTCATCTGATCACTCAAATCGTGGATTTTACTTTGAGAAGTCAACACCTACAAAGGTAGAAGTAGGCTACTATTCCAATGGTGTATCCAATATGTTTAAAACAAACAACTTTCATCTCACTCTGTCCCCCTTTCTTCGGTGCATGTCTGTGTGTGGTGTGGGAGGAGGGGGGGGATTAAGTGGCTCACAGACAGAAGTGAACATGGAGCCGCACGCACGCACGCACACACACACACACACACACACACACACACACACACACACACACACACACACACACAAGAGAAGAGAGGAGAACAGAGCTCTCCTTCGTCAGAAGCACGCATGCACAACGCGCACGTGAATCGAACGTCAACGTCCCTTTTGCTTCAATCCCTTGATCGGCTCGCTTTGATCCAATTATGGAAACACCGATCAAAACCGATATGGCCTTGATCGGCCGATCTGATATCGGAACCGATCAATCGGTTCACCTCTAACACACACACACACACACACACACACAGAGAGAGAGAGAGAGAGAGAGCTGAAGCGATCCCTCTGCCAACACTATGCTAACGGCTAGGCTTGCAGTTTTCATGTGAATTTCAGACACATAGTAGCTAAATATGGCCTTAAAGAATTATGTGCCTGCAGCCAACGCAGGAATTCCGATAATCACGATAACCAACACCCTCTTGTGTGATATTGCTTAATTATGCCAGCCGAAAATAAAAGCTCTGGGATTTACCAACAGCCACTTCTCCCCTTTAAAGTCTGTGTGCCACTTTACATCACCCCAAATATCACCTATACTCTTATATAGTGCTTTTATCAATCGTTGCAAAATAATTTGCACAAACACACGTGTGTAAATTCCTCCCGTTTTCACCTCCCGGAGTCAAGCCATCCGTAGCTAACCCTTCCTCATCACACAGTGTTGCGTGCCAAAAGTGGCCGATCTACAAGCTCACAGCAGCTCTGCGTCTCCGCACTGCGCTGTGAGCTAGCAGGTCGGCCACCTTCCAGAGCACGCTGAAACTGCAGGATGAGCACTCTGTCAACCCATGCGACCGTCGCTAATTCGAATGACATCCGCAAATGGAAAGCTAAATTTGCTTTGTCTTAATACGCATTTCTGATAATTCACTTCCCTAATTCGAATAGGTTTTTAGAAACATGGCTATTGTAAGCAAAACACTTCACTAGTAGCCTCTGGAACCCAGGCTTTTCATTTGCCTTCGGCTCAAAAAGAAGAGCCTGGCTAACGTGTTGACCTGTCAGGCATATGAAGTGGGAGTCAACGTTAGCCAATCAGAGTGTAGGGGGCGTCGCTCCAAAGCCAAATGTATCATCACTTTAATCCTTTTATGATGATCTTTCATTTCTAGCAGTGTCTGGACCTGTGGAGCAAGGTGTTCCACCATGGGTTCTACTGGTGGGTCTGACTGTGGGTCTTGTTGCTGTGGTTCTACTGAGCATCGTTCTGATGCTGATGCGTCGATACAGAACATGTGAGTAATACTATATCAGATGGATTACAATACAATCAAATAGTAATACTAATACTACGTCAGATGGATTACAATATAATCAGTAATAATAATAATGATACACATCAGATGGATTACATCCAGATCACTGCTTCACAAACAAGTGTGTTGGGACCAGTTTATGGGTCACAGACTCATTTCTATTTCTATCTGTCACGACTCAAGTAAAAATCCCATTTTCTTTTCCTACATTAAAAAAATTATTTAAAGCGATCCCTGGCTAATATGACAAATATGCCTTAATACATTATAATTGTCCTCTATAAATACAATTTAAATTATTTTATTTCTTCTGGAAATAGCTTATCTTTCACTCAATAGGGGGAATGCCCGTCGCAAGTTGATGATGTCATAAATGTCAAGTGTGATCTATCCCTATGGAATTTATGGCATGCAAGTGCAGATAAAAACAAACATAATATTTCCTATGGTTAGTTGAGCATCAAATCAATATTTCAAATGTGTTTGTGTTTTGTTTTTTGCACATGCATGCCATAAAAATGACACATGACATTTAAGACATCATCAACTTGCGACAGGCATTTCCCCTATTGAGTGAAAGATTAGCCATTTTTAGAAGAAATACAAGAAATACAAATATTTAAGGTGTTTTTAATTTTACATTGTATTTATAGAGGACAATTATAATGTATTAACTCATTTAATGCCACCCTTTCACCACTAGAGGGTGTCCAGAGAGCCATAGACAATCCCATAGAGATATGCTGGTATATGCAGAAGCCCTGCAGCCATGACTTGCCTGAACACTTTCCTTTGTGCATGTACAGGAAGAGGATGAAGTTAGCTTGAAGTTAGCTATTGGCTACCAAGCATTTTAAAAGCCTTATTTTCGTCAACTTAGCCATGATTAAACCTTGCACACCTCATGCATGGGAAAAAAACAGAGAAGAATGAGCTCTAAAAAATCCAATGCAATCCAGGGATTTGTGCAGTTTGTTCACAGCTTTCAAACAAAAAAAAAAAACGATTGGAAATCCGTTCAGGCATTCTTGAGATAATCGCCATTATGTTTTACATGTTATGTAAACAGAAATGGCTGCCCTGTATGTTAGATGGGGTTGTATGGGGGTGGAACATTTTTTTTTTTTTTTTTTTTTTTTTTTTTAAAGCCGAACTTGTTCGGGATCGGCACTCTACGATACGCTAATAAAGCCGAACTAGTTCGGGTTTGGCACTCAAAGAGTTAAAACAAACACATCTAAGAAATTCCATGGACAAGACATAGGCTTACTAATAATTAAGAAGTAGTGAAAATAGCCAAAGTAGTGAAAATAGCTTGCAAGGCTGCACGACGCGACCCGTTGTGCACTTAGTAGATCTGCTATTTTCACTAGTTTGTGTCCTGGGCAAACGTCTAACCTCTCTTTTGGGTCGCGACCTGAAAATAAATGATTCATGACACTTTGTTTTCTTCTTTCTTTTTTTCCACAGATCCATGCTGTGCCAGGTAAGTACATCATTCATTATGACAGTAAAATGAATTCTTTCTACCACACACACACACACACACACACACACACACACACACACACACACACACACACACACACACACACACACACACACACACACACACACAAACACACACACACACACACACACACACACACACACACACATGCCCATATATGGAGATCCCTGCTCTGACTATCTGACATCACTGTGATGTCACCTGTTTATGCCCATATATGGATATATGGAGATCCCTGCTCTGAGTATCTCACTGTGATGTCACCTGTGATGTCACAGTGATGTGCCAGGGGAACCACAGTGTCAGGCGTTACCCGTCTGGACGTCCAACAGACGGTTCTGATAGTAAATGTATTATAATTAATTAATTCATTCATTCATTCATTAAAGACCAGTTCAGTCGCAGGGAACCAATCAGGGCTCTGCTACGGTCCAGAGGACCAATCCCATCCAGTCTCAGGGAACCAATCAGGGCTCGGCTACGGGCCAGAGGACCAATCAAAGTGGAGCTCCTGATGATGTGTACCTCCCACTGCAGAACCGTCAGTATTTGAACCAATCATGTTGCTTAATGAGGACTAAATAAACGCATTAATTCAATGCAGTTAAGTCTGCCAGTTTGTGTTGTGGAATTTGTTCCTAAATAACAGAATAATTAACTAAATTGAAGAAAAAAAAAGAATATATATATATATATATATATATTTACAATTAAAAAAAGAAAAATAATAAGCACCAAATAATGCTGATTTGTTTACCTTTAGAAAACACCAACATCTATAGCAGAATCACCCGCCCAGATGACTATGAAAATGGTACAGTATAAACTTTGTATTGATCCAAACCAATTATTTTAACCTTGTGTAATTGTATGGCCATTACATTTTTAGTTTGATCCACAGACATTAAAGGACAAGTTTAGTTTTTTTTACAACAAGGGTTCATATTTTAGATTGTAATTAAAGAATATAAAAGATGAGTGTTAAATTGATTTCATTTACTTCTTTCTATTGTTTTAGAGATTCTTATTTCAGTGGTTGGGGGCATGCGTACACGTGGCTAAATATGTAATTTTACACATAATAAGCCCATTCCCAAGATACAACACAACCTGTCATGGTTGGATGTGAATTATGGGGGCTAGAAGTGTTACTGTAAATAGCTATAAAGAAACTGCTGGCTAATTGTGTCTAAAAAGACGGATTTTGACACTTGTACGCATGCCCCACATTTTAGCACGGTAAACGCGATAAAACAATAGAACGAAGCAAATGAAAACATTTTAATGTTTCACCTTTGGCGTCTGGGTACAATGCAATATTAATGTATTTCTTTTTTTTAACAGATCCAGGATATATCGGGTAAGTGCAGTATTCATTTGTTTATTATTCAACAAGTCAACAGTATATATATATATATATATATATATATATATATATATATATATATATATATTTATTATTATTATTATTATTTTATCAGACCAACCCAGCCTCAGGGAACCAATCAGGGCTCGGCTACGGGCCAGACGACCAATCAAAGTGGCTCTCCTGATGATGTGTACCTCCCACTGGAACAGTGAATGTCTCTTTTTTTAATCGCATTCAAGTCTGCCTGTTTGTTTTGTGGTATTTTGATCTTATAAATAACAGAATAATTAAAAAAAGTTTGCAAAAAAATTTAATTAATAAAACATAAGCTCTAAATAATGGTGATTTGTTTACTCTTAGGCAACACCAGCATCTATGGCAGAATCACCCACCATGATGACTATGAAAATGGTACAGTATAAACTTTGTTAAAGATCCAATCCAATGATTGTAATCAAATTTCATTTGATTTGGCCTTTGTTGTTAACTCATCCAGAGCCCAGGACATTAACGGATTAGGGGGTCCAGAGTGCCCCCTCCCGGCCCCATTAACGGCCATTGTCTTATTTTGAAGGCCAGAAGTCTAGACCGGAAGTACTTCCGGTATGACGTCATCGGATCCTGCGACGGAACCGATCATTGTTTACGTGGTGCCATGCTGGATTGCATAGGAGCGTTTATACATGTGTTTTATAAGCGAGCATCTGCCTCCATCTTCGCTTCTAAAGTGTTGTTTTGAGATAATGGACATTAAAGATGAGATCGGCCGTCCACCTCAATGTTATGGGATGACTATTGTGTGCTCGTGGAGCCGTGATGATGACAAATCAGCGCGGATTTCGTCTCCGGAGCGTCGGCCATTGTACTAGGTATTTTTACTCGCCGTTACAGTAATATATTACTTTTCGCGCGACATCACGCATTCGGCACTATACGTACTCTAGTACTTATCGCGTGACATCACGCGAAAGGCACTAGATGAGTTAATTTGATCCCTGATTTCCAATACACCAACACGGCGTTCTGTCATCAGCGCGTCATAGCTGGGGGCGGAGTCAAGCGTGGGGGAAACAGAGCACCAACCCCCATTAGTAGAATGGGTATTTCCGTGTTTTCAAATCCGATTTTTTAATAGTATAGCGATGTTTTAATTAATTGCAATGTCTTACATTGATTCCTTGGTTGCCAATGGACAAAAAATGATGCATTTAAAATTAAACAGCTTTGGGATTAAATATTGTCTGATATTATTAAGGACAGGTCGCATCATCAAAGACCATGGGTTATCTAGACTATCCGTCTGGTATTAGACACTGTTACATTTTTTTTATGATAAATTAAACTTATCATATCAAAAAGAGAAAAGCATTAATTAATCAATGATGGTTATAGAGCACATTAAATGAATTCCAGTTGTCTACAGCCATTAACAGCTTGTTATCATGCAAGGATTTACACACTGACACAACGCAACACAACACAATCCTATCCTAAATAGTTTCAAACCTGCAGAAAATACTTTTAAACTGGCGTCGATCCTGCCATAGGTATTCAAAGATCAGGTCTCTATCCTAATTGAACTCACTACGATGTGTTCTATAAACAACATTGACGACTTAACGACTGTTGTTTTTTGATATTAGAGTAAGTTTAATTGATCATATATTGTAATTGTGTCTCTACCAGGTGATTAAAGACATAATGTAAACAGGTTTTGTAGCATAGAGGGAGAGGGGGACCACAGGTGCTTATATTGTGCAACTCTGACACATGCACGGGGGATAATCTGAGTCTGATTATAAACCACTTAATTACATTGATTCCTTACTGCAAATGGACAAAAAAATATCTGCAGTAGCATCGGGATTAATTGTTGTCCTTATAGGACTGGTCGGATCAATGCCATGGTTATCTGACTGATTTAATCACCTGGTAAGAGACACACTTTCACATTTTCATGAACATGATCAATTACACTAATCACAATATCAAAAAACAAAGGCCATTAATTCAGCAATGATGTTCATGGAACACGTAGGCCTACGGGAAGGACACAGGAGGAGAATGCCATTGTAAGTGTATTAGGCAATGGGAATGGATTTAGACCATATTCACGTTTCAAATCTATTGACGACTAATGGGCCTGGCTGTTGGATTTATATTGTGGCACGTTTAATTGATCATATCTCATATTAATATTAGTGTCTCTACCAGGATTGAAATGAACACTATGTGCAAACATGTTTTTTTTGTAACACAGGGAGTAGAGTAGATGGAGAGAAAAACAGATCTCCGATCTCATGCTTGTGTAACTTGGATAGCCTACAGAAACGACATATCTCCATCTCAGTCAGTGCTTGTGTAATTTGCGGGGAATATATTAATCTGACTCTGATTACAAACCACTTGAACTCCGACTTCTATATCCCATATGCCAGGGAGAACATAACCGGGGTCCAACCTGTGCGAGCTTGTTGATTTTTGGCACGGCATAGATTGGCAAAAATAGATTTGGTGTAGTAGACTGAATATGTGGTCAACGTATAAAGAGTAAAATTGGGTCCCGTTTTATTCCAGAGGTTTTGATGAGGCAGGAGTAGTAGTTTAGACGAGGTGGCAAGGTACAGTAGCTCCGTGCTGCACAGCGGTGCGTTCAATCAATCAATCAGTCATCCATAATAGGCTTGTTATCTTAATAAGTGAACTTTACGACGGCGAGTGAACGATTGCGTTCCAGAAGTCCTTCTGATGGATTTTTCTTGTCTGTTGAGTGTTTTATCGTCCAAAAAAATCGCTCTGAACGTGATTAAAACGATAGTGTACTGTTTACGCTGTATTAACTCAATGGGGAAAGGCGGTTTGTTTTCCCCCACGCTCAAAGCGGATGTGACGTTTATGGGCGTTCCTTTCTAGCTCCGTGTTGGTGTATGAGAGAAAATTTGTCACCAACATTAAACATTGTTGATCGCTTCCTATCGCTTTAGAAACAAAGTTCTATTATATCCTCTTTAAACAACTACTGCTTTGTCATTGCATGGTAAAACCCATAATATACTATTTATTACCATGATGTGTGTATAAACCTTTTAGTCAGGTTCATTATATATTTGTGTCGGATTTTTTTGGAGATTTGTAAAACTATACATTTTTGGAATCTTCAGAGCATGGGGAATCCAAAAATTAATGTTCCCATTACGTTCAAAATGGCCGACATGAAATACATAATTTGTGCTATCTTGGCTTCTAGACAACCTAGAAACTTAATTAAACATGCCAATCCTATGTTTTCTGGGTCAAGGAATTGAATGAGTAAATGATGGGTGAAAAATCTTCTGGACCCCCACCCCCTTTCTGGGGGTTTTCTGGCGGCTTTGCCGGTGTCTGTGCAAATGGGAACATTGATTTTTGGATTCCCCATGCTCTGAAGATTCCAAAAATGTATAGTTTTACAAATCTCCAAAAAAATCAGACAAAAATACATTTCTTAATATAATGAAACTGACTATTTGACCGTTTGGAGCATAATACCAGTGCGCAGCAGTGCTGGAAAAGGTTTGTTAAAGTATCAAGAGAATTTACTTGAGTAAAAGTACAAAACTATTGCCATCAAAATGTATTTCAAGTCCCTCGTTTCACAAGTTTTCACATGTATGAAATGTATAACAAACATTTTGAAAATAGCAGATCTAAAAGCTCACAATGTGTCACATCAAGTTTAAAGATCGGCTATTTTTTATGTATGCATATAGGGCTGAAGTGGTTAATGTATGTTTTGTTATGATAATCAAAATCTACAAAGTATCTAGTAACTTAAGTTTTAAAATAATTGTTTGCCTTTTTAGATGTAGTGGAGTAGAAGTTAAAGTAACTGGAAATACTACAGTAAGAAATGACTCAAAATTGTGCTTAAGTACAGTACTTGAGTAAATGTACTTATAGTTACTTTACACCACTGTATATCATTGTATTTATTAATGTGTATGCTTTTCTGTTGACAACAATTGCCTCCCTTGTCTTGTCTTTTTCTACAGATCCAGATTATGTCAGGTAAGCTCAGTAGTGATCTCTGTCCATTCAACAACACCAGTCCATACCCGTTCATAGTTATCAGCACCCAAAGTATGTGCAGATTTGGTTTCAGGGGTGGAACGCGACATGCCGCTGCATCGCGATCACTCGCAGGCCACATAACACCGAAAACTCTGGTCGTATAGTTAACCCATTTAGGCCTGGGATTATTGAATGCTTTAACCATTGAAAAATAGCATAGTTAACTTCTAAAGGTTAGATTACAATCTAGGTCGGAATTCTCCTTTAAAGGGGTCGCAGTTTGGTGCTGTGACGGCAGGCAGGTTTATCTCTCGAGCACTGATCCATTTACAGTTGCCGGAGCGGACTGCCGGAGCCGCCATTGATTATTAAAGTCCCTATTTGCTCCAGCCATGGAGGAGAACCGGGCATCGCACAGACAGACAGACTTCTTCTTCTTCTTTCGTGAATCATCATCCTTGATGATTGGTTGACGACATTTTATTTCACAAGATTTCTTGTTACTTAGGGGAGGCCATCTTGTTTATATGAAGGATGTAGGATGACAGCAGAACCAATTTTCCAATTCCATTTCTGATAAATAAATTAAGGTAACCAATCAGGACTCAGCTTCGGACCAGAGGACCAATGGAAGTGCGTCTCCTGACGATGTGTACTGCCCACTGCAGCACGGTCAGTCTTTGGACCAATCATGTTGGTTAAATTCAAGCTGAAATGAAAACAATGTGTTTTACATTATATATCATTATGGTCATAATGGAGACTTTGAACAATATATCCTGCCTCAAATTGAAGCAAATGAAGATATTTCCATTTCAAAATTCCCTAAAAATCCTAATTATCAGTAGTCAAACAAAAGAAAAATCACATCTGTGATGGTATCAGACATGACACACATGCATATCTCCTTGTATGGGCTGTTCTGTCCGTTACGTCAGTTATCTCCATACATGGAGTTCTGTGCTCATACAGACTCAAAAGACGTAGGAGCGGTTAACTTAGAACCGCTCTAAAAAGCTATGCGTGATTATATCAGCATGTTGTGACCAATTTGAACCCCATTTGCAGTTAAATAAGTAATAGAGACTTCATTCAACTCAACTCTAAAAACAACAGAATTATTAAAGCAGCACTTTGTAACATTCCTCTTCTACCCCGGATATGAACCCGGATACCTGCTAACATTTTATTGGTATTTTTTACCATTGAGCTAATAGAGCCGGCCTGCTTGCTCAGGGGATAAACTGTCAGGTCAAACTCTGTGTCAGATCCCTATAGGTGAGACGTGACCTTTGACGCCATCTAAATGTCTCAATAGAAGAGTAGGGAGACCAAATACAACTAACAAACTACAAATTCATTGTTGATTATTGTTACAGTGGGCCTACAGCATAGTTATCAGCTGCCATGGTACTTTTCATCCATACATTACTCATATTACAGTATTATTACTACTTATTGTTACTCATTTGTAACTCTATACTTTAACATTACTAATATTGCAGCACTACTCTCACTAAAACATCTGTAGAGTTTACATAGTTTGGAATATATTCATACAATTTTTCCTATCAATTGATGACACCTTGGTGAACAATTTCTCTACTCACTATATGTGTCCCAATCTCACTGAGAGCCAGTCATCTCGGAAAGTACAGCTTTAGACAGGGACTGAAAATACCTTTTTTCTTTTTCACTAAAAAGCCACTAAAGCATTTCATAAATTTCAGGCTACATTTCACTTAAACGCCAGAGCTTAACTCTGCATGTAAATAACACTTTTTTTAATTAATGTGAGAGATCAGGTCATTTGCAGGTTAGACATTTATTTAGAACTTGAATATCTCAAAAGTAGTATTTCAGCATGGCATCATTCTATAAGCCATATCTTCAAAACTGTTGGGTCAATCTCCACAACCAATATATCATTTTGTAGCTATGATCCCCAGCTTTCATATGAAATGAAAAAATGAAAATGAATAAAAATCCAATGACTGGCTCCCAGCCAAATTGGGACACATATGTTTTCATTGAGGCTCATTCACAATTCAGAAGGCACAATTTTCCATTGGCGGAGGTATTTTTCAATCATCTTTTCCTAGCTAAATGATCACAGCAGGACAATTTGGTAAGAAAAATGTGATGTTTTACACTGCATTTGTGAATTTTCAGGGGTTAGCAGACATTTGGTGAGTCAAGAGTCGCCACAATCATGGTAGTTTTGTGTCCACAACTGTTCCAATTTGGGCATGCATTTTAGGCAGATTGTTTTCCTGGACCCCCCTAGGGCTTAAGAGGTTAAATATGCTACATAGTGCTGCTTTAAATAAGCACCACAATAATGCTTATGTGTTTACATTTAGGAACCACAGACGTCTACGGAGTAATCGACCACTCTGATGGCTCTGGAAATGGTACAGTATATACAGTATATGTAGCGCTTGAAGATCCAAACCCAATCATGTGTCATTTGGTTTAAAACTGTATAAATACACATGTACGCTAGGGCATTAACGAAAAAGTCGACACGTAAACTCAGTCGACTTCATTACACAAGTCGACTCCCACCAGAGAAAGTTGAAAGTCGAAGTAAAAAAATAATAATAAT
Source organism: Nannobrachium achirus (assembly GCF_963921795.1). Classification (NCBI taxonomy): domain Eukaryota; kingdom Metazoa; phylum Chordata; class Actinopteri; order Myctophiformes; family Myctophidae; genus Nannobrachium; species Nannobrachium achirus. The sequence goes on from NC_137826.1 coordinate 59,817,061, forward strand.
AATAATAATACTTTCGATTGTGAGCATGTAGATGGGCTATTTTCACAACGTCTGCCTCTATATTTGATTTGTTGTTGTTTTGTTTAATTTGCCATTTTAGAGGTATTAAAAAGTCCTTCAATTGGCACTTTAGAAATGTGCAGATACCCTCTATACACTTAAACGTTATGTTGGTTTGTTTACAGTTGAGTGAGAAAACAATGTTTCACATTAAGTTAATCATCTGGGGACCCCCCCAAAATAATTTGGGGGTGTCGTGTGTGATGTGATGACGTCATCAAACGATAAAGTCGACTTCAACTCAACTTTTTACTGAGTCGAGTTGACTTTAACACTTCAGCCTCACAAAAACCCTATCCAATCACCTACAGTCCTCAGATTTGGAGCTGGAAACTGCCATTGATCTGATCTGTTCAGTTCAGTTATCCGTACCCTATGTGAGAGAATCTCGTTTGTCGACATCAACATGGATTCCCTCCTGATTGGCCCACGATTGCCTTCTGAAGTTTGTGTCCCTCTTAGGGAGTCTTACTGGTATTACTATTCATTATTGTTGCCAAAATTAATTAGCCCCTGCTCTAAAAAAAAAAGAAGAAAAAAAAGAAAGAAAAAACGATAAGAAAATATCATATCACGATTATTGTGACGTAAGAAATCGCGATTTAGGATATCATCGCGATAATCAAAATCCATTATCCTGGGGCGGAACATTTGCGATCTACAAGCTCACAGCGCGTCGCGACACGTTGTGAGCTTGTAGATCGGTAATTTTCTGGCAAGACCATTTGATGGAGAATTTTATAGGGGGTTATTACCAGTTATAGAGGGTTTAAGTGGTAAATAAAAGGTGAATCGATCCCAGGTCATGATGGAGGACGATATCACGATAAATTACATCTCCACAATACGATTATTGCGAGTATTTTTTATCACGATAAACGATAAGTCTCAGGTAATGAGTTCAATCAATGACTGTGTTTCAGATCCTCTTCCTAGTGGCGTGTAGGACAACGACAACCCAACAACCCTGACCCAACAACCCTAACCCAACAACCCTGACCCAACACCACGGCATGTGGATGAAGTCAAATAGATCTGCTCCAATAAATGTATGGTACCAATATGTGTCGGGGTCTGGAGAAAAGGTCCTCACATACACATTACATACATAGGCTATTGTGAGGTCCAGCAAATTAACACAATAGGTTTGGTTTTGGATTGTTTGTGTTTATATATTTTTTTCTCATTGTAACACGTTTCAAATAGCTTAAATTAGTTTGTAAACAGAGCTGTGTTTTTGTGTTTCCTTACACCCTTCTGGGGGGTGGACCGGTGGAGACACACATTAACATGTCAAAGCCAACATTTACATCTGCAGTTTCTGTTGGCTAACATGTGGCTGCTGTTCTCAGGTTTCAGCTACAGATCACAACCAACAGGTTAGGGCGGGTTGAGGGCTGGAGTTTTACTCAGATTCTTGGTTAGAGGTTTAACAACATTCAAATAAGCATTATCTTCTTCAAATATTTTCTGATATCAATTTAGAGATGGGCCGATCAATCGGCCACCGATCAGAAAAGGCCAGTTGTATATCAAACCGGCCCGTATGTGCCTGCTAGTAGAGTTAGTTTTAGTGTCGGAATACCGGCCCGTCGGCACACTGATGCGGACCCATGTTGTTCTTGGTGTTGGTTTTTGCTGTCTTCATGTGTCGCGTGATCCCTTGTCTTTGTGTTCTTGTTAAGTCATTCATGAAGTCATTCATAAGGCCTCTCCACACCAAAAAGTCTGCAAAGCACTGCAAAGAACTTGCAAAGGACTGCAAAGAACTTGCAAAGGACTGCAAAGAACTGCAAAGAACTTGCAAAGGACTGCAAAGAACTGCACAGAACTTCGTCTGCCGACTGTATGCCGACTGTACTTACTGTATGCAATTGTGCGCATGCGCGGAGAGATCGCATGAAATACCATTCCAAACCAGGAGGTGGCAGTAGTCTGAAAGGCTATTTTCACTCCATAGTTGATCGTCCCTGCATGCCGACGATGTCGGAAAATGCTGTTATTAAGCCTATTATTAATATTATTATTTGGATAAAGTAGAACAACCTTTAAAACCAATCATAATCATTTAAAATTGTATCATGATCTGACACTTTCACAACAGCTTGTTGCTGCTTCAGCGTTCTGCCTCCGCTGCTGTGTGCAGTTGTATTATTTTGTCATACGATACGATGGTGTGACGTCGCGCATTGAAAATATCAGAGCTACAAGCTCACAACATGTCGGAACTTGAAGCGTTGTGAGCTTGTATGTCTGCTATGCTCGACACGCACCGTCATACGCTGAAGCACACATCCAGCTTTTCACAGCTGAAAGAGGAGGTAATCTAACCACTAGTAGGCACGGAGGCACTCTGTACGTGACTGTTCTCCGTGCAGAGGAGAAGAAAAAAAACAACAACACAGGCAGCTGCTGCACTATTACTAGCCCACTTAATTCAGTTGTGTGTAGTGTGTTGTCTCGGTGTCCTCTGTGACTGTGTGGAAACAGTAAACAGATAGCTATCAGCGGATTGTGTGTTGTCTTTTATCCGCTCTCGTTGGCTCATTTCACTGCCGACGGGCAAGGGACCGACTCAACAAAACCGGGCAAGTCCAGTTTCCCAGTTTTCGGTCGATAACGTCCCCGACCCGCTGCCGAAAACCTGACGATGAGCTCCCGTTCGGCAACCGACGCTATCCGCCGCCTTCCGCCGCCGAATCGTCGACGAATCTGTGCGGTTAAAAGTGGCCTATAGGCCAGTATGTTATGATCCCCACAGCTGATAAGACCGTGCTCTCACCCAGGATAGGGAAATAGTGGGTTGGCTTAACAAAATTATCGAAACAAAGCGGATAAAAGCGCCAAACTTTTTTTGAGACTTCTTTAGGACCTAACGATGGATTTTAGCCTTGGATACCAAACTTTATTTTTATGTTTACCCAGAGAATTATCCATAGCAAGTTGGGCTCCCATCGACTTTCTATACAGGAGGAAAATACCCAGAAAAAAACATCTGCTTTAGATAGGATGTGAGGGGTCTCATTAGGGGTTTGTCATGATGCTGAATCCATTGCAAGCATTTGTTTTGCACAAAAAACTTTCATTGGGCTAGAAATGGCCCCACAACACAATGGTTTAGTGATGAGTCATCAATTTTCACAGTTTTTTGGGTGTTTTGGGGGGCCATTTCTAGCTCAGGGAAAGTTTGTTGTGCAAAACAAATGCTTGCAATGGATTCAGAATCATGACAAACCCCTAGTTAGACCCCTCACATACTACTAGCCCAACTTGATATGGATAATGATATTATATGGGTAAACATAAAAAAAGAAAGTTTGGTACCCAAGGCTAAAATCCATCGTTAGGTCCTAAAAAAGCTGGTTTGGTGCTTTTATCCGCTTCGTTTCGGTAATGTCAAAAACCAACGTTAAGCAACCAGGCTAAAATGATCGATTCTGATGGAGAGGATGTTGAAGTCACATCATTCGCCAGTTTGCCACCCCCTAATGATTTTTGCCGAGTTGCCTTATTTTGTCCAACCCTGAATTAGGCCATAGATTAGGATGTTTTCTGTGTCTGCACTCAGTAAAAGCAGGCACTTAGATAGGGTATATCTTTCTTATTCTTAGATCTTACTTTATGACTGCTAGCTCCTCTCAGACAGGTGTGCTTCCACACCACAAAAACAGCCTGTTTGCTGATATAAATCATTTCCTCTATATGATGGTGCATCTTAAACCTGGGAGGGTGTGATGTATTTGATGTTTTGAGGGAATGTCTCATTATTAACCACTTTTTCCCCACAGCCCCAGTTGCTTTTTTGTCGTATTATTTACTCATGTACGCAATGTCATGATTCTAAAGAATTATGGACCCCTGTCTTGCCAAGATCACTTTTCCATCATGTAATTTATTCTTACTAATGTTTAATGTTGATGTAGTATTTGCTTGTGCCTACTAATTCAAATCATTTTTACTCATAATGTATTGTTGTTTTGCTCAAGGTATTTCACTTCACTGTTTTAGGTTGGTGATTAAATGTGTTAGATTTAATCAAAGGGAGGAATGAAGTGAAATAAATATTATTATTATTATTATTATTACCCCTA
>NC_137826.1:59821411-60011411 GCF_963921795.1 Nannobrachium achirus
ACAATTGTTATATCTTGTTGACTGCTATTAGTCAGGGAATATTAATAAAACCCTGGGAATAAATTCCTTACCAAAATATTTCTTCACCAATGTGTTCGTAAAGGTGTCTAGTAACATATCTAACCAAGATTGAAATTCAACATCCCTAGGAAAATCTTTGACAGCTAGGGTAATTCTGGGTCTCAAGGAAAGATTCATTGTGATAAAAACAGCCCATACAAATTATGGTTTAGTGATGAGTCATCACTTTTCACAGTGGTATGGGGGTCCATTTTTAGCCCAAGGAATGTTTTTCGTGCAAAACAAATGCTTGCAATAGATTCAGAATAATTAAAAACACCTAGTTAGACCCCTCACATCCCACTTAAAGCATATTTTTTGGGAGTATTCTTTCCCCTTATAGTATAGTGTATAGTAAGTGAATGAGACCCAGAACTACCCTAGCTGACAAAGATTTTCCTATAGGGATGTTGAATTTCAATCTTTGTTAGATATGTTACTACTAGACACCTTTATGAACACATTGGCGAAGACATAGTTTGGTAAGGAATTTATTCCCAGATTTGACAGGTATTCTGCTAATTTTCCCTGACTATATGTGCTCACTGCTGCATGACCCTGAGACTCCGCTGCGAGTAGGGAAGAGGGAGGATAGGTAAGGAGGTCATAGTGCCTCTTTGTTTTATGGCTGTGAGAAAGAGATAACGTCTTGGCCTTTAATGAGCTCAGGATAGAGAAGGAATAGCGACGTTTTTGTTTTAGCAAGTGAAATAATGAACTGTGAGAGGGAGGGAGGCAGTCCATCTTTTAGCCTTGCTGAAGCAACATGTCTGATGTGTGAATGTTACAGCGCTGTAAATAAACCTTTTTGTATCATTTTATACTGCTTCTGAGTCAAAGTGAACTGATTCTTTTGAGAGTCTTCAATTCGGCTGGGCTTTAGTCATGTCAATACGCAGGCATCAAAACCAGGCCCTAACTCGTCAAGGCCCTGCTTGACTAATTAGCATACATTTGTCCATATGGGTATGTAAGGAGGTGAATTACCTTTAGTGGCACCTCCAGGCCTCTAGGGGGCACTGTTACCTTCCACTGTTCCTGTACTGTGCAGCTTTGACCTTAGTGGTGGGGAGCAGCCATCTTAGGTCAGAACTCTGTTGTTTCTCTGCAAGGTAGGAGCAAACTCCACTCTCTCTGATCAACCCACTTGATAAAAGTAGTAATATATGCCATCCATGTATTTTGATTGATAAATAGTATTGCTGGGAAGTATATTGTTGTGCCCCTGGGGTTATTTGTAAGAGGATGTGAATAATTGAGAGTTTTACTGATAAAAGTGTGGCCATGTGATAACTATGGTTGAACATGAATGAAGGGGTTATACTGTTAAGTGCAGCAGATGGGCTGTTTCTATGTTTTGTAGTGCACTGTGGAATTGAGTTTAATAACTGAGAAATCACTTTTAAAACCACACTGGTTATGTTTATGTTTACATGCAGTTCTGTGAATGTCTGACTATTGCAATATTACTACTGTGAAAAGTAAAGGAGAACTCTGTTGTTTCTCTGCAAGGTGACAAGAGCTGATATAAACAAGAATGCTACACTGCTCTACCGCACGACTCCTATGCCTGGTTCTTCATTCTCATCTCCTAACCATCAATCACAACTAAATAAATACACAACGCAGAGTCTGGTTTATGAGACAGAGGGTGGGACTTTAAACCATACCAGAGCTAAGGACAATCTTCTTTGGGTTACATCTGGTGCCGTGACCCGGATGTGCGGATTCTACATCAGAGCAGAGGAGGAAGGGGAACAAAACCCTTCTCTTGTGTTTAAACTGTTATATCCTTTGAGTTTTGATTATTCTGATGGGAAGTGGTCTTAACCGATTATTGATTTATTTATTTACTGTATGTGAATTATTGGGTCTCTCATTCATTGCAAAAGAGTGATAGTTTTGTTGTCATTCCTGCTACAATATTATTGTGTACTAGAGAAGCATCATTAAGTACTGTTCTCCAAGCCCTATTGAATTATTATTTATTTGTTTATGAGAAGTGAAAAAGAAAAAAAAAAAAGAAAAAAGAAAATACTACGGCTACAGTACTGATCAGATGTAATTGTTGTTGCTGTGTGTGTTATATGTGCACATTCACCTTTCTGTATGGGACTTGTGTCACATCTACATACTGTACATACAGACATACACAACAGTTATTTGTTTTATTTTTTTGCACACACTGTTGGAACAGTATAGAAGATGCAGAGCTCTCAGGAAGATACTCCTCGTCGACCACCAGGGGAGGGGCCCTCCACACGCCACAGACAGGTTTTCCACCACTATGCTGAGCCAGCTACTGACCGTGACCAAGGTTTTCAAGCCGCATATAACCCAGACATGGCTTCCTCACCATCTGTTAGACCCAAGCCGACACATACATGGCCACATCATACTACCCAGTCCTACCAGACCCCATTACCAGCTACCATGCAGCCCCCAGCCACGGCACATGCAGCAGCAGCATACCCTCCAGCTGGACAGGCTCCACCATCCAATATACTGACGCCTCCACCTACCATCTCAAGCCCTGCAGTCTCCATACCTATGCCCGTACCTGACTGGTATGATTTTCCTGACACAACTCAGACTCCTGCAGCAAATACACAAAACCCCCCAATCAGTATGCAAGGCCCCACAGCCATGACACATGGTTCTACGGCTGTCATCCATACTCAATTGACTACCCCAACTGTGCTGAATGCCAAGCCTGTCCTTACACCCCAGGCACAGCTTCCCCCAGTTAGATTGTATGCTCCACAGGCTCCCGTGACAACTGTTTATACTCCCCAAGCAGCCAGGCTGGGCCCACAAGCAGTTTTATCGACCCCGCCAGTCACCACACATGCCCCCACCTCGGGCTGGCATAATTCCTCATACACGGCTCACACTCCTGCAGCTGAAATGCAACGCCACCCAATAACTATGCAAGAGCCACCAACCATGACACATGGTTCTAGCGCCATTATACATGCCCCAACAACCACCCCAACTCTACAGACTGCAAGGCCTGCCCCACCACCCCAGATACCCCTCTACTCAGTCCCTCAAGCCCACATGTCAGCTGGGTACGCCCACCAAGCAACCAGCCATGGCCAACAAGTTTCAGTGGCCTCCCCTGTGTATCCCCCGACCACAGAGCCTCTCCATCAAGCCTCAACTCATCTGCCACTTACCCCGATGAACAGTATGCAGGCCATGCCAACCACCCTGTATAATCCTCAAGCCACCATGTATGAGTCACCTTTTCTTCAGCCCCCGGCTCCCTTTCCAGCCATACCAATGGCCATGCACCCCTACCAGAATGTGTCACCCCCAGTAGTCCCCACCATAGGACAGGCAAGATATGGCCCTGCCCAGCCCACACCTGCTGGCTTCACACAGACGCACCAAGTAAAGAATGTACAGGTTTTCAGTGGGAATCCCGATTGCAAAATCCTCATTGAGGACTGGATACGTGATATGCAATATCTTATTGATGCTGGTGGGCTGCCCACACATCTCTGTTTTGCAACAATTGTGCGCCATCTAAGCGGTGAAGCGAGGAGACTCGTCTTAAATCTCCCTCTGCAGGAACAGCATCCTGAGAGGGCATTTGATGAACTGAGAGCTGAATATGGTGACATACAAAGATCTCTGGATCCATTGGCTGATTTCTATGAGAGGAGCCAGCGGCCAGATGAAACAGCTTGCTCCTATGCCATTGCACTGGAGGCCACCCTTCGTTCTGTGGAGGAGGCACAGCATGGGGGGCGGCCATTCCCGGACCGTGATGCCAAACTAACTCGCCAGTTCCTGAGGGGGTTGTCTGATGAAGAGGTGTACCTTAGGATTTCCCCCATGAAACCAAGGCTCCTGAGTTTCCGTGAACTGCAAGAAGAACTCAGAAATCTAGCGAGGGAGACAAAGAAGTTTCACAAACCAAAGAAAACATTCAGCCAGGTTCATGTTGCTGCAAGAGAACAGCATGGAGAAGTAAAGACAGAGGCAGTGAAGCCCGCCTCTGAGCTTTCTGAATTAACTGCTTTGGTTCACAAGCTAGCTCTCAGTCAAGAGGAGCAAATCAAAAAGCTTGCAGAGTTGGAATCCAAAATGAATCCTCTGCAAACGCCTGCACCGGCCAGAAACCAGCAAGCATCGAGGGTTGAGAGTCAAGGTGGATCTTTCGTGTGCTATCGGTGTGGGATGGCTGGACACGTAGCTAGAGTTTGCAGAACAGCAATGACAGATCATAACATTACCACACGCACTCAGACTACTCCCACGCCCTCCCAAGAAGGAAGTACAACACAGACTGGACAGTCTTTAAACGCTTGAGGCCTATGGTAAAAGGGGCAACCATGGGCCTACAGTTAGGTGCCCAACTGGAAGAGCAAGGATGTGACGATGAAACACCTCTTGTGGGACCCAGGAACGAAGGTGAAGTAGAGGTCAATGGGGAAATCTGCAGGGCTCTCATTGATTCTGGCTCTCAAGTAACCAGCATTACCTATGAATTCTGGCGTAGGCACCCTGGATTGTGTCAGCAGAAGCTACAGCCGTCCAGTATTCCTGTGGAAGGTGCCGGTGGCCAGGACGTCCCTCACCATGGTGTACTACACATAAGCCTCAAAGTATTGGGTAAAGAGTATGCCAGCGTACCTGCCTTTGTTGTTCCTGAAACGGAGTACAGGTCTGTGGTTCCCTTACTTGTGGGGACTAACGTCATACGAGCTTCCAGACAACACCTTCAAGATACTTATGGCCAACAGTTTCTCCAGAAGATCAAGGACTGCTATCCAGAATGGCATGCTGCATTACTGGAGATAGACAAGACAGGACCTGGTGGTCCCGAAGGCAGGGTGAGCCCTGTTAAGTATGTTGGCAAGAAGGTGCGTGTCCCTGCTGGTGAAGAAGTTAATGTGATGTGCCAGGTAACAAAGGGACCTAGGAAGGAGTCCTACACTGCACTTATTGAAGCCCGGCCCTCACAGAAGCTTCCGGAGGGCCTCATAGTAGGTAGAGTCCTGGCTAACGTGGAGAGGGGGTGTGTCCCCGTCCGAGTGATGAACCTGTCTCTCCGAACAGTGTTGATAAAGTCTCACACTCACCTGGCAGATGTTTTCTTGGTCCAACAAGTATTGCAGCCTGGAGAGGAGGGTCAGGGGAGGAATCAACAGGCAGGAGAGAGACAAAGTACGGTGAAGGGAGCGTGTCAGAGCCATGAGCAGGGTGTGAGTGATAAAAGAGATCCCCCGGTATGTTGTGTGGATCTGAGTGGAGCAGCCATTGATGGTGAAGGGCAACTTTCTTTTCTCAAAGAGCTGATAGAAAGGAATTCAGATGTCTTCTCGCAACACTCGTTGGACTACGGACACACAAAGACAGTGCAACATGAAATCCCTTTGGTGGATTCCAAGCCGTTTCGTCTCCCCTACCGCAAAATACCACCTGCTCAGTGGCCGGATGTCAGGAAGACCCTTACTGAGATGGAAGAGACAGGTGTGATTCGCCCTAGCAAGAGCCCTTATGCTTCCCAGATGGTGCTGGTGACCAAGAAGGATGGATCACTGAGAATCTGCGTCGACTACAGAAAGCTTAATTTATGCAGCACCAGAGATGCGTTTCCTCTGCCCAGGATAGAGGACGCACTGGAAGCATTGGGGCAGTCCAAGTATTTCTCCACCCTCGACCTCACGTCGGGCTACTGGCAAGTCGAGGTGGCGGAGCAGGATAAGCACAAGACGGCCTTCAGCACACCTATGGGTCTCTACGAGGCCAACAGGATGCCTTTTGGGTTGCAGAATGCCCCGTCAACTTTCCAGCGCCTGATGACCTGTTGTTTTGGTGATCTAAACTACATCAATCTGCTTATCTATCTAGATGACATCATCATCTTCTCGAAAACCTTCGAGGAACATCTGGAACGGCTGCAAGTGGTGTTCAATCGGCTCCGTGAACATGGGCTGAAACTGAAGCCATCGAAGTGCCATCTGATGAAAAAGGAGGTTCAGTACCTGGGGCACTTGGTGTCGGCGGAGGGAATCAAGACTGACCCAGAGAAGATAAGCAAGGTGAAGGACTGGAAGCGCCTCACGAACGGCAAGGAAGTGCAACGGTTCCTGGGCCTTACAGGATATTACAGGCGGTATGTGGAGGGTTACGCAAAGCTGGTTGCACCTCTGTATCGTCTCACCTCAGGGGACCCGAGGAAGAAGAAAAGGGGGCGGAAGGCACCCTCTATTCCTCCATCCCAGTTCCAGTGGACAGAGGAATGTGAGACTGCTTTCCAAGTCTTGAAGGAGAAGCTGACCACAGCCCCAGTTCTGGGCTACCCAGACTACAATCTGCCTTTCTTGCTACAGACTGATGCATCAGGAGAGGGACTTGGTGCAGTTCTTGCTCAAGTTCAGGATGGCTGTGAGCGGGTTATTGCTTATGCCAGTAGGGGCCTGAATCCAGCGGAAACCCGTTACCCTGCGCACAAATTAGAGTTTTTGGCTCTGAAATGGGTGGTAACGGAGAAGTTCTATGATCACCTGTATGGGCACAAGTTCTCTGTCTTTACAGATAACAATCCACTAAAATATGTGATGACCACAGCCAAATTGGATGCAACTGGCCAGCGCTGGGTGTCTCAACTTTCCATGTTTGACTTTAATATCCAGTACCGTCAAGGAAAATGCAACACCAACGCTGACGCACTGTCCAGATTATCCAATCAAGAGGTCACACAGGCCCTACAGACATGCCCCCAGCTAGTGAAAACCAAGAACATCAAGAGGAAATCAGCAAGTTCGGAGGCAACAGAGGAAAATCCATCAGAGGTGCAGACAGATTGCCCTCAAACACCACTGTCCCGCCAAGATGAACCGCTGAATGAGCCATATGCAGGTGTTGGAACGGAGTCACTGCCGGCAATGACAAAACAGCAGGTTAGGGTAGGGCAAAGAGATGACCCTGTGATTGGTCCGGTTCTACACTACCGGTCACTGAACACCAAGCCAAAGAGAAGTGTCCGTGTGGAAGGAGGAGCACAAGTGAACCTTCTTTTGAAAGAATGGAAGAGGTTGGTGGTCAGAGAGGGAACCCTCTATCGCAAAGTTAAGGATGGGCAAAGAGGAGCAATCGAGCAGTTAGTGCTGCCGGAGAACCTGAGAATGGTTGCAAAGAGAGCCCTTCATGATGACTCTGGACACCTGGGTTTTGACCGCACATTCTCACTGATGAGGGAGCGTTTCTACTGGCCCAGAATGTTCCAGGACATCAAAGCGTGGTGTGAACAGTGTGAGAGGTGCTGTCTCAGGAAGACTCCCACTGCAGGTCTTAGAGCACCCCTTGTCAGTATCCATACTTCTGCCCCTATGGAACTTGTCTGCATAGATTATCTGATGCTGGAGAAGTCTAAAGGAGGGATTGAGAATGTGCTGGTTTTAACTGACCATTTCTCCCGTTTTGCACAAGCGTACCCGACCAAGGACCAGAAGGCATGCACAGTGGCCAAGGTGCTATGGAAGAACTTCTTCTGTCGTTATGGGTTTCCTGCCAAGCTCCACGCCGACCAAGGTCGCAATTTTGAGAGTGCCGTGGTGAAGGAGTTGTGCAAAATCACTGGGATCACCAAGACCCACACTAGTCCATATCATCCTCAGGGTAATGGAACCACAGAGAGGTTTAACAGGACCCTGATGGATATGTTGGGCACATTGGATCCACAGCAGAAGCCTCGCTGGCATGAATATCTAGACGCCATGACACACGCCTACAACTGTTCGCGCCATGACTCAACCGGGTACACCCCCTACTTTCTAATGTATGGCAGACATCCCAGGCTTCCCATCGACCTCATCTTAGGGCTGTCGGGGAGTGAGGAGCCATGCGAATATAATGAATATGTCCAAACTCTTCAGAACTCTCTGACGCATGCCTATGATCAGGCAAACCATGCATCCAGACAAGCAAAAGACCAACAGAAACGATACTATGACCACAAGGCAAAGCACCGTGTGTTCCAGCCAGGGGACAGGGTACTGGTAAAAATATGTCAAGTGGAAGGAAGACAGAAGCTTGGTGATAAATGGGAACGCCAGCCTTACATTGTCATCAAGAAACAGCCTGACATACCGGTGTACGTGGTTCGGTCTGAAGATGGAGCCAGAGAGAGGGTGTTACATCAAAACCTGCTTACCCAATGCATGTTTCTTCCCATGGAGCCCCAGCAGGAGCTGACTATAAGGAGTGAGCCTGACAACGAAGCTGGCATCTCATGCAGTGGGTCAGAAGCTGAGGAAGATGGTGAGCTGGAGGATGAGGATGAGAGTGCATATGGAGCCCAGAATGACATGATAGATGTCAGGGAGGATGAAAATGAGCTGGAGGAGGTGTCCAAAGGAACCACTTCAGGAGCAGGAAAGGGAGAAAATACACCAGTTCATAGGGAAGCATCGCCCCGAAACCCTGTAAAGAGCAGGAGAAATCCCCTGAGAACCAGGCAACCTCCCAACAGGTTGACCTATCAATTGATCGCTGTGGACCCTGCAACGGACCAGCAGAATGTAGATGGGACGGATGCGGTGGCAGAAAGCCAAAGAAAAAGAGAGATCTGCGATGAGAGAGTGTAACACAAACGGTACTATATACACAATTCACATACCACACAACTCTATATGTTGTTTTGGGATGGCTTATGTTTTTGTTATTATTTGTTATGATGGCTGAGACGCCCTCACGCAAAGAGGGGGTGGGTGTAAGGAGGTGAATTACCTTTAGTGGCACCTCCAGGCCTCTAGGGGGCACTGTTACCTTCCACTGTTCCTGTACTGTGCAGCTTTGACCTTAGTGGTGGGGAGCAGCCATCTTAGGTCAGAACTCTGTTGTTTCTCTGCAAGGTAGGAGCAAACTCCACTCTCTCTGATCAACCCACTTGATAAAAGTAGTAATATATGCCATCCATGTATTTTGATTGATAAATAGTATTGCTGGGAAGTATATTGTTGTGCCCCTGGGGTTATTTGTAAGAGGATGTGAATAATTGAGAGTTTTACTGATAAAAGTGTGGCCATGTGATAACTATGGTTGAACATGAATGAAGGGGTTATACTGTTAAGTGCAGCAGATGGGCTGTTTCTATGTTTTGTAGTGCACTGTGGAATTGAGTTTAATAACTGAGAAATCACTTTTAAAACCACACTGGTTATGTTTATGTTTACATGCAGTTCTGTGAATGTCTGACTATTGCAATATTACTACTGTGAAAAGTAAAGGAGAACTCTGTTGTTTCTCTGCAAGGTGACAAGAGCTGATATAAACAAGAATGCTACACTGCTCTACCGCACGACTCCTATGCCTGGTTCTTCATTCTCATCTCCTAACCATCAATCACAACTAAATAAATACACAACGCAGAGTCTGGTTTATGAGACAGAGGGTGGGACTTTAAACCATACCAGAGCTAAGGACAATCTTCTTTGGGTTACAGGTATTTCCTAGAATCCCTTTTATGCCCTGCTTGGCTTTACTAATTAACATACATGTTATAGCCATATTTGGAGATTCCTATATTATCAATATTAAGGATAATATGTTATCAATAAGGACATATCTGGGAATGCCCATATTTGGTAATACCCATATATGGGCATGTTTTGACATAACATTATTGACTATCATGCAGGGGTCTCCATATATGAGTAACTGGTCCCATATACATCACTGGCCAGATGGCAAAAGAATTGGCGGGACCTCGTCCGAGGTCGCATGGCACCCTGAGGTGTCTTACTAGTTGATTGATACTGCACAGGCACTGCACAGCATGATGCTCTGGTCCTGCGACTTAGTAAAACAAAGTAGCAGCCTACTGCTAGTGAAAGCCTACATCAGGGGTTCCCAAACCTTTTGTCTCAGGGCACCCCATAAATATATATATATATATTTTTAAAATCTGAGGCACCCCTACAGTATAATGTTCACTCCCAGCACCTTATATTTATAGCATATCGTCGTTGTCGGGTGGAAACCTTGTCCAAAACCGCTCGTTTTGTATTTATCATTTATAAAATGTACTAAACTAGTGAAAACAGCAGTTGTGTGCTTGTAGATCGGCTGTTTTCACTAGTTTTGTGCAACAGTCTTGTATGATGAAGCAGGGCTTTGTTTTACCAAAAGATGTACACTTTTGAAACTTGGAGATACGAGTTTTCTGCCCGACAGTGTTGATATTTTAGTGATCAAGTTGTAGTCAAGGGGCCAAAACTGAAAAGTGCTTCAAATATATTTCTTTCTATGTTATATTAAAGGAAATAGATAAAAGAACAATATGGAAAGTTATTTTGAATGTTATTGCAATAGATTTGTAAATATTATCGTAAAAGGCAACTTCTTTGATGGCGTTTTTGTCCATTTTGAGTATACAAGAAATTACTCCATTCAAAACACACATCAGACCAAAATGGATAACATAGCAGGTCACAGAATAACAGCAAGACTAAGAATAAGAACATTTACGTTTGTATGCACGTTTGTATGCACACATTTAGTGTATGCAAACTGCCAATGAGATAGTAGCTGTACTTGGTACTTCATCCTCACCAAAGTTGTGGAGAAGTTGAGGGCTGGAACTATTTCCAGGCTCTCCTTTTTCCTATACTGAACTGACAGTGAGATCATTAAATGCTAACAGACCATTTAGTATCTCACTTGACATTTTGATATCTTTAACTTTTTCATGTATCCACATTTCTTGTCTCAGTTGGTATGCAAACATAAGAATTAACACCAGCACATCTGTGTCTCTGCAGAGAATGATGCGCCTCTGATAGCCTTGGTTGTTGCATCAGCTGAATGTAGAAGTACAGTATGCGAGTAACAGCTTCTTTATACTTAATATGAAGCCTGCAGTTGAGGAACATCAATCACAGCGGTATTAGTGGAGAGTTTGAGGATCCTGAAAAGGTGTCATCTGTAACAAATGACACCTTTTCAGGATCCTCAAACCCTCCACTAATACCAATTTCCTGACCATAATTGGAACTACAGTATCTTCTCATTTGAGGCAATGGGTCAGATTGGATTTGTTTTCATCCATTTCAATTAAGCTAAATATCCCTGTCTGGCTTCACACGCTTGGTTCAGATTTTTTCAAGCTTGGCATCTGCACTGTAGAGCCTTGAGGAAGTTTTTGGTTTTCTCTTAGAGAGGCTGTATTCTCTTAGAGAGGCTTTATTCTTTGTGACCTGTTGGTTCCCAACAAATGCAGTGATCATTTTCAGAGACACTGGGCTGTATTTGATTGTCTTAAGTACCAGCTCTTATGCCTTAACCTAAAGGCCTGTCCATACTGTCGCCGACCACCAAAAATTTCATCTGAGAGTTCCGACTTTCCAACGTGCAGCTTTCCGAACTCTAATTCGAGGTAATGCTTTTCAGAAGATGCGAGTGACGTCATTTTGTAGTTGAACCAGACCTTTCAGACGAGAAGTTCGGTGGTCAAAGACAATAAGGACAGACCTTTAAGTTAAGGCATAAGAACTGGTACTTAAGACAATCAAAATAGAGCCCTCTAGATCATAAACATTCTCCTATTGGGAGATGTGATATCTATGGAACTGTTCAACAAAGTTGCATGGCATCAGTATGATCTCTTTTGATTCTTCATCATGTGTCAGTCCAAAAAATGATCTGGTATCCTCTGCCAAGGTTAAAGATTCATTGTAGGTGATGGACCAACGGTTTATAGCTGTCTCATGTCTGTGATCATAAGCCGTAAACCAGGGCATCATGTTCTTGAAATAATAATATTCATCATTACTCTTGCCAGCATCAACTAATAGGCTATTAGCTTTGCTACCTGCATTTTCATTACATTACCACATTAGTAGTACATTTACATATGCAACTTTGCTCAACATTATTGCAGCAAATTTAAAATAACTTGTCAGTACTGATTTGTGAGATTACAAACAGGCTAGAATACATGGCAAGGGTTTAAACATTAACACTGGATAGGTTGTCTGCTTTTACCCAGAGGTGTTATCTTACCGGTAGGTCAAGTCAATATGATTTTACCACTTTTAAGTATACAGTGATATAATGACCTAAAAATCTTTTTCAGAGATGCCAACCAGGCTAGATCACATCTTTAACAAGATGTGAACAAGATCACATCTTTAACAAGATTAGTTCTGAATAGGTTGGCAACTTCTACCTGTATTTTATACATTACACCATTAGCAGTACAATTACATTTGCAAATCTGCTCAACATTATAGCAAAATCCGATTTTACCACTTTTAAGTATACAGTGATAAAATGACCTACATTTTTTTTCAGAGATGCCAACCAGGCTAGATCACATCACAAGGGGTTAAAAATTAGTTCTGAATAGGTTGGCAACTTCTGCCTGTATTTTATACATTACACCATTAGCAGTACCATTACATTTGCAAATCTGCTCAACATTATTAACCTGACTTTCGCCAGATAGTTGCAGCAGTGCGTAACACTCTGCCTTACATCTGGGATCTCTCGGCCAGACTCTATGTAAGGGGCGGGCCATTTTTTGAATTTCTGTAGCAGGTGATTGGATGTGGCCGTTTCTATCACAGTCTCATATTGGCCTGTCTGCATGACGTTGCACCCAGAATCCGCCTCCTGGGTTTCCACGTGGTCTGCAATCAGACTCTATTGGCTCAGAGCCGCTCAGAGCCCGCCCATAGCTGCCGCTGATTGGTCCGGCCCGGGACTTTACGAGTGTTATCAACCCTGGCGGACCGAGCCCAGATGGTTAAGCAATGCAACGCAATGCTGCCACCATCTGGCGAAAGTCAGGTAACAACATTATAGGAGCAAAATCCGATTTTACCACTTTTAAGTATACAGTGATAAAATGACCTAAGAATCTTTTTCAGAGATGCCAACCAGGCTAGATCACATCACAAGGGGTTAAAGATTAGTTCTGAATAGGTTGGCAACTTCTACCTGTATTTTATACATTACACCATACAATTACATTTGCAAAAATGCTCAACATTATAGGAGCAAAATCCGATTTTACCACTTTTAAGTATACAGTGATAAAATGACCTAAAATTATTTTCAGAGATGCCAACCAGGCTAGATCACATCACAAGGGGTTAAAGATTAGTTCTGAATAGGTTGGCAACTTCTGCCTGTATTTTATACATTACACCATTAGCAGTACAATTACATTTGCAAATCTGCTCAACATTATAGGAGCAAAATCCGATTTTACCACTTTTAAGTATACAGTGATAAAATGACCTAAAAATCATTTTCAGAGATGCCAACCAGGCTAGATCACATCACAAGGGGTTAAAGATTAGTTCTGAATAGGTTGGCAACTTCTACCCCGAGATAGCCGCATATGTCTGAATATCAGTTGCGGCCCCCCGACTATTGCGAGGAAAACGTTGAGATAATAACCATTTTGGTTAGAACTGACTGAAAATAACTTTGTACTTCAAGTTTAAAATGATACTAAATAAAATAAATTCCAAATATTATCGAATGATCTCGCGGCACCCCTGGACTGCCTTAACGGCACCCCAGGATGCCCCGTCACCCACTTTGAAAACCCCTGGCCTACATAATACAGATGGTGCTCATTATCTTTGCAATGTAAGGACATATTCCATAATCCTGTGTCAATGTCGTCAAAAAAAAGAAGAAAGAAAGCATCGCGTCACCAGGCTTTCTAGACGGTCCATGCTGAATGAGTTACTTTCACTTTCATATAAACAGAACGCAACAGCATTGCAAAAGTTGTTGCAAGCTACAGAAAAGGCCATCCTATAAATGTCCCTTTATTTTAGCCACTTTCAAAGGAAAATCACCTCCCGATTCTCTGAGAAAAAAAAAGAAAAAAAAACATGCCTAACCCTAACCTTAACTGAGTGTCTAAAACGTCCCCAGGCGTCTTAAGCCTCTATCAGAGTCGGTACCACCGCGGTGTAGCCTTTTTGAGTCTACAACGTTATACAACTACAACGTTACGTCATTCCTCGCGGCGAAGAGCTTTCCACCGCAAGTCGCGACACATCTCTCTGTTTTTACTTTCAGACAGACAGGCTCTTCACCCCGTTCACTGATTGGTCGATCTACACCAGTCAGTCACGGTGAATAGGACTCCACCGTGACTGACTATGATGGCATTCACTTATCTGCGGTGGATAGCTCTTCACCGCAGACTCTGATAGAGGCTTTAGTGTTTACCCCCTGTGGAGTGCCAAGTCCCTGCTAAGACGCTCAGATGTCTTACCTGGTTGTCATGGTTACCAGGTAAGCAGATGCCACTGGTGAGCAAATAAATAAATATGCATCCCACGAAGGACCGCTGCTGTAACGTGGACCGACTTTCACAACTTTGTTCACATCCAGTCATCTGTGCTTGGTAGAATGGCCGTATCCCTGTTCCTTTTCCCACGCTGCTCATTTGGTCAAATCAACGGCATGTTCTATGGGCTATGGACTACACACGCTCAGTCGCGGGTCGATTTTTTCTTCTCCTCGTGAAAAAAGACACGTGGGACGGCCGCTGCGCAAGATGGGCACACGGTGCGTGCACGTAGTGTACAAAACGCACATAAACATAGGATTTAATATTGGCGGTTAATCACCATTATTTATGGAAACCTCTGGTATCCATCTTGTTAACTGTCCATCTTCACTTAAACTATCCTAACCTTTACATCTAACCTTACCCTCACTAAGACTATGCCTAGAAACAAACAACCATCTTGTACATCACTTCACACATCTTGGGAGTTGAATCAATAGAAGTTTCACCAAAGAAAAGGGGAGCCTATTGAAGTCTAACTAAAAGTGTTCTCAAAGGTAATACTATTCAAGGCCACTAGATGGCAATGTTGGACTGCTGATGCACTACTGAGTACACAGCAAGGTTGAGGGTGTACTGCATTGTGAGTAGTGAATGTGAGAGGTAACACTACATAGTAACAATGCAGGACAATAAAGTCACTTTGTCAGTGAAAACAATAGAGCTTTGTAACTGGGCTCAACTAAAGATGTTTCCGCCCGGTTTCGAACCGGGGACCTTTCGCGTGTGAGGCGAACGTGATAACCACTACACTACGGAAACTGGCATGTAATATTGCCCCAATATAAATAAAGACTTAAATGACTTAACTGACCAGTGACCACCAAAAGGGTACTATGAACCACCAAAAGGGAACTATGAATATGAGTTTTTTTTTTTTTTCTTAAAACCTAGCTTTGGTTCCGTATCGCTAGGCTTCTAACGTTACTGTAGGATAATTAAAACAATCTGATAATAATCATACTAATCCTATGAACAGATCACAGTTCATTCAATGAAGCTCGGTTAGAAAGTGAAATTAAACCTGTTAGGGTTGAAAAAAAAATGTCCTCCCCGTCGGGGAATTGAACCCCGGTCTCCCGCGTGACAGGCGGGGATACTGACCACTATACTAACGAGGATTGGGACAGATCCAGTGCAGACAGGAAGTGCTTTTATACATGCTATTCTATACAAGCTCTTCCCAAATTTGGAGTCATTATGTCATAAATACGTCTTTGACAACTGACGTCATAGACAACTGACGTCATAGATAACTGACGTCACAGACTGACTACTTGGGAGCCAAAAAGAATCACACTTCGAATGGTATTAAACACACATGCATATCTCCTTGTATGGGCTGTTCTGTCCCTGACATCAGCTGTGGTGGTGATGTTATGTGCGTACTTTCAACGGCGTTAGAATCATGTGACGTTAGTTTCGTGCTCGTACGGACATAAGAGTCATAGGGACATAAACACAAAGCCAGACGTAGGAGCAGTTAGCACCGCTCAAAAAATTATTAATATTTAATTATAAGATATATAGTACATTTATTTTAATAAATACCCTTTTTGTTGCAGTTTTGTTTTCACAGAATCAAAGGTTTTATGGTGATGGTTCACACGGGTATAAGAGATTACCCCCGGACAGACGGGCTTAGCCCCCTAGTCTCAGAGCCACGCTGTAAAAAGAGATAAAGATAATCCTCCCCGTCGGGGAATTGAACCCCGGTCTCCCGCGTGACAGGCGGGGATACTGACCACTATACTAACGAGGATTGACATGGCTGCCTCCCCGCACACAAGTCTTTTTATACTTGTTTTGGTTTATCGAGTGAGAAACCCGACCTTCATGTGTTTGCACAAGCATTCATATGTGTGTGTGTGTGTGTGTGTGCAGGTGTACTCAAATGTGAGAACTCTCTGGGAGCTAGCATGTTGGGGGCTACATAGTTCCTACTTATCGCTTTCTCTTCGTCATCGGATATAGATAGCACATAAATGCTGCCGGGAGTTAGCCACAATAAACAGTAGGTTGCACAGAAACACTGTAAGGCAATAAAATGCTAGCTTCAGCTAGCACTAAAAAAGAAAAAAAACGCTAGCTCTCAGTGAAGTGAGATGCTAGCAAGAGCTAGCCATCACATTCTAGCTGACACTGAAATGCTAGTGGGAGCAAGCAAGCCACTGGATATGCTAAGTTAGCCTGGCTTGGCCAGACTCTACTGTATACGAATGCAGCGAAATAACTGCAGTATCTAGTCTGGAGGTTCTCCCATTCAGAAGATAATGCATCTAGCTAACTAACTGCAGTATCTAGTCTGGAGGTTCTCCTAACTAACTGCAGTATCTAGTCTGGAGGTTCTCCTAACTAACTGCAGTATCTAGTCTGGAGGTTCTCCCATTCAGAAGAAATTCATGGGAGGAGGTAACAAAAACTAGGGGTGGAGGGGAGCTGGGGAGGGGGGAGTCACTGTCATTGTTTACAGTACCCAAACTATCAGCTAAACACAGCAGGGGACATTCCTATTCAAAGACAGAAACCTCAGGAATGCACCCTCCTGGAGCCCTCAGTATGCAAAAAAGACCCATGTTATCTGTTCTGTTGCTGCATGGAGAATGAGATGTGCTCACATGAGCCATGCTGCGAGAGAGACAAAGTGCGCCTTACTTTGTAACTAGCCAATCAGGGGCTAGCTCCCTTTTCTGGAGCTAAGGGGTGTGCCCAATTTGAAGAGTTAGTACACAACTCTAGACCATTCCCTCTTTGTTTTAACGTGGGTGGATGATGGTATAGCTGCAGCTAGGCTAATGCTGAGTGCCAGCAGGAGGCTGATGTTAGGAGGACAATAAAGATTATCCTCCCCGTCGGGGAATTGAACCCCGGTCTCCCGCGTGACAGGCGGGGATACTGACCACTATACTAACGAGGATTGACATGCTAGCCATGTGGTAACAACATGGTAATAACATGGTTATAACATGGTTATAACACAGTGATAACTTGGTAATAGCCTGGCCTGAAACTGTACAGTGGTCTTTATGACACATATAAGCTAGAGACCTCATTTGCCGCTGCAGTTCATTGGAGCGAACTGTGAGAAAGGCAAGGCGGAAATGTGGAAAGCACTGGGTCATCCAAAGTGACTTAACTACTGGCCAATCACAGAGTGTCTTTGCAGGGACTCATCTTATCAATTCAAAGGAGCTTTATTGGCATGAGGAAACAAACGTTTACAAAGCCAAAGGAATATTAGAGGAGTGGACACTGAAATATTGGCATATTGACATATTGGCCACACGGCGTCAGGTCACATCCGGCCTCGAAAGTGCTACTGCTTATACCGGGTTTGTAACGTAGGCCTACTCAAGTGTTCAAACTCCAGCCCTACTTAGCAGTGGTTTCTCTCTTCTCCTCAGCTTTCAGGTGAAATGGTGATACTTACCTGGGGCTCTATTCATGCTGTGGATGACAATGGAAGAGAGGCGGTGGTCAACCCTATGCTAATTGACCACGGCTTGCTTCAGTGGCTCGGCTATTGTTCTCACGGAACAAGTCTGGCCACTTACAGTTAGGTAGGCGCCAGTCAGCAGCGGGTGGGGGAGGGGGAGCTGCCCCGGCGCCTCTACAGTTGAAGAAGATCAGCCAAGCCAAGGAGTCTTCAGCAACTTAGATCTAGATCTGTTCCACAGTGAATGCAAACGATTGCTGCTATTTTATTTATTTAATTTCAAAAAAGCTTGATAGCCTGTATAAATAATATGTCTATAGCGACTCTATAGCTCTGTTTACACAATGCTGCACCCCATTCAACTGTAGATCCACATTTTCAACAGTTTTTTATTATATTCCGACACCTGATTTGACAGTGTAAACGTACATTGAATTTAATTGAATGGAGCAACTATTCCATGAACAATAAAGACGATACGGGTAAGGTTTGTATGTTCCCCATTGACTTGAATGGGTAAAGTTTAAATGTGAATGTATGTTCCCCATTGACTTGAACGGGTAAGGTTTGTATGTTCCCCATTGACTTGAATGGGTAAAGTTTAAATGTTAATGTATGTTCCCCATTGACTTGAACGGGTAAGGTTTGTATGTTCCCCATTGACTTGAACGGGTAAAGTTTAAATGTGAATGTATGTTCCCCATTGACTTGAACGGGTAAGGTTTGTATGTTCCCCATTGACTTGAACGGGTAAAGTTTAAATGTGAATGTATGTTCCCCATTGACTTGAACGGGTAAGGTTTGTATGTTCCCCATTGACTTGAACGGGTAAAGTTTAAATGTGAATGTATGTTCCCCATTGACTTGAACGGATAAAGTTTAAATGGTAAGAAGGAATTCATTTGCATCTTGCGTTGAGGAAACCACACATGCAATGTCCAAGTGCCTCTTTCTCCACTTAATGAAAGGGGGAAAAATGCCATGTGTGTAATAAGTACCTGTAGAAGCTTCACCCTCTCTGATAATCAAACCCGGGTTTGTGCGGGACAGGCAGGGAGGCTCAACACCATACTAACGCAGACAGGCATGGATGTCGACTAGGGTCGACAGAAGAAGGAAAACATGCGGGGGCAGGGTTCGAGTTATGTGGGTGCCAGTAGGGGCTTAGCCCCCATAGATAAAGTCTGGGACCCCATAGTCAAAAACCCCTATGGGGTCTCTTTTTTTTCCCAAGTGTGTTTTTTTTTTTTTTTATTATTATTATTTTTTTACTGACAGTCCCACATATCATACCTAAATGTCCAAATAGATAAACGTATTCCCACCATACATTGCCGGCAAATATCGAATTTTCATAACACAAGGATTTTCAGTTTCACAGTGCAAGGAGTGCAGTTAACATAGGTGCAATACAGCCAGCCGCCTGCACTGTTTGTAGCGGGGGCGCTAGCGAGATAGAGATAGTTGAGAGGACTGAATTTTGCACAGTGAGGAAGAAGAGAGACGAACGCTCCGTGCAGTGAGCAGCTGAGGAGAGGGGACTGGAGTGGACTAGTGGAGGAGAATACGTTGAATCTTGTCTTCATTTTACAATGTGAAGTTAATTTGAGCAACACAGCACTGTTTGTGTTTAGTGGACACACATACTGTACACATGCTGTTACCCAAACCACGCATGCACACCCACATTAATAAATAATTATGAGAATAAAAGTAGGCTATGTAATCATTATTAAAATTATAATCATTATAGG
Source organism: Nannobrachium achirus (assembly GCF_963921795.1). Classification (NCBI taxonomy): domain Eukaryota; kingdom Metazoa; phylum Chordata; class Actinopteri; order Myctophiformes; family Myctophidae; genus Nannobrachium; species Nannobrachium achirus. The sequence continues at coordinate 59,840,997 of NC_137826.1, forward strand.
CTTCACTAAATGGTCAGTCCATAAATGTAGGCCTATTTGCAAATGGAAAGGGGGGAAAACAGCTCGTTTACAATTCACTTTTGCTACCTCTGAAAGAAGTAAATATCATGGAATTAAATTTATATTGGAGGTGAGTGAGAAAAGGAACAAATATTGATGGTTAAACTTAAAACTTAAAAGTAAGACTGAACAATGACATCACACCGTTTAATCCTACTATTAAACGGAGGGAAGTAGGGGTGCTGGGGGTGCGGCCGCACCCCCTCCCCCACGTCCCACCGCACCCCCTAAAGGGGGGTTGGGGGGAAAATATTGCCGATCGGCAAGTAGAGGCTCTGACATCAGTGGCGTGAAGTAGGAGCTATTGGCTACTTCTATTTCCAGTACAATTTCAAAATAAACATGTGTTGAATGATCGATTGTATAGACAAAAAAAAAAAGAAAGGCTCTTGTTTTGAAATGTGCTTCTGGGCACTGTTCAGAGAGGAAATGGCTTTCAAAGGACTTCCCTTTTAACTTGTCTGTCTGAACGTCTGTCTCTCCGTGCGTAACTGATGCGTCATGGACTCGGTGGATTATAACAATACGGCCATAAAGGAATATACAGAACACCAAGACAACACAACCTAGGCTTTGAAGGCATTAAACATCGCCCTCTGCTAGCCCTGGCGTCCTCACTGGTGAGTCGTGGGCTCGTGGCTATAGACTTGTAATGATGAATGAATGCTATGTTATGCTGCTGTGCTGCCTGGCTAGGCTAACGTTTGGGCTAGCTAGTGGCTAATGGCTATGGTGTACCAGAACCATCGCCAATGAAGCCTGGGTTTCCGAGGCTAGCTGTTTCCTAACACTGGGGTCTGGACCGATGTGGCGGACACGTTGTATGGGTCACAACGCACTGAACACAGTGCGAAGCAACTCGTTGTGAGCTTGTACATCTGCTATTTTCACTACTTGTTTGGTACAAGGTAGTAATGTCTCTTGGTTCACGGGCTAAAAAGTTTGGGAACCATCATACTTGCTGTTGTAGACAGGTTCACAGGCTAAAATGTTTGCTTGCTGTTGTAGACAGTGGTGTAAAGTAACTAAGTAGATTAACTGAAAAGCTCTGGGAACTGAATGATTTTATGAAACTGGCACTTGTTGTCTGACTGTTGGTACCAAGAAATCCAGACTATATACCGAAAAATACCTGATTTAATATGATTTAATATAGGAAAATACTCGTTTTAGCCGACTTTATACCCGAAAAATAGGGCCCCCATAACTATGGGGGCCACCCCCATAACTATGGGGGCCCTATTTTTCGGGGGCGCCTTCGGCGCCGCTAGAGGGACCCCATAGCTCTCGGAGTATAACTCGAACTCTGTGCGGGGGGACATTTCTTTTGGCAAGCTAGAAGACTTGGAGGAACAGAACAGTGGCACAAACTAGGTTGGCAAACTGTCAGCATTCAAGTTTGAATTTCCCTTTACTTTTATGGGTATGAACTGCAGTTTATTTTGCAAAATACTTTTTCTGCATTGGCCGGGAATCGAACCCGGGCCTCCCGCGTGGCAGGCGAGAATTCTACCACTGAACCACCAATGCATGGAGTCAGCATCCCCAGGGATGTCTTCAAAAAGTGAAAGAAGGGGATTACGGGTCACCTTGACCCCCTAAAAACGCGTACAAAATGTTGAGGGTTTGGTCATCTCTCAGGGGTAAAAAGGTCATTACTCCCCCTCTGGGAATTGAACCTCAGGAAAGACATGATAAGAACATGGTAATAACATGGTAGTAACATGGTAATAACATGGTAATAACATGGTGATGGAATGATGAAGAACAATGCATAAAAGCCAGTGGAGTCTTTATCTCTGTGCTGTGCTGGATTCCTGACGTGTACGTCCATATCTCCATATATGGAGTTCCAGATGTGCTTATGGAGTTCCTGTAAGAAGTGCTTATCATCCATCTATGGAGTTCCACATGAACAGTTGGGTGGGCCCTGCGGCAAAAAAGGTGGCTAAAATGTGCCTGAATAGTTTTATATTTGCACTGGGTCCTTACCTGTTTCTTAGCACCATACTAACTAGGAATGACGTTAACATGGTAATAACATGGTTATAACAAGGCCTAAGCTAAGAACCATTCACATAGCCAGTAGTTTATTTAGCACTGTGATCAAATATTTGAGCCTTGGTCGAACATAGATAGGGCGAACGTGATAACCACTACACTAAACTGCTGCTGTGGACGTTTAGGAGGCTTCTACCCACTCACATCTAAAAGTGCACTGTCTCTATTGTCTTGGTGTCATTTTCTTTTGAACATTTATATTGAACGATTCATAACTGAGATGGTGAGGTGGATGCTAGAATACTGGCTAATGGCATGCTCATGGTGACTTGTAAGAGGGGGAAATCCTGCTAAGGCAAATGCTGATAACGCTAACGCCGATAAAGCAAACTGCCCGGGTATCACATTGCAAGCGGCGCCCGGGTCTCCTACCATAGTGATGAATAAAGAATTTTGAGCAATACAATGGTTATATGTCACAGTTATTGTCCACGACATTGCAAGCGGCGCGAAGGCCAGCGGACATTGGTCCTGCTCTTCGTGCCCGATCGCCGCAGGCGCGAGTGCCCGCGAAGAGCGGGCCAGGGCCGGCCGCGCAAGTTACGAAGCCGTGGTGAATGCAATCGTTATATTTATGCCCAGGCCAGCGCACGATAAACACATGAATGGGATCATGAAACGCGATGCAGGTGAGCTCACATTTCACCATAACAAAAGGAGGTTTAGTACATTAGTTTGCCTTATCGGCGTTTGCCTTATCAGGACGTGCCCTTGTAAGAGTGCTACAGTTAAAAAAGATAGCTGGGCTAAGTGTAGAAGCATCCATCTCAAGGAGAATAGAGGCATATCTGAGAAAGAGATGCAGGAGCAAATCGGGGGAGGAAAAGTTAAAGAAGTGAAGAGATTTAAAGCGTGGGAGGGGAGTTTTCAGAACGCTCCCGTTCTGATAACTTTCCAAGGGGATAGTTTGCCGCCCAGGGTGTTTGTTATTCCAAGTGAAGAAATATGAGAGGCCTCCGATCTTTTAAATGTCAAAGATTTGCCCATGTTGCTGCGTCATGGCGCGGCAGTCAAAGATGCTCAAAATGTGTTGGGGGACATGATTTGTTGGATCGTGAAGTTACTGATTCTAAATGTTGTAATTGCGGAGGCACTAATGTGGCATCTTTTCGGGGATGCCTTCACTTGGAAAAGGCAAAACATGTCCAGGAGATCAAAGAGCAGCATAAGATTTCGTATGCAGAGGCGGTAAAGAAAGTGGAAGACGTGAAAATGTATTAGTTGGTTCTCACTCTCAGATGTCCCCACCAGTATCCCCTCGTTCCCCACACCCTCCTGCGCCAGCTGATTCGATTGTGGCTAAAAAAGGTTTACTGGCATTTATGGTTGATGTAATGGTGTTCGCTACCAAGCCCCACAAAGGCAAGGAATTAAGCAGGTCTGACATAATGCAGGCGGTGGTTGAGGCAGCAGGGAGGTTCTTGGGAACGGGAGCATGTGACCCTAGAAACCTACACAAATCTTTGTCAGAAGGCCTAGTGAAGGCACCTGAGCCACATGAGAAATTGGTAGAGGAAATCGAGGTTGAAGAAGATGGTGCAAATGATGATTACATTCATTATCACTTTTGTCTTTTGCAATGGAATGCAAGGAGCCTAATTGCAAATGGACAAGAACTAAAGAAAACTGTTGACAATGGAGGGGGCAAGCCTGATCTTATGTGTGTTCAAGAGACTTGGTTAAATCACGTCTAGACTGTGTTATACCGGGTTATGTGGGTGTAAGGAAGGATAGGGCAGATGGATGTGGTGGTGTAGGGTGTGGTGTGCTTATTAAAACAGGACTCTACCACTTTTTCACATGTTCAAATACTGGATTCTGATTGGCTTAAAACAGTGGTAAATCAGTCAACAACCTTGAGTTGGCTCATGGACCCCGCCCACTGAAACAATGACTGATTGTAACTAAAGATCCTTGCAAGTTACAACTGTGTTTTCTTTAATTTATATGGTAAAAGTGGTAGAAAAGCAATTTACAATTCGAGGTTGTGGGTTGTTGGCTGATTTACCATTGTTTCAGGCTTGTGGCACTCGGCTTTGTCTCGTGCCACAAGCCTGAAAAAGTGGTAAATCAGCCATTAACCCACTCCCTCTCATGGTAAATGGCTTACATTCAGTACAAAGAAGGGTTGATGAAGAGAGCTGAAATGGTGAGGAGTGAACAGTGGAAGCTTAATTACTGTTATGAAAATAGTGATTATTATTTGTTCCCCTTTTTCCCACATAAGGAATTGAGAGAGGCCATTCAGGCCGGTGCCAACACAGCAGAGATGGACTGTGCTATGAGATGTTTAAGCATGTAAACAACACTGTGCTTGATGAAGTATTAACACTGCTTTGTAATATGAGAGACAGGTAGTTTGCCAGCAGAGAGGAAGCATGCAGTCATAATTCCAATACCGAAGACAGGTAAAAATAAAAATGCATCAGAGCCTGGAATAGGAATAGGAAGAGGTACAATGGACTCTGTGGCAGTCCTGGACTTGCAGGTTAGAAAGGCCATGGTAAATAAGGAAGCTATTATAGTTGGAGTATTTCTGCGGCACCGAGTGCCGCACTGGGAGCTTGTAGATCTGCTATTTTTTGAAAAAGTTGTGAAAATGTGTGCAAATCTTTGAATATATGTATTTTCAAAGCAAACATTTGTAACTAAAATTTTGCTTCTGGGGGGTCCCTGGAACTAAATATTTTGAGACGGGGGTCCATGTTCAAATACATATCATTTTGGGGGTCCTTCACATGAAAAGGTTTGAGAACCACTGATATAGTAGTTTCTCAAGAACAGAACAGAACTGAGCTCAGTTAAGTGAAAAGGACCCTTTCTTTGACAATGGCTGGCCAGATTGCTGACATAGAAATATAGGCTTTTTCAAAAGTCTTAGAAGGATTCAAAAGACACTTAAGAATCGGGTCAAAATTCAAATGTTCACGACTTTTTAAAAATAGCAGATATACAAGATTGCAGCGCGGCACTCGGTGCCGCGCTGTGAGCTTGTATATCTGCTATTTTTCAATAGTTAAAGCAGTCAACAATTTTAGGCCTAGATGGGTTAAATGGCATGACACAGGAGTAAAGGGAGGGATGCTTAACTGGAACAAGGATTTCCTTATGGGTAGAACAATTCGGGTGAGAGTTGGAGGGGCTTACTCTGAAACTGTTAATATAGAGAATGGCACCCCACAGGGATCAGTTATCAGCCCAGTTCTCTTCAATGTTATGAATAATGATATTTTCTAAACTGTTAGACAAGGATTTGGGAGGTTTTTGCAGATAATGGGGAGAGGCAAGAATGTTGAGTTTTTGCTTAAATATAATAGGTCCTCACTAATGTTTATGATAAAATATCACCATTTTTTTCTACTCAGTCCAAGTCTCCAGGGAGAGCTGTGGGAAGTTCAGAATCCATTGTCTTGTGACATCATCATTTTCCAAAAAAATAAATTAATCAATACTTTTGAAAAAAAGATTTAGATTTTTATTATCGTGAGAACAATGGCTTCCACTTTAAAATTGCAACTTTTCAGGAATAGAAAGCCTGCAGTTTCTATAAGCTGGATTGGCAATCGATGATGTCACAAGACGATGGGTTTCTGACCTGCCCACAGCCCTCCTCTGAAATAAATAAATAAATAAAAAACAAACAGAAAAGCTATTTTTGAGTGAGGACAATTTATATGAACATAGGTTGAAAAGTGGTGGAGTGCCCCTTTAAGAAAACTCAGGAGGGTTTAAATGTAATAGAAGAGTGGGCAAATAAGTGGAGTTTTAAAATGGCTGTCTCTAAAAGTAAATACATGGTATGTGTTTGTAAAAGAAAAATCCCAAATTCCTGGGAATGTGGCCTGATGAAAGACTAACCTGGACAATTCATATAGGAAGAATTGTGAATAAATGTTATTGAGGTGATAAACGTCCTCCTAAGTCTGGCTGGGTGTGAATGGGGAGCTGAGGGGGGGACTATTCTCATCATATATCAGGCAATGACCAGGTCAGCAATAGACTATGGGAGCTTTGTTTATGGACCTGCTGCAAATGGTAGATGCCATTCAGGCAAGAGCTTTAAGAACGTGCTGTGGGGCGTTTAGAACAACACCCATCCCAGCTCAACTTGTAGAAACGGGAGAGTGGCCTCTTAGAATTAGGCACAACAAACTAGGGCTACATTATTGGGCTAAACTGAAAGGAACCAGCCTGAGTCTCTCAGCCAAGTGCCTGCTGAACGAAAATTGGGATTTTGCTGAAGGAACAAAAAAAGGGAATGTCTTATCTGGGGCTGAGAGAGTGGGAGTGGATAAAGATAAAGTAGGTCTAATATATGCATTCTGGTCAGTTGTGCAAGTGTGGTTGCTCCCAGAGCCTATTGTAGACCTCACATTGCTAGATAGGAAGCAGGAGGGAGGCATCACTAGCTCACAGGTTGACGGGTGGGTGTCTGCCTGTCCTAAAGAGGACGTTCTCTGCCTTGGTCTTGACCTTGGCTTGTACCTCGGCACCACCAGGCAGGCTCAAGTCTCGCCATCCCTACAACAAGGCAGCACAAGAGATGCTACAGTCCATCCCTGAGGACTTGTCCAGAGACGCCTGGCTGGCAGCATCTTGGAAACGTTCATGGGAGACAGCTGGACCCTCCCGTATGCAGCGATACATCCAGGACCCAGGAGGTGGTGTAAAAGGAGAAGATATGCCACGCCATCTATGGACCTCGCTGAACCGTCTGCGCACTGGAGTCGGGCGCTTCAAGTCTTCTATGAAGAAGTGGGGCCTAACAGACAGTGCGGCATGCGAGTGTGGCGAGCCTGAACAGACTGCCGAGCACATTATCACCGGCTGCCCCCTGTACAGCCCACCCTCAGAAGCTGGTCTTTTCGACTTAGGACCAGAGACGAGGGCGTGGCTGCAGAACACTGAGTTGGCCATCTGATGATATACGAAAGAAGAAGAAGAAGGTTGACGGGTATCTAAAAAAGGCATGCAGGTCTTTACAGATGGGTCTAAGGTAGGGTGACCATATTTTCAGCCGCTCAAACCGGGACGCAAACCACTGTTGCCTAAAACCGGGACCCTCAAAGCAATGCGCAGTGTGCACGTTACCACGCACGAGCGTGCCCATTCTCTAACGTTTGTGCACGCGCACATACAGGCAATGAGTGATTGACAAACAGCCTCAGCATTGAATTCAGACACGCTATGCATTTGTTCATGTTTTCTGATTGGTTAGGTGAGCATGTATTCATGAAAAGAACATGATAAATGTTTCTGCAACCACTGAAAACAGCTACTATTATTTTAATTCTGCCGACAACCGGGACAATTTTATGTGGTGGGTCCTCAGGTCCATCAAGGCTTGCGCGTCACAAACGGGGCGTCCATTTTTGCCACTGAGCTAAAGGAAATAATCTGGGCGTTATGGTGGAGTGAGCGAGTTAAGCCAGACAAAGAAGTTATATGCTCTGATTCAGCTGCAGCCTTGATGGCCTTGACGAGTGGAGCTGACCTGATAGATGATAGATGAAGCTCTGATATGTCTATCCACGAGTTTCCAACGCCCCATAGTGCATTGTGCAGACGTCTGTACCGAGCTTCCGACGCCGATTTACAAGCTCACAACGGGTTGCATCTGCGACGCGACGTGAGCTTGTATGTCTGCTGTTAAACCCGGAAGTTTGGTCCCGATAGTCTCCAGTAAACTCCAGCGGAAACTTGTGGATACAAGATAGAGAAAGCAGGTTGTGATGTAGGATTCCTTTGGGTCCCAGGGCATGCAGGTGTAGAGGGGAACTAAGTAGCTGAAAAGCTGGCCAAAAACTTCCTCCAGAGAGAGAATATAAATGTGAAAATGATTTTGGGTAAGCCAGAGTTTTATAGCACCATACAACCATTTCTAGGAGGAAATGGGGAGAGAGGGAGCCGTTGATGGGGTAGGCTCAGGCAGCAGAAGACGACTCGATTTAGAGAAGGAGTACGGGAAGAAACAAAATCAATGTGCTTGACTTTTGAAGGGGATGTATTGCCTGAGAGTATATATTGATTGTTTATGCTAGAAGAGCCGACCATACAAAAGAGTGGTTTTGTTGCCGACAACATGGTCTGTTAGGGGAACACAAGGTGTGGGAGGTGTGCTGAAGAACACTGTAAGGAGGAGTGTCAGGAAGAACCAGCAAAGTGCCTTCAATGTGGATCAGAACACGCAGGGTCCTCGCTAGGCCTGTGACGATTCACTTTTTCCCGATTATTGCGTTTTCCTGCGATTTGTGATTCGAATCACGATTATTGCGATTTTTCCAAAAAGATTACAACTTTTTTATATTGAAACATTTTAACTCATCTGGTGCCGATCCCGGACTAGTTCGGCTTTATTTCAATCCAATACAATCTTTTTTGTATTAATTCACTTACCCTGAGCTGCTTGTAGAGTCGTGGGTGGTCCTGGCTCGCTAGCCGCTAGCCAGCTAGCCGTTCTACTCTGTCCGACGATATATTCCATTAAAAATGGTTTAAAATACATTTTTGAGCTCCCCAATGTTCACCCGATGTTCGGCGCCGCTTCCGATGAGTACACGAGTGTGCCGATCCCGGAGTAGTTCGGCTTTATTTAATTAAATGAATAAAATGATAAGATGCCTTCTGAAGCCTGGCTTGATTTTTGTAGCTACTAGCCGAAAGCTAACAACGTCCCGGCCGGCCGTAATTTGCGAACGCAATCGCCAATCTCCGCCTAATCCAATGAAAGGCAGCATCTTTAAAGGCTTATAGCTCCTTTTTGTGTTATAGGAAAGCGGCGCGAGGTTTATTTACGGCGAAATCGCCGAAAAATTATCTTTCAGATGACAAAATGGGAATAGCCATTGTGTTTGCATCTTCATCCGGGACATTTCCATGCTGTGCATGAACGTGAGCACGTCAGGTCCTGGAAGCTGAAGTCCTGGAAGCTAAAGCGCTCGCCTATGAGAGATGCGCTGGCATTCTTTGGCCCCTAGAGGGCGCTGCGCTCAAAGAGTTAAAACAATTCTAAACAATATAAAACATTAAAAGTTGAATCATATACTTCAAATCAATGCAGCCAAATAAAGTCAATCAATCTTTCTGACATTTATTTCAGCCAAAGTGCCAGTGGCACAACATTACAACAACATGTTCCTGGTCAAGATGCCAGAAAACACAGAACACAACAGTCAGTCATAAATACAATCGGGAAAATCGATTCTGAACTTTGAAAATCGATTAATTGAATCGCCATCATTAACATCACGATGCTATAGTGAATCGATTTTTTTGCACAGGCCTAGTCCTCACGGTGTCCGAGGAAAGTCCAGGACACGAAAGCGTGTTAGATTAGAGCAGGAGAGAGGGGAATATCCTATGCCGAAGCAGTGAAGAGATTAGAGGGAGTAAATGAAGGACAACAGAACTGGCAGAAAAAAAACAGAAAAGGAAATAAGCAGAGAGGCGTATGCCGGTCTATCACTTGAATCAAATCCAATCACCCACCCCACTTTTAAAAGGTAGGTCTACTACTAAAATAAGTTTAGTTACTTCCAGCGTTTGTCTGGCTCTACACGGCTCTACTGAAATATCTAAAAACACAGATTGAAAAGAATGAAAACAAAAAATAACTCAGGATTGTGTTGATCGTGTCCCAAACAACAATAAAATAAGATCTGGTTGTCCCAGAGGTGAAGTGGTCCTTTAAGGCACCATTTACACTGACAGCCAAATCCAGCCTAAATCAGATCCGTGCCATGTCCAGATTGGAATCTGATTTGTTTAAATAAGTCTGAAATCAAAGTCACATAGAAATCCGACTTGGGCCACATTCAGAGGTGGTTTCAACATGGGGGCGTACGCCGGTCTGCGTGGATAGGAAACCAGGGAAACGTTTATTGCCATGGTCATCGACTGTGCGGAGTAGATTTAGGGGAAGTCAGAAAGGATAAAGATGGTGCCAGATGCTTCCAGAGGAATTGAACCCCAGTCTACCGCATGGATACTCACCACTATATCAACAAGAAATTACACTGTGATAAAAATAGTAATAACATGGTTATAATATGGTAATAATACTACCTGGGACGATTGCAATTTCAATCAAGTCTCTATGACATGATAGAACATTGTAATTGGTCTAAACTAAATATGTTTCTGCCCGGTTTCGAACCGGGGACCTTTCGCGTGTGAGGCGAACGTGATAACCACTACACTACGGAAACTGCTGCCATAAAACTTGTGGGCTTCCAGCCAACCACATGTAAATGTACACAGAACAGACAGCTAGTTTTCTCAAGGGTATTTTCTTGGCAAATTGAATATCCAGTGAACGCATTGATCACGAAGTTATTACGATCCCATGAAAGCACATTGAAAGGCAAACCTGCAACCATGCGTACATTTAGGATTCTCCCAAACAAACTACACTACACGGAACGCAGGGCAGTTGCTGCCAAGAGCAAGAGATGTTTCCGCCCGGTCTCGAACCAGGGACCTTTCGCGTGTTAGGCGAACGTGATAACCACTACACTACGGAAACAGATACTACTATCTAGTGACTGACTGAAACTTGACGGATGTTTTTAGAACACTGCCTGAATTCTCTGACTGTCTATTCTTTGACCAGTCTACTGCATGGATACTCACCACTGTACAAACGAGGAATGATATGGTACGGTAATAACATAGCAATAACATGGTAATAACATGGTAATAACATGACCCAGAACAATGCACAAATCCAGTGGTGTCTTTATCACTGTGATGAAATTTCATGCATCACAGACACACAGCCCCTTGATGAATAAATAAATATTGTCCACAACCGTCTGCAAAGCAAATCGTGTCTTTGTCAGGATATTCAATCTTAGTACAAACACGCATAGAGAGCCTATTTAAATGAGAAGACAACAAAGATTATCCTCCCCGTCGGGGAATTGAACCCCGGTCTCCCGCGTGACAGGCGGGGATACTGACCACTATACTAACGAGGATTGACATGGAGGTCACATGACCCAGAAGCCTGGACAAAGCCAGTGGTGCTTCTTGCTCACCTTGTTGAAACAGTAAGTGTTCCACTTTACTTCCACTAAACACCATCTTTCTAAACAGGAGGACATTAAGGCCCCATTTACACTGACAGCCAAATCCAGCCTAAATCAAATCTGTGCCATGGTACCGTGGTATTTTATAGGCAAAATTGAGTGAATTGATCGCCAGGTCCAATTATGACAGTAGGAAAGGACATTCAGACATGCAAACAGCCCCAAGGTGAAAAAGGTGACAACATTTTCTTGGGTTAAAATGTTTGCGAATATTTTGGACCTTTTTCGGAACGGGTCGGGTGAATTTGCACGATTCTAACTTGGTTAAAAAGTGACTTACTCATACATATAGGCTACAATACATGCAGCAAAATTGGACTTGTTGCCTACCACCGATTGTTCTAGATATAATAAAGAAAATATACCAAAAAAATATAATGTAGCCTACAGATAGTTATAGGAGTATCCTAGTATTTAGGGACTTGTCTTTAATAGACAGGCATAGACAGGGACACAATGCGTACTGTGAGCTTGTAGATCGGCTATTTTCACTACTTATTTGTTTTCTAAGATCATTTCTTAGATCATTTGTATTTTATTTATTCATGAAATTAGAAAAATAATTAACTTTTTGAAATTCTTAGCTTTTTTTGGGCGGGAATGTTTTTTGAAAATGTTTGAAATAATACGTTTGTAATTAAAAACGAAATGTAGGAAACCAAAAATGAAGGGACCCATAAAAATGTGTCAACGACCCACAAATGGGTCCCGACCCCGGGTTTGGGAAACAGTGTTGTAAATCACAGATGATTTATTTAGTGGATTCTCCTGGCTGACTTTTTGATCTAACCATCGTCAAAGAAAGGGTTGATCCTTTTCACTTGTAACTCGAGCTCAGTTAGTCTGTTCTTGAGAGACTTTTTGTGACTAGTCGTAGTCTCAGCCTCATTCTGTAGGAGGCATAACAGTGAAACGCTCCCAAGTCACGGCACTAGCGTTAGCATGTAGCTAGCTCATCATTGTTGAGTAAAATCAACAAGGATATTAATAGTCGATTATATAACGTCACACATCGATTCAGAATAGCGCACGACCACGATGCAAGCGAATCAAAAACCACAAGTCCACAGTCACTCCACAACTACAGTACTACACAAGCACACCAAAGCAACTTTGCGACTTTGAGCGCTCTGCTCTGTGGCTCGCAGTACAGTGGCTGGCTGGGCTCATTCTGAGCGCTGCCTGCAGTTGACGTCGCATGCAAGAGAAGGGAGCGCTTGATTTGTTAAAAAATAAAACAACCGACTCCCCCATCCACCTTCAACACTATTGTACTGACAAAACGCGCGGAGCTGAGAACAAGAAATAAACGCTCCTCTTCTCACTGCTGCTCTGACGACACGACACCCCCCCACCCCCCTAAACAGTTTTATTAACGAATCTGCATGATTCACACAAATGACCAATTTGGATTCAAAACGGCGATTTTCGCCGAAAAGCTACAAGTTTGCATGCCTGGACATTGAAGGCAAACCTGCAACCATGCGTACATTTAGAATTCTCCCAAACAAACTATGCTACGACCTGATAAATAAAGCTCTGATATGTCTATACACGATAGAGAAAGCAGGTTGTGATTTAGGCTTCCTTTGGGTCCCAGGGCATGCAGGGGTAGAGGGGAACGAAGTAGCTGACAAGCTGGCCAAAAAACTCGCTCCAGGGAGAGAATAAAAATGTGAAATTTATGTTGAGTAAGCCAGAGTTTTATAGCACCATACAACCATTTCTAGGAGGAAATGGGGAGAGAGGGAGACTGTATTTGGGGGGAATTCTGGTCACTGCGGGCTAGCCAGATACCTTAAAACTGTTGGGAAGCATCCAGATGGACTCTGTGAATGTGGAAGAGCAGAAACTGTTGTGCATGTTCTCTTTGAGTGTAAGAAATGTAGGGCAGAGAGAGTAGAGCTTTGTGAAGATTTGGAGGCTCTTGGAAAATCCTCTTTGGATTATAAGACACGGTTCAGTCGGGGAAAGGAGCGTTAAGCGGTGGAGAGGAGAATTTTGTCTTTCCTCCGCAACACAAACCTCTATCAGAGGATATAGGAAGTCTAAGGAGCGCAACACCATCCTGAAATGTGGTGGGCAGTAATATGCAATAGCGTCAACACCAGGGCAGGAATTTCATGGAGGCCATGAAGGCCATTGCCCCTAAGTTTGGCCTCGTGCCCCTCAAGCCAATGGCATGACCTGAGGCCACAGTGGCCTTAATGCCCCAGCTGACTGTACCACTTTCTCCTCTGTCTCTTTCTTTTCAATAATATGTAGATATTAGACAGCGGTGTCTTTTTCTTGTCATGTAGACACCATTGTCTTTTGTTGAGAATCTTAAATCTTAAAGGAGTAGTTCACCCCCAGTACATTTACTATAACACTATTGGAAACTCCATTAGAAGAAGAAGGTTTCTTCCTCAACAGATGAGATGCAGGAGGATGGCGGGACGTCGATCTGAACTTCAAACTGAATCGGATGTAGTGAGGTGGAAGATACGAGAGGATCTAGTGAGGTGGAAGATACGAGAGGATCTAGTGAGGTGGAAGATACCAGAGGATCTAGTGAGGTGGAAGATACGAGAGGATCTAGTGAGGTGGAAGATACGAGAGGATCTAGTGAGGTGGAAGATACGAGAGGATCTAGTGAGGTGGAAGATACCAGAGGATCTAGTGAGGTGGAAGATACCAGAGGATCTAGTGAGGTGGAAGATACCAGAGGATCTAGTGAGGTGGAAGATACCAGAGGATCTAGTGAGGTGGAAGATACGAGAGGATCTAGTGAGGTGGAAGATACCAGAGGATCTAGTGAGGTGGTGAGGTGGAAGATACCAGAGGATCTAGTGAGGTGGAAGATACGAGAGGATCTAGTGAGGTGGAAGATACGAGAGGATCTGGTGAGGTGGAAGATACCAGAGGATCTAGTGAGGTGGAAGATACCAGAGGATCTAGTGAGGTGGAACATACCAGAGGATCTAGTGAGGTGGAAGATACCAGAGGATCTAGTGAGGTGGAAGATACCAGAGGATCTAGTGAGGTGGAAGATACCAGAGGATCTAGTGAGGTGGAAGATACCAGAGGATCTAGTGAGGTGGAAGATACCAGAGGATCTAGTGAGGTGGAAGATACCAGAGGATCTAGTGAGGTGGAAGATACCAGAGGATCTAGTGAGGTGGAAGATACCAGAGGATCTAGTGAGGTGGAAGATACCAGAGGATCTAGTGAGGTGGAAGATACCAGAGGATCTAGTGAGGTGGAGGATACGAGAGGAAAAAAGGAAAAAAGGGGAACTAGTTCATTCGGGAAATGTCAGTGATCAAGAAGATGAGTTTGTTGTTGGGAGGACAGCGGAGAAACACGTTGATGGAATTTTCTGTGACCTTTAATGATGTGGGAAAGTTTGCTATGGAAAATATAGAAATAGTCAAGGCAGTAAGAACTAGCAGAAGTGGAACAGGTGGTCATGGTTCTGAATGTCTACGAGTTTGGTGAAAGCCCAGTAAATATTCTTCAACATGGGATAAAAGCAAGGAGGAGGAAAGGAGTAATAAGTGGCGTTCCACTGGCAGTGAAGCCAGAGAAAATATTCAACGCCATTGATGGGGTAGGCCTGTGCAGCGGGATACGACTCGGTTTAGAGAAAGAGTACGGGAAAAAACAAGATCAATGTGCTTGATTTTTGAAGGGGATGTATCGCCTGAGAGTATATATTGAGTGTTTATGCTAGAAGAGCAGACCATACAAAAGAGTGGTTTTGTTGTCGACAACATGGTCTGTAAGGGGAACACAAAGTGTGGGAGGTGTGCTGAAGAACACTGTAAGGAGGAGTGTCAGGAAGAACCAGCAAAGTGCCTTCAAAGTGGATCAGAACACGCAGGATCCTCACGGTGTCCGAGGAAAGTCGAAAGAGACAAAAGCGTGTTAGATTAGAGTAGGAAAGAAAGAGCGTGATTTTCCCGTGGAGATTCAGGGGAAGTCAGAAAGGATAACGGTGGTGCCAGATGCTGCAAGGTTTGTGAATGTAGCGGATGTCCGTGGAGACTGGAGAGGACCCTGGACAATACTGTGAGAGGAATTCATGCCAAAACCCCGCGTGGCAGGCGAGTATTCTACCACTGAACCACCGAACCACGGGAACCTCAAGGTCTTAACAGCTGAAATGAATCTGGCCCATTCCAGAGGAATTGAACCCCAGTCTACCGCATGGATACTCACCACTATATCAACAAGAGATTACACTGTGATAACAAATAGTAATAACATGGTTATAATATGGTAATAATACTACCTAGGACCATTGCATTTTAAAGTAATGCAATTTCAATCAAGTCTCTATGAAAGGATAGAACATTGTAATTGGTCTAAACTAAACATGTTTCCGCCCGGTCTCGAACCGGGGACCTTTCGCGTGTGAGGCGAACGTGATAACCACTACACTACGGAAACTGTTACAATAATACTTGAGGGCTTCTCGGCATGGACATGTAAATGTACAAAGAACAGACTGCAAGTTTTTTGAAGGGTATTTTCTTGTCAAATTGAATATCCAGTGAACGCATCAATTACAATCCCATGAAAGCACATTGAAGGCAAACCTGCAACCATGCGTACATTTAGGATTCTCCCAAACAAAGTACACTACGCGGCACGCAGGGCAATAGCTGCCAAGAGCAAGAGATGTTTCCGCCCGGTCTCGAACCGGGGACCTTTCGCGTGTTAGGCGAACGTGATAACCACTACACTACGGAAACAGATACTACTATCTAGTGACTGACTGCAACTTGGCAGGTGTGTGTATAAAGTTGTTTTTAGAACAGTGCCTGAATTCTCTGACTGTGTCTATTCTTTGACCAGTCTACTGCATGGATACTCACCACTGTACCAACGAGGAATTATATGGTACGGTAATAACATGGTAATAACATAGTAATAACATAGTAATAACATGACCCAGGACAATGCAAAAAGTCAGTGGTGTCTTTATCACTGTACAGCGCCTTCATGAATAAATAAATATTGTCCACAACCGTCTGCAAAGCAAATGGTGTCTTTGTCAGGACATGCAGTCTTAGTACATACACGCACAAAGACCCTATTTAAACGAGAAGACAACAAAGATTATCCTCCCCGTCGGGGAATTGAACCCCGGTCTCCCACGTGACAGGCGGGGATACTGATCACTATACTAACGAGGATTGACATGGAGGTCACATGACCCAGAAGCCTCCACAAAGCCAGTGTTGCTCCTTGCTCACCTTGTTGAAACAGTAAGCGTTCCACTTTACTTCCACTAAACACCATCTCTAAAAACAGGAGGACATTAAGGCCTCATTTACACTGACAGCCAAATCCAGCCTAAATCAAATCTGTGCCATGGTACCGTGGTATTAGGCAAAATTGAACATCCAGTGAGTGAATTGATTGCCAGGTCCAATTAGCCAGTAGCTATGCCCCTCCCCTAAAAGCTTTTGTCCAATGCTAGCTTAGCAACCGGCAGCTTGCCAAGGCTGTTGCCAAGGCAAACCTTGGCAAGCAGGAAGTTATTCTAAGCTAGTATTGAACAAAAGCTTTTTGGGAGGGGCATAGCTACTGGCTAATTATGAAAGCAGGAAAGGACATTGAAGGCAAACCTGCAACCATGCTTACATTTAGGATTCTCCCAAACAAGCTACGCTACGAGGCACGCAGGGCAATTGCTGCCAAGAGCAAGAGATGTTTCCGCCCGGTCTCGAACCGGGGACTTTTCGCGTGTTAGGCGAACGTGATAACCACTACACTACGGAAACAGATACCACCATCTAGTGAATGTCTGTAACTTGCCGGGTATGTGAATAAAGCTGTTTGTACAAGTTTCAGAATTCTCCGCCTGTGTCTATTCTTTAGCCAGTCTACCGCATTGACACTCAAAACAGTACTAACAAGGAATTATATGGTACGGTAATAACATGGTTACAACACGGTAATAACATAGTAATAGCATGACCCAGAACAATGCACCAAGCCAGTGGTGTCTTTATCACTGTGATTAAAGCATCACAAACACACAGTGCCTTCATGAATAAAACAATAGTGTCGACCACCATATGCGAAGCAAATGGTGTCTTTGTCAGAACATGCTGCCCTAGTGCACACACAAACACCTTGTTAAACAGGAGGACAATAAAGATGATCCTCCCCGTCGGGGAATTGAACCCCGGTCTCCCGCGTGACAGGCGGGGATACTGACCACTATACTAACGAGGATCGACATGGAGGTCACATGACCCAGAAGCCTGCACAAAGCCAGTGGTGCTCCTTGCTCACCTTGTTGAGATCAGATTCGGTCACTTGCAAAATGCAGTGTGAACAGTTGGGCCGGTCTCCTTTAACGTCTATTTGGAGTCAGAGAGCAGCGGTTCTGCTCTGGCATCCAGGGAGTGTGTTAGCTCTGTTAGTCCATAGCGTTAGTAGAGTTCTCCCTAACGCTATGTTCCTCTACATCCCAAATCCTTGGCAAATCCGGAAAGACCCGTCGTCTGGTCCAAAATATAAAAAAAACGTACTCTACTTGGTGGACGCGGTCTGAGCCCCCACCACACGATTAAAATACATTTCTAGGGCTAAATGAAAAATATTCCACTAGATGGAGACACTCTTCCTGGTTGAAGACGACACGAAACAGCACTTCCAGCGTCGCAGAGTTGAATAACACCCAATGAGACTAATGCTCTGTGTAATTTGGTCCTCTGACCTGCGTGGCAGAGTGAGTTGGGACCCTGATGGTGACGACAAATAGTGAAAAACTAGAAGAAATGGAGTCTCCATCCGATAAAATATTTTCCATTTTGCCCTAGACATGTAGTTTAATTGTGTGGTGGGGGCTCAGACTGAGTCCACTAAGTAGAGTAAGCTTTCAACTGTCCACCTTTGGTTTGGTGAGGGGCGAAACAGTTTTTTATTATTTTCGGACCAGACGACGGGTCTTTCTGGATTTGCCAAGGATTTGGGAAGCAGAGGAACATAGCGTTAGGGAACTCCACTAATCCTTGGGCAAGAAATGGCCCCTCAAAACGATGGTTTAGTGATTTTCACAGTCTTTTGGGGTCCGTTTTTAGCCCAAGGAAGGTCTTTCATGCAAAACAAATGCTTGCAATGGATTCAGAATAATTAAAAACCCCTAGTTTGACCCCTCACATCCCACTTAAAGGAGATTTTTGGGAGTCATTTTTTCCTTTATAGTGTAGTGCAGGGGTATTCAACAAAATTGTCCAGGGGGCCACATTGACAGAAACCCAAGGGGCCGGGGGCCGCACTAACGCCAGTGGAGGTTTGGCTACCATCAAGCCAACACTGCTGTAGATTAGCTGTCTACAGACATGGAAAACAGCAGAAAAACATATATATTTTTTTATGTCAATTTCAAACGTTCAAAATGGTTCCCTGCATTGGCCGGGAATCGAACCCGGGCCTCCCGCGTGGCAGGCGAGAATTCTACCACTGAACCACCAATGCATGGAAACCTCATTCTCGGGGTTGTCTACCCATCCATACTCACCACTGATACACGAACAAAGAATTACATGATTTAGTAATAACATGGTAATAACATAGTAATAACATGATAACATCATGGTAATAACATGGTAACTAGAAAAGAAAATTTCTAAGAAATTTTAAGTGTGCCTGCAGCTCGCTAAGTCTGTGCAACCTTGTGTAGCGGTTGGTGTTAGCATTAGCGTTACATTTTTTAACATTAGCATTTTTTGCATAAGCTTTAACATTATGGTTCTTCATGACACCACCCACATGTCTGTACGACAAACGGATCATGAGATAAAGGGTCTTTTGTAATGGTGTGCTATTAACTTTCTTTCCAATCCGCGTTACCATGGCGAATTTTTTTTGAGAAAAAGAAATTGAGAAAAAAAAACATTTTGAGAAAAAAACATTTTTTGAGAAAACATTTTTTTTGAGAAAAAAAATTTGAGAAAAAAATTTTTTGAGAAAAAAAAATTGAGAAAAAAAAATTGAGAAAAAATTTTTTTGAGAAAAAAGAATTTGAGAAAAAAAAATTAAGAAAAAAAAAAAAATTGAGAAAAAAACATTTTTTGAAATGTGAAAAAAAAAATGTATGACACCACCAGCCGCGAGTCTGTACAACAAACGGTTCATGAGTTATAGAGGCACTTCCTGTTTGGCAAAGGGCACTTCCTGTTATAGAGGGGGTGGGGCTTAATCAATTACAGCTCATCCCTATTGGCTGGAAAAAGACCAAAGTTGTGTGTGCATTTTAAAGTTTAAATCACGTTGCTAGGCAAAAGTATGGCAGAGTTATGTGGCGCCAAAGTTTCTGGGTTTTTTTCGGAGTCCCCCATTCTAAGTCAATGGGGTTTTTGGGCGTCGTTTTTTGCGAATTACATCGCAATCGTATCGCGGATCGGAAAGAAAAGTAATAGCACACCATTCCCGGCCGAGCCGCACATTTTGATGTGTATATTGCGGGGGTGGCGTAAATCGTGCGGCAGTTATTACGTGCCGAAATTTCCCCCATTCTAAGTGAATGGGGTTTTTTGGCGTCGTTTTTTGCGAATTACGTCGCAATGGTAACGCGGATCGGAAAGAAAAGTAATAGCACACCATTCCCGGCCGAGCCGCACGTTTTGATGTATATATTGCGGTGGTGGCGTAAATTGTGCGGCACTTATTACGTGCCGAAATTTGCAAGAACATTACCGACCGACCGACCGACCGACCGACCGACTTAAGTATGGCGGATTACAATAAGTGTTCTGCTATTGCATAGCAGGCACACTTAATAACATGACCCAGAACCAGCAAAGAGCCAGTGGTATCTTTACGAGTACAGGACATGCCGTCCAACAAAGACTGTGTAACACTTGTCTTGTTAAACAGGAGGACAATAAAGATGATCCTCCCCGTCGGGAAATTGAACCCCGGTCTCCCGTGTGACAGGCAGGGATACTGACCACTATACTAACGAGGATTGACATTGAGGTCAAATGACCCAGAAGCCTGAACAAAGCCAGTGCTGCTCCTTGCTCACCTTGTTGAAACAGTAAGCATTCCACCTTACTTACACTAAACACCATCTCTCTTTTAGTATTAAAATATCTAAAAACAGATTGAACACAAAAAATAACTCAGGATTGTGTTGATCGTGTCCCAAACAACAATAAAATAAGATCTGGTTGTCCCAGAGGTGAAGTGGTCCTTTAAGGCACCATTTACACTGACAGCCAAATCCAGCCTAAATCAGATCCGTGCCATGTCCAGATTGGAATCTGATTTGTTTAAATAAGTCTGAAATCAAAACGTCACATGGAATTCCGATTAATAGAAATCCGACTTGAGCCACATTCAGAGGTGGTCTCAAATCGGATTCAAAACAGATTTCTAAAGATGTTTCTGTCTGAACGCAGTAGCCTGATCTAACCACCCAACCTCAGGGCTTTAAGAGGAATTCAACACCAGTCTACCGCACGGATACTCCTCCATATCTCTATACCAACGAGGAATTTCACTATAACAAAATTGTAATAAAATGGTAATAACATGGTTATAACTTGGTGATAACAGTAATTGAAAACATTCAAAGTCGGTGGCATATTTACTACAGTAAACAAGGCTCTATCAAATAATAGGAAATTGTAATTGGTCTAAACTAAAGATGTTTCCACCCGGTTTCGAACCGGGGACCTTTCGCGTGTGAGGCGAACGTGATAACCACTACACTACGGAAACTGTTACCACAATGCTTGAGGGCTTGCACCCACCCACATGTAAATGTACACAGCACTGGTGGCACGTCTCCATTTTCTCAAGGGTATTTGCTTGGCAAAATTGAACATGTAGTTAGTGCATTGATCGGCAAGTCCAATTATGATCCCATGAAAGCACATTGAAGGCAAATCTGCAACCATGCGTACATTTAGGATTCGCCCAAACAAACTACACGCGCAGGGCAGTTGCTGGTTTTAAAATATGTTTCCGCCCGGTCTCGAACCGGGGACCTTTCGCGTGTTAGGCGAACGTGATAACCACTACACTACGGAAACAGATACTCTGAGCATAATGACTGCCAGGTGTGTGAGTAAAGCTATGTTTTACAACAGTGTCAGCATCTTCTGCCCATCTATTGTTTTCCCAGTATGGATACTCACCACTGTACCAATGAGGAATTACATGTTACGGACGTGATGGTAATAACATAATAATAACACAAGTAAGAAGCCCTAAGGGTCGAGAGGCGACCGCCAGGGCGGGCGTTATTGCTCTAATACACTTATTACACTATTACACTATTACACTTGTTGGTTTATTACACTATAAGGCTATTACACGTATTGCCCTATTACACTATTACACTTATTATACTATTACACATATTGCCATATTCCTCTATAACACATATTGCATTATTACACAATTGCACAATTACACTATTACACATATTGCCCTATTACACTATGACACTATTACATTTATTACACTAGTACACTATCACACTCATTTCCCCATTAAGTATTGAAGGTTCAAGTGGTTAAATATTTGAAAACACAACTTGACATGTATCCAAAATAGACTGATGATTGTTCTATCAAACGATGAAACTATGTGGAATGGAAAGGTTGACCATCAATGGAAAGGTTGACCAGGGGTCCCTGCATCATCTCTCTCTCAACTAAGGAGTCCTTGGTCTGAAAATGTTGAAGAAGCCTGGATTACAGTGTTGGCCACTAGTAGGTGCTGTTAGCTTAGATAGATAGATAGATAGATAGATAGATAGATAGATAGATAGATAGATAGATAGATAGATAGATAGATAGATAGATACCGTTATTACCTTTATTAGCTTGACAGACAAGAGTGATGGAAAAGAAAGTGTGACAGAAAACTTCTGAACTTTTCCATAGTCCATGGTGTCTTTGTTTAGACATGCCGCCCTAGTATACACAGTAGGGATGTCGGCGTTAACCGGTTAGCCGACCGTTAAGAAATAACCGGTCATGTTTAATGGTTTCGCGGTTAATTTTCATAATATGATTGCATTTTCTCACTATGGGGATGTGATTTTGTTAAACAGACTCTGGGAGGCGCAAGAGAGTATAGTCTTATGTCCAGTGGTGCAGTGGTGATTCAATGTTTGGGGGGTCGCGAACGTCGCTCAACACCTACTATACAGGTCTATTGATATGCAAATAGGCTCGTTTCTTTGTTAAAACAGTTGTCGAGGTGTGACCTTGGGGAGGTGCGAGACCCCGGCTCAAAAAAGATATGGGTCATCGGGGGCGCGCGACCCAAGACCACGGCAACACTGCTTATGTCATGTCCAATGGAACAGTTGAATGAGAGACAGCTGATTTGGTGTTACGCAGTGGGGTCTGTGCGGACCGGGGGAGAGCAGTGAGGCGTACACAAAACAGAACACGTAGCCAACAGAGGTATTTCGATCTGGGAGCATTTCATATATCTACACTTTATGCATTTTAAACATATGTGCTTGCTCAAAGGAAATTAACATCTTATCCTGTGTTTCTTAAACTACACTATGACTATACTTAAGGCATTATCATCGTTAAACTAGAAATGTTCAAGTTAATGTCACACTGATCTTGGCTACTCACAGCTTAAGTCGTTGAGTTTGTTTGACTGAATACTTTATTAACAGTTTGCAAAATAAGTACATTGTTATACAAGAGGAGGCTACGGGATATGCATTCTTGATGGGTATTAGTGATCAAATCAACAGTTTAGCAGGGGGATGGTGCCTGCCAGAGGTCCGGACTTCCAGCAAGAAGATTGTGCTCTCCAGATCCATGAAGTGTAACCTGTTAATAGTAGATAAATAACATTGAGTGTTGTTGCTATCTTTTACATGTCATTATATCTACAAAGACCAAGGGGTAAAATATATAGTGCATATATTATATACCTAGTTAGCCTATAATTAGGTGTAAACGGGACATTATAATGGCACGTTCACACCGAATGATATGCTAATTTTGGGAGAGATTGGCTGGTGTGCTTATTGCTCACCCCATTAGTATTCAATAGAAACTACACGGCCACTGTATACTGCAGCAACAACAACAACACAGCATAAAACATTGTAACTTTGATATAATGTTGAGTTAATTATTATACATTGAAATTAAGAACATGGTTAATAAAAGGTGCCCACATGAAAAATATCGCTAACATGTCTATAGGAATAGGAGCTAGCAATGCTAATACATTGGTAGTTCTATTCCCTAAATCTAGACATTCTTGAAATAGTAAAATGCAAAGGACTAATAACATTCACAAGACTTAGAATTAGTTTTAACTGTACCTTTCGATATGTTGTTGCCTTTCATTTAATCTGGAAAAAGTCAATTTGTTTGCAGTTGTTGATATTGTACTTGCTATTGTTGCTAGTAGGCTACTAGTAGCTGGCTAGTAGCTATAGCCTAGTACTAGGCTGGATGGAAGCACACAGAACCGCACGTTGAGATGATGTCACTTGTTTTGTTACAGTGATTGGCTGAAGGTGTTGTCTATCAACGCTACTGCTCCCGCCCACTAAATGCTTCTGCCTACGATGCGGCGAGAGCAATTATTTTGGAATCCTCCTGGATTACGGAAGTTGGTCGTTTACTAGGCTAATTTACAGCAGCTAAATCCAGCCTAAATCAGATCCGTGCCATGTCCAGATTGGAATCTGATTTGTTTAAATAAGTCTACACCAGGGCAGGAACATGGTTATAACACTACCTGAAACCATTCAAAGTCAGTGGTGTCTTTACTGATGAGAGTACAAGCCCCATACCCTACAGAGCTGTATAAGATGTTTCCGCCCGGTCTCGAACCGGGGACCTTTCGCGTGTTAGGCGAACGTGATAACCACTACACTACGGAAACTGGCACAATAAGCACAATGCCTGTCTTCAAGTTGCCAGGTGTGTGAATAAAGCTGTGTTTTAGAACAGTGCTCGAATTATCTTCCTGTGTCTATTCTTTGCCCAGTCTACCACATGGACACTCAATAATATTATACCAAAGAGGAATTACTTGGTAAAGTAACAACATGGTAACAACATGGTAATAACATGACCCAGAACAATGCATAAAGCCAGTGGTGTCTTTATCACTGTGATTAAAGTTCAATCATCACGGACACACAGCGCCTTAATGAACGAATAATTATTGTCCACACCGTCTAAAAAGCAAATTGTGTCTTTGTCATTGCGATGAGAGTACAGGACATGCCACCCTACAATCAAAGTATCTTGTTAAACAGGAGGACAATAAAGATTATCCTCCCCGTCGGGGAATTGAACCCCGGTCTCCCGCGTGACAGGCGGGGATACTGACCACTATACTAACGAGGATTGACATGGAGGTCACATGACCCAGAAGCCTCCACAAAGCTAGTGCAGTTGCAGTTGCCTTGCAGTTCAGTTCAAAGGGCTTTATTGGCATGAGAAAACATACGTTTACATTGCCAAAGCAGAAGTGTACACAACTAGAGGTTCACATCTACGCCCCCTCGCCTCGTTGTTAACGTGAAAAGCTCATATGGCTAAAAAAAAAGTTTTTTGAAAAAAAAAAGTTTTTTGAAAAAAAAAAGTGTTTTGGAAAAAAAAAAAGTTTTTTGGGAAAAAAAAGTTTTTCTAAAAAAAAAAGTTTTTTGAAAAAAAAAAATTGTGGGGGGAACTATTGTGGCGGAACTATTGTGCCGCAGCACGTTTCCGGTCGGACATATTTGACGGCTGGACGCACTTCCGGTTAAGAACTCCGCGAATTAAAAAGACTAACGTTAGGTTGCTGTAATGGGATGTACATACATGAAGATTATGTAAATGTGATCGGGACTCGTGCCTAAATCATGGAATGTACTGGAATGTGGACAGAAGTGCTATTGACTATGCAAACGTGAGTATATCATTTGTTTAGCTAACTGTTAGCCTTGTGTTGACTTTACGTCTGCACGTATGGCGCTGGTGTGACACGTGTGCCACGTGATCAGTCCTAGCCAATTGGACTGCTTTGGGTCGTCGAATGCACCGGGTAGATCGAATGCACCGGTCTGGTCACTTCTGAAATGTATGTATAGATACAATACAATCAGAACTCACCTTGTTGAAACAGTAAGCAAGGTCTCCATGCATTGGTGGTTCAGTGGTAGAATTATCGCCTGCCACGCGAGAATAATAATTATCAGTGCACTGCCTATCAATTAAGTGTCAATTTAGTCAGTGCAAAAGTGTGAGAAGTTAAAGTGCTCAATGCGAATAACAAATGTCACAACGCACTGATGATCAGCAGCCAAAGAGCAAAACAAAAAAACTATTTTTTTCACATTTTCAAAAAGGTTCCCTGCATTGGCCGGGAATCGAACCCGGGCCTCCCGCGTGGCAGGCGAGAATTCTACCACTGAACCACCAATGCATGGAGACCTGAAACTCAGGGTTGTCTACCCATGCATACTCACCACTGATATACCAAAGAGGACTTGCATGGTATAGTAATGACATGGTAATAACATAGTAATAACATGAACCAGAACAATGCACAAAGCCAGTGGTGTTTATCACAGTGAAAGTTCAAGTATCACCGACACACAGCGCCTGATGAATAAACATTGTCCACTAGGTTTGTCCATGGTATCCGGTGTTATCGGTGTTACCGTCGGGGGGCACGCCACTGAGCATATTGCTTGAACACCGGCAACACTGTTTTATTATTCAGGCTACTTTTTTTTGTGTGTGTAGCCTACCCTATAAAATACTTGTTAATTTTCGTGTGGCATCCATTTTATTATAAGCATGCTATCAATACTTTTGTCAGATAACAAGTTGGTACAAGTATTATTATTATGGAGAGAATTGACAAACTGTCATGCCTCTGTCTCCTTCTGCACCAGGAGGCAGCAGCCTTGGCGTTGCGGCTTTTACATGCAGTGAGCATGAAAAGCAGCGGTGTCACATTTCACTCCACCTACTGGGGTGGTGGGGGAGGGGGGCTTGCCTTCCAAAGTTTAGAGCTACGGTATGGCGAGTATGCATGCTTTAATTCACAACAACCTGCCCTGTAGAGCAGGGATACTCAAACTTCTGAACCAGTGGGCCACATTACAAAACGTTAATGGGCCTACGGGCTGAAACATGGCCCTTACTCCCTTGTTGGTCTCGGTGAGGAAAATAATGACATTATTGAGGTCTGCTCTCTGCTGCCTTTGTAGCTTCTCCGTGCCTACTGCCGTTCACTTTCAGTTTCGATCATAGGTTTAAATGCTGGATATTTAGATTTAGATGGTTTAGATAGCAAATGGTGTCTTTGTCATTGCGATGAGAGTACAGGACATGCCACCCTACAATCAAAGTGTCTTGTTAAACAGGAAGACAATAAAGATGTTCCTCCCCGTCGGGGAATTGAACCCCGGTCTCCCGCGTGACAGGCGGGGATACTGACCACTATACTAACGAGGATTGACATGGAGGTCACATGACCCAGAAGCCTCCACAAAGCCAGTGGTGCTCCTTGCTCACCTTGTTGAAACACTAAGCATTCCACTTTACTTCCACTAAACACCACCTCTATAAACAGGAGGACATTAAAAGACCTCACCGTTTAGAGTTAGACAATCGAACCCATGTCTAATTAAACATCTATTCAGAGATCTTAGGTTCTGCTCTGGCATCCAGGGAGCGTGCATGCACAGCTTCACTTCCAACAAGCTAAAGGTGCCGGAGATTAGCTGTCGACGGACGGATGGTCAGATGGAGGGACAGGGGGCCCCCTGGATCCTATACCAACGAGAAATCCCATAGTATGGTAATAACATAGTAATAACATGACCCAGGACAATGTGTATATGGTGTCTTTATCACTGTGATGAAAGTTCAAGCACCACGGGCACACAGTGCCTTAATGAACGAATAATTATCTTCCACCACCGTCTATGAAGCAACTGGTGTCTCTGTCATTGCGATCAGAGACTAGAACAGGACATGTGGCCCTACACACAAACACAGCATTGTGTTAAACAGGAGGACAACAAAGATTATCCTCCCCGTCGGGGAATTGAACCCCGGTCTCCCGCGTGACAGGCGGGGATACTGACCACTATACTAACGAGGATTGACATGGAGGTCACATGACCCAGAAGCCTGCACAAAGCTAATGGTGCTCCTTGATCACCTTGTTCAAACACTAAGCATTTCCCATGACTCCTCGCGGAAATGGTATTCCGCAGACATCCGGGTCTCACTGCATTGTGTGCAAACTGGCTGCAGAAACATGGATTTATCTGCATGGATTTATCTCTGCTTCTTTTCCCATATGGATTGTTTGGTCAAAACCAAGGCAGGAGTTTTATGGAGGCCATGAAGGCCATGGCCGCCGTTGCCCCTCAGTTTGGCCTTGTGCCCCTCAAACCAATGGCATGACTTGAGGCCACAGTGGCCTTAATGCCCCTCAAACCAATGGCATGACTTGAGGCCACAGTGGCCTTAATGCCCCTCAAACCAATGACATGACTTGAGGCCACAGTGGCCTTAATGCCCCTCAAACCAATGACATGACCTGAGACCACAGTGGCCTTAATGCCCCTCAAACCAATGGCATGACTTGAGGCCACAGTGGCCTTAATGCCCCTCAAACCAATGGCATGACTTGAGGCCACAGTGGCCTTAATGCCCCAGATGACTGTACCACTTTCTCCCATGTCTTGTCATGTAGACACCAGTGTATTTTGAGATTCTGAAATCTTAACTCCCGAGTCACCATCTTTAAACAATTCAGTGTCTTTGATTGGTGCAGGGCTGAGCATAGACCAGATTGTAAATACCACCATTTATCTATTTCACTGCAGATTAGGTTATCATCCCTAACCCTTAAATTCAACATATTCTTTCAATGGACTTAAATCGTGTTTTATCTAATGGCCTTCCTGCCCTGGCATTTGGCCATGCCTTTCGGTCTGGAGGAGACAATAATAACCAGTGCAATGCCAATCAAAAAAAGTATCCATTTGCTCAGTGCAAAAGCGTGAGCAATTTGAGTGCTCAGAGCAAAAAACACAAATGTCACAATGCTCCAAAAGCAGCAAAAGAAAAAGCTTTTTTGAAATGTGAATTTCACACGTTCAAAATGGTTTCCTGCATTGGCCGGGAATCGAACCCGGGCCTCCCGCGGCAGGTCTGAGAATTGTTAAGCTTAACTTGCTCCTAACTTTTCTAATGGAAAGTCAATGGCAGTGTCATATCACTACGGCCAGCCAATCACAGGCTCGCTATCGCTTTGCAGAAGCAGCCATCTTTTATGTTTATGCGGACAGGTCCCATTCCCCCCCAGACCGACACAAAAAGGTATTTATTTAACGATAGAACGCAATGGTACGCTATTAAACACATGCATGACACCGTACGTTTTGTCAGAATGCTGTGTTGGCCATGTTTTATTGAGAAAACGGTCGCGGAGCGTATATTTTACGTCGGTTCCGATTTGCTTTTCACTTTACATATCCGGTCTTAATCGGATACGGAAACAGCTTTGTGTATTGGTTTATGTGCACGGGGACATTGCCGGATACAGTAGGTGGGATCCAGAGCGGGCTGAACTTATATGTGTCCTTGTGATTCACCCTAAACCAAAGCATTTGATCAGTGCACTATTAAATTAGCAGTGACATAGTCTGTTTAGTCAGCCTGCCGTTTTAGCGTTTTACTTGGGGTATTTTTAAGATTAGTTGCAGTTATCCTGCTCCATTTCTCTGTAATGATTGAATGTACTGTACATCTGTATACAACTTTTCATACTTTTCACGCAGACACGCTCCATCCAACCCCTCCCCCCAGTCAAGTGAGACGGTCGGTGCGTCAGTGTGTGTGAGTGAGCGAGAGAAGAGAGGAGATATTGTTTACAGTCTATGGATACAGTATACTATTGATTTCGTTCCTTTTTTACACACAAAGGTAAGTCGTCTGAAAAGTTGAATGATGAATGGCCCTGTTTAAATTTGTAATGTTATTTAGGGATGGAGGATACAATGGTAAAATCGGCCTGTTTAAACTTTTAATCCACTTGTTTGCAGTGCATGTTAGTGAATGTAAATAATTTAAATAAGCTGGTTAATTTGGACAATGGGACAACGATTGGTCTTTGTGGTGTTTTGATTGATGTGTAAACACAGTTACAGATGATCATTATATTCAGATGTTGAGGCACATAGTCGCATGCTGTTGCATGTTGAGTCACCTCCATTATATCAACTTTAGTAGGCTACTACTAGGCTACTTTGTAAATATAGGTGTTACATTGAAAATAAGATTGCTTAAATGTAGGTATTGTAAGCTACTGATTTCTCTGTACTGTAATTGTAATAGGCCTACCCTGGCTCTGGCCAGTGCATTTCCATAGTAAAGTTCTCCCCCTCCCCCACTCTCAGAGTGCGTGTCAGGCAGGCTCCCTGCTGCTCTGCTTGCACGTAAGCATTTGCTGTGGTCTCCCCTGCCCAGCAGTGATGGAGAGAAATTGTCAAATGAATCACAATTATTAGTATTATTCTTTTATTACTGTTTTGCTTCTCTTTTCTTTTTTAAAGTGTATATATCTTACAATCCATGATCCATCCACACTGCTGAGGAAGCTGTTCCCTGTATGTCTTTGACAATAAACACAATCCACTTATTTATCTAACACCTGGATGCAAGCTTGTTTTGAACACTTGTGAAGGGCCACCTCACCTCTGGGACAAAAAACACAGATTAAACACAAAAAATAACTAAAATTCCAACATCTTCATAGGCCTACATTTAAATAAATAAAAAGGGGAAAATAGCAGATCTACAAGTTCTCATACATCTCATAATTGTACATTGCTTATTTTCATTATTGGTTCCATCATTGTCAATCTTTGTGTGTGTGTGTGTGTGTGTGTGTGTGTGTGTGTGTGTGTGTGTGTGTGTGTGTGTGTGTGTGTGTGTGTGTGTGTGTTCTTTCTTTTTTTCTTTCTTATATATATATATATTTCTTTGTATATTTCAGTTATATGCTTTGCATATTTAAGTTATTTGCCATAACTGCCTGTTAACATTTTTACATATCAATCCTAATTATTTGTTTATAGGCTAATAATTAAGCGTCAACTAATAAGCCCTGTATACAGCAGCAGTGAGGTTTACCATTTGTTGAGGCCATAAGCTGTGCTGTGAATAAAGCCTAAACTATACTTCTAGGCATTTACAGAGATGTGAATCATGTGCCATGGCATGATTCTCACACATATTATATTAATAATAACTATATCTAATGAATACTAATATCTTCTCTCCGCTTCTTCATTTATGACAGGCAAACATGCAGAGAAGAATGTCCTATTTTCCTGGAAGAGTACAGGTTACTTTCCGGAAGGGTGTTTATGGATATCTCCTTGAGGGGCGTACGGATGAGGCACACCGTATTAAAGACAAGTACGATAGTGAAGCCAGGCCTGCACCATTGCCAGAAGAGCTTGTCAGACAAAATGCTTTAACTGTTGTTCGAGAGAGAGGAGGGGATGCCTCAGACAGACAAGAGGTGTTAGGGGAATATGTCCTACAGTTTGGCAAGTACCAAGGGAAGTCCTTCCGGTGGCTTCTAGAGAACGACATGGGATATACAACATTCCTCATCAATGATCTGCAGAAAGAGGAGGCTGCAGGAGTCCCTGTGACAGGGGGGCACCACAAGATCAGCTTACAGACATTTGTCAAGTATGCCCAGAGCTTTGATGAGATTCAGTCTCTTCTAAGGTTCAAATCAAAAAAGCCACCTGTAGATGATGATCTGGTTAGATTTGGTAAATATACGGATAAAACCTGTCGGTGGATTTGGGACAACAGGGCCAATGGCTACGCAGACTTTGCACTGAAGAAAAACTGGGACCACGGTACATCAGGAGAGAGGCTGAAAATATATCTGTTGACGAAGATGAAGGAATCTGCCTCTGTTTCCTCTGCGACTATGCCAGCCTCAAGTGTTTCTTCGGAAGGTTGTTTATTTTTTTAATGCCTTATTTTAGTCAGACGTGTTTGTAAATGTACTAAATGTATCTTATCTTAATTTTAAACATATTCAATTTCATCTTCATTACAGCTCAATCGTTTTAACAGATGCTGTTATTTTAAAGCAACCAATGTTGTACTGTGTGTAGAAATTTCATTTTAATACAGTCTACATATTTTTCTGTCTGCACGTATCACAGACTTTGGAGAAGATGATTTGGACAGCATCATGTTGACAATGGAGTCCCCCTCCAAGTTACCGGGGCATTGCTGTAAGTACACAATTGTGTGTGTTTGCTTTCTTCCCTGAATGGACATTCAAAATTACGTCTCAATCTGTTTTCTATTAATGTGTGTCTGCTATTTCAATCCTTTTGTGTTACCAGCTGGTGCAACCTCTTCATCAGTTGCAGTACCAGGACTGGCTACAGGAAGAGAAAATGGTTTGCTTCAAATTAATTATACAAATTGTGTGAACGGTTATTGAGACCCATGAATTTATCTCATAACCTGACCTTTTCTTTTGCTTATGTTTTCTGTGTTCTGGTCATGTTCTGGCCATGTCCGCTTTCTGTGCATGTCAGTGTGCTGTCTTGTTCACGTTCTGAACATGTTCCACTAACCATCGTTTGCATGTGAACGTTCTGCTAACTGAGATAGGGAACATGAATTGATCCAGCCATGATGATGGTGAGCACCCATTCTATTCTCTAACTAGCCTAGTTACATTTAAAACATACAGTATTTGTTGTGCCATTTGGTTCCCCTGCTTAGACTACTTTATGTAATGAATTTGACAAGTATCAACCTATTTAAAAATGTACTGGTGTATATGAATGAATTTAGTCTTTTCGGCACATGGATATACAACATGTCTATAGTATAATGTAATATACAAGTAATGTCAATGTTTTGTTTGGGAATAAGATAGCTATAACTAACAAAAAATATATTGCCAATCCTACAATGTGTGACAAGATTTTCTCTGTTGTAGTACTATCTACTACATTGTCCAGACCAACAGCTGGTGCAGAACTGCAGAAGGCTCCAAGAGATGGTAAATACACTATGATTCAATTCAACTGTCCAAATGTGTGTTATGCAGTTTGGTGATATCAGTTATACATAAATAAATATATACTTTTGTAGACTCAGATGTGCCTGCTTTGAGGACGCCCCCTTTGCCCATTCCGCCACAGCTGATGTGTCTGATGCCAGCAGGTCCCCCACAGGTTGAGAGAACAGTGTCTGCGGCAGGTATGTATCTTACGTGTTATGTGTTGAGTGATTTTTATGTTCATTTTGGCTTCAGTCTACACTAACGCAACATCTCTCTTTTCAGAAACTACACCCTCAGATAGGCCTGTCATTTCACACACTGCCCCACATCCACTAGTGGCTCCATGTGGTAAGATACAGTAGATGTTTTGAAAAGGTTACTTTGCTCCAAATACTTCCTACTCCATAAATATATAGTAGGGGTGGGCAACCGTGGTGATGGAGAGGGCCACTATATTTCCAAGCTCACTCCAGATTCAGCTATTTTTGCTTCTTTTGAATTGGAATACTGAATTCTTTTTTTTATATTTCTTGATTGGAATCGTGAAATGTAACATTTTGATTTAATTTCAAAAGCATTTAGTTATACTCATGTTAACTTTATGAACTTAAATACAAATATGTTTAATGACACATGTTTAATATCATTATTCCAATATTAACCTGCGGGCCGCATTAAGTGAAGGTGGGGGCCACATGTGGCCCCCGGGCCGCCAGTTGCCCATGTATGGTATATAGTAATAAAGAATGCGATCATATTATCATTACATTTCAATTATGTCCTTTTCATCCTTGTTCCCTCAGTTGGCCAATCTGTCCCTGTTCCTCCACACATCACATCTGACACCAGTGAAAGCACTTGGAGCTGCAGTGAACAACAGAAATGGTTCATCAAAGAAGAGCTCAAATCTCTTGGTCTGTGGCCTAACTTTGAGTACAAGCGCAGAGCAGGACATGCCATTTCATTATGGCGTCACCCTGTTCAGCCAGAGCTCCTCGACACAGTGTTAAGACTCCCATCCCGAAACTTCTTCCAAATGCATCCGTTCTTCATCTGGAAACCAGAGAACGAGATCATGGTTCGGCTGAGGAACAATTATGAACTGCCATGCCTTTATGACTGTCCAAAGCCAAATGTAGCACAGTCTGGTGTGGGTAGGCCTCGGGTGGTTGTTGGTACTAGTGGACAGTATTATATATATTCCTCTCGCCTCTACTGCAAGGTGTGCAAGAAGCACTGGTTTGCTGACAAACCTCAATGGCTGGCAAAACTGCCCAAGAGGTTCACAAACATTTTGCCAGCATTCCTTACTTACAAGAAGGCCATCTGTAAGTCTGTGATTGATGATCTGAGGCGCACTGGCAAGTCACCCACAGATATGGCAAACCAGCTAAACGAAATGATGCACCTCAAATATGAGCGAGCTCATCTGGCATATCTCCTCAACATACAGAATGTCTGGGATGCAGAGGCTGGGGTGTACGGCCAGAGGACAATTACACAGTTAGTGAGAATTGATGACACACCGCAGCCTTTTGGAGAATATGAGGACAGGGGGGGCTGGTATGGAATAACAGTCTCTGGACACTACGTGACCGACTGCCTCATTGATGAGTACCGACGGCAAGAGCCTGCCATCACCAAGATGCTTCAGGGCACATTCGGACAGGTCTGTACATATAGTTATTCATGTTGTATATTTACAGGTGAGTATAATGATACATGTATATTTATTAAAGGAGTAATCACTCACCCCATGCAGACTTGAATTCATGGATATATTTTTGTATTAGTCACATTCCTAAACCAATCATTTGATTAATACCAGTGATTCCGGTAGGAGACACAAAGAGTCAAATGTATTTCTCCTACAAGATACATTAGGGTCTTTATTATTATCGTCAAATGAATAGCTCAGGAGTGCAACAAAACCCCTTTAATGTATTCACTGTGTTATTTAGTTACAGATTGAACATGTTAATGAATTCAGAGATCCCGTGTAGATATTTAGGCCCACGAGGGGTGTGCGTGCGTGCGTGCGTGCGTGCGTGCGTGCGTGCGTGCGACTGACTGACTGACTGACTGACTGACTGACTGCTGTTGTTGTTGCAATGACACCTGAATGGAATCACAAATGGTTTATCTTATCTTAGGTCTGGCGGTCTGACCACACCAGGAAGGTGGCAAGGAAGGTTACACTTTCATCTGGTGCCATGTCTAGCCATGCAGTGATGAATGAGAACTGGATGATTGTCCATTGGGCGATGGTGCAGGCTGAGACAGAAAGGTCGCTGCAGCCCATGTACAGTGGGTTGGCTAAGAGGTACAGGGATGCAGAGGTGGAGAAGGCCAGTTACCAATGGGTGGACAGGTGAGAATGGTCAGCTTTTCTTTCTTTATTGTTGTATTGCTCATCACCTCTAACCCTCCAAAACACACGTTTCACCTTAATTTGTGATAATACATGTTTTATGCTTATTACAAACACACCAACCTCAGAATTAGTCAAATGTACTTGTATTTAGGAAGCAATTTGTGTAAAGTATAAAGGAATAAAGAATTATAATATGTGTGATTCTCAAAATGACAATTGAAAATCCTTTTATATGCCTCCTTTTTTACATTTAGGGACTGCTGTGCACCATTTAAGATCTCTGACACGCTCCCTGATGAGCACCTTGATTGGGATGCCTGGAAGACAACAGATGTCATCACCACTAAGGCCAAGTCTGGGCAACTGGAGAACACCTGTGCATCCCGGCTACACTTCAACAGCAACATTGTTGTCAAGTTGGACCTGTTCCACTGCATGCGCCGTTTCTCACGGGAGTGCACATCTGAGCATCATCCTCTGTACAGCACCTTCTGTGAGTTACTCTCTGCTGCCTTTTCCTTGGTGGATCAGGAAGACCTGCAAAGGCTGAAGGATGCCTATGGATTCTGTGGAATACATCCACCTAATCCAACAAAACAACATGTGCGACAGCACTGCCGGATCAAAATTCCATGTCCGGCATTACTTGTACAAAGAGTTGAGAGTGTACTAAAACACTTTCACCAAACCACGGACCCAAACAATTTGCCCTTATTCAAACCATCTATGCTGAAGGTGTGGCGTATTCAGAGGGTGCACATTCTACGTGGGTGCCTCAGTGATCCTGAGCTCACAGAGGGGATCCCGTACCGTTATGGGGGAACTCTGCAACTTAACCATGTCCAGGGTGAAGGAGCAAAAGTCCCCATCTGGATCCCAGTCAGAGGGACATCACAGCAAGAGGGGTTCCACTCCCACCAGGCTCGGTGGATTACTGGAACTCATGCCTCCTGTGAATTGTTCCAGGCTCAGGGCATGACAGGGGTGGCACGTTGGAACTATCAACGACTTGTGGATCTGAAGCAGCCAGGTGTGATCCTCCCACGTGTGTTTGATCCATCCTTGTTTATAGATCTGAACTCGGCTTCAAAGAGAGTGACTGGCCAGGAGAAGTACCCTGCACTTCACCTCTCAGACAGAGACACAGGTGAAAGATTTGGCCTGGAATACAGAGAGCCAGGGTGCCGCCCAGTACCACTTGACTGGGACAAACACAGGGCAAAAGAAAGTGCTTCTTCTCTTCCTCTGCCCCATGAACTAGCAGCACCCGCAATTAGTCAGGCACTGGCAGCAGCATCCAATGTCCCACCAACTTCCACTTGCCTGGCTACATCCACTGTCTCACCAACACCCTTTGACCTGGCTGCATTCACTGTCTCACCAACAGCCTTTGACCAGCCAGCATCCACTGTCCCACCAACAGCCTTTGACCAGCCAGCATCCACTGTCCCACCAACAGCCTTTGACCAGCCAGCATCCACTGTCCCACCAACAGCCTTTGACCAGCCAGCATCCACTGTCCCACCAACAGCCTTTGACCAGCCAGCATCCACTGTCCCACCAACAGCCTTTGACCAGCCAGCATCCACTATCTCACCAACAGCCTTTGACCAGCCTGCATCCACTATCTCACCAACAGCCTTTGACCAGCCAGCATCCACTGCATCCACCTCTGGCCTGGCAGCAGCAGCATATTCTGAGGTGTTTTTAGTGCCCAAGCAAGAGGAGTTGTCCCAACACATGGACTCTACAGCTGAGAGTGAGTTGACACTTAATATTACAAATAATTTCCACAATATATGAATATATATGTCTCTAATGAATTTATGTTATAAATATTAGTACAATACAAAATAATTTAAACTGTTTTCTTTGTCCTAGATCGCTCCATACCCCTGCCAATGCAGTCCTCACCAAGGAGTGCCCGCACTGGACCCATCAAGACAGGTCGGAAAGTGTTTGTTTTGGACTACAAGCGTTGGACACAACCAATGAAGGCAGCTATTGACAGCCTCCTAGTAAAGCACCATGGGAAAAAAGACATGCTAAACCTGGTAGATAAGGAGTATGCTGCCATGGTCCTTCAGTCTGCCACAGATCCAAATAGTTTGCTACACAACACAACCAAAACTCACATATCACAGTACACCAAATGCCTGGCCAAACGGATGAACACCTCATCATCAATGAACACCAGTACTGAAAAACTCATGGAGACACAAAACCTTTGGTACAGTCTAACTGAAGGGAGCGAGACTGTCCATGTCCCAGTTGTTGCAATTCCACCGGCCATTGTGAATCCAGCGGAACCTTTGTCACAACCAGCACCTCAAGTGACATTGACAAAGGAAGAGATCCAGAAAATGGTAAAGGACATAATTCAGCAACAGCAGCTGCAGCAGCAACCACAGGCACAAACAAGGAAATGCCTCTCCTGTGGGCAGCCTAAATCCCGGTATTCACCAGGAGATGGATCCTCGATTCATTTCTTTTATCAAAAACCACCAGTGCGATATTTTTACTGCTCCACTAAGGTGTTCAAAACCTACGCTGCAGAGGGTTTGACAAATCCCAAAATGTCATTTGAGGAATTTGCACAGACTGAGTTCTTTCAGCGTGAACTGGACTCAACAAAACAGAGAGTGGAGTCCAAAGCACAGAAAAAGAGGAAACTCCCAGACCCTCAGCCTAGCGGACGACTTTGCCGTTTCTGCCGACAGGGACTCAAGCAGGGCCCAAACAGTCCACATATCCACACTGGGTTTCCAGGAGTGATTGGGAAGTACATTTACTGTCCAGCAAAAGTGCTTTCATTGTACAAAGACAAAGGCATGGCAAAGGAGATGTCATGGAGGGAATTCCAACAATCCCCCTTCTATGCCATGGAGAAGGATAGGTGGACGGCAGAGAGGAAGAAATGAGAGATATGCCCCCCCCCCCCCTTTATATATTTAGGTTATGTGTCATCTGCCATGTGCAACTTCAAAGCCTAAAAGCCAAACAGAAATGTAATTGTCAACGACAAAATCACAATTACATTATTAATCGCAATTATTTGAGTGACAATTAATTGTCATGTTAAATGTCACAATCGTGACAGCCCTTTTGCCTGGGACCCAAGCAAAGCAAATCTACAAGCTCACAACAGATCTACAAGCTCACAATGCGTTGCTTCACGCCCAATTGTTAGCTTGCAGATCAGCTATTTTAACTACTTCTTGAACATTTGTATTTACATTTTTCCCATAAAAATGTTTCTGTGACCCACAAATGGGTTCCGACCCAACTGTTTGGGAAACAGTGACCTAAAGTATATCTTTGACCTAACAGTGACCTAAAGTGTTATCTTTTTTTCTCCCATCACATCCAGAATTATTACGTTTATCTTTTTGTATTGTGTTGCATTTGCATTCTCTGCTGTATTAAACAATCATTTCAATGTCAGTATAAGTGACAAATACATTATTGATTCTCTGAAACTATGATCATA
The DNA here is from genome assembly GCF_963921795.1 of Nannobrachium achirus. Lineage (NCBI taxonomy): Eukaryota > Metazoa > Chordata > Actinopteri > Myctophiformes > Myctophidae > Nannobrachium > Nannobrachium achirus. Next base: position 59,879,146 of record NC_137826.1, read on the forward strand.
TTTACTCAAAATTAAACTCATAAAGGGAAATAAATAGTTAAGACAGTGTATAGCAGTGATTGTCAACCTTTTTACTTTCAAGGATCCTTTCTTTTGTAGGCATTAGACCGCAGACCCAGATACATTTTAAACCTCTGGAACCGAACTACACAGTAAAATCCTTAGTGTTGATTTAACTCTTGAGAGACATGGAACCAAATGAACCGGTAACTGGTTTTCTGACATGTCATGATTCAACGAATGGATCATGCAACACAATCTCATTTCACAATCAGTATTTTTTATTAAAAAGAATTACAATTCAATTCAATTCAATTCAAATGAGCTTTATTGGCATGACAAAACATACGTTTACTTTGCCAAAGCAAGTGTCACAAATAAAATAAAAATAGTTGAAAATGGGGAACATATATACAGGGGTTACAGCATTTATATACAGTATATATTATACAGGGTATTATGCTTTTGGAACAAATAACAGCATTACTTTTTCAAGATGCATTTAAATGTAGCAGCTCTGTTTCATACTGTATGTGCAGTAGGTCTAGATGTTTACATATTTTAATGACATAGAATAGATAATTACATTTATTGCAAGACGATGAACAGGATAAAGCAGCATGACTGAATGGCTCACAATGAACGAAAGCTGGCATTCACTATCATAATGGACAGGTGAGATGGGTTGATCCTGCCGCTGCCACGCCCAGGTGCGACTGACTCAACCCGCACCGGTGTGGTGTGGGGCAGGAGCTGATAATAACAGTTTACTTGATAAGCGCTATTGATTTGTTATTACAGTTCAATGCTGCCCTCATTTGGTCACCTAGTATAGCTAATGGTGCATCTCAAAGAAAAGGGAAAACAGCGCCCTCTACTGGTTTGTCCTTTTCATAAAAATCAGTTCTTGTGCGCTGTCCTCGAAGAGACCATCCTCGTGCGATTCTATTGGCTGTCAGAGAGTTACAACTATTCACATCTTGCCGGTGTGGGGCAGGAGCTGATAATAACAGTTTACTTGATAAGCGCTATTGATTTGTTATTACAGTTCAATGCTGCCCTCATTTGGTCACCTAGTATAGCTAATGGTGCATCTCAAAGAAAAGGGAAAACAGCGCCCTCTACTGGTTTGTCCTTTTCATAAAAATCAGTTCTTGTGCGCTGTCCTCGAAGAGACCATCCTCGTGCGATTCTATTGGCTGTCAGAGAGTTACAACTATTCACATCTTGCCGGTGAGGGGCAGGAGCTGATAATAACAGTTTACTTGATAAGCGCTATTGATTTGTTATTACAGTTCAATGCTGCCCTCATTTGGTCACCTAGTATAGCTAATGGTGCATCTCAAAGAAAAGGGAAAACAGCACCCTCTACTGGTTTGTCCTTTTCATAAAAATCAGTTCTTGTGCGCTGTCCTCGAAGAGACCATCCTCGTGCGATTCTATTGGCTGTCAGAGAGTTACAACTATTCACATCTTGCCGGTGAGGGGCAGGAGCTGATAATAACAGTTTACTTGATAAGCGCTATTGATTTGTTATTACAGTTCAATGCTGCCCTCATTTGGTCACCTAGTATAGCTAATGGTGCATCTCAAAGAAAAGGGAAAACAGCGCCCTCTACTGGTTTGTCCTTTTCATAAAAATCAGTTCTTGTGCGCTGTCCTCGAAGAGACCATCCTCGTGCGATTCTATTGGCTGTCAGAGAGTTACAACTATTCACATCTTGCCGGTGTGGGGCAGGAGCTGATAATAACAGTTTACTTGATAAGCGCTATTGATTTGTTATTACAGTTCAATGCTGCCCTCATTTGGTCACCTAGTATAGCTAATGGTGCATCTCAAAGAAAAGGGAAAACAGCGCCCTCTACTGGTTTGTCCTTTTCATAAAAATCAGTTCTTGTGCGCTGTCCTCGAAGAGACCATCCTCGTGCGATTCTATTGGCTGTCAGAGTTACAACTATTCACATCTTGCCGGTGAGGGGCAGGAGCTGATAATAACAGTTTACTTGATAAGCGCTATTGATTTGTTATTACAGTTCAATGCTGCCCTCATTTGGTCACCTAGTATAGCTAATGGTGCATCTCAAAGAAAAGGGAAAACAGCGCCCTCTACTGGTTTGTCCTTTTCATAAAAATCAGTTCTTGTGCGCTGTCCTCGAAGAGACCATCCTCGTGCGATTCTATTGGCTGTCAGAGAGTTACAACTATTCACATCTTGCCGGTGAGGGGCAGGAGCTGATAATAACAGTTTACTTGATAAGCGCTATTGATTTGTTATTACAGTTCAATGCTGCCCTCATTTGGTCACCTAGTATAGCTAATGGTGCATCTCAAAGAAAAGGGAAAACAGCGCCCTCTACTGGTTTGTCCTTTTCATAAAAATCAGTTCTTGTGCGCTGTCCTCGAAGAGACCATCCTCGTGCGATTCTATTGGCTGTCAGAGAGTTACAACTATTCACATCTTGCCGGTGAGGGGCAGGAGCTGATAATAACAGTTTACTTGATAAGCGCTATTGATTTGTTATTACAGTTCAATGCTGCCCTCATTTGGTCACCTAGTATAGCTAATGGTGCATCTCAAAGAAAAGGGAAAACAGCGCCCTCTACTGGTTTGTCCTTTTCATAAAAATCAGTTCTTGTGCGCTGTCCTCGAAGAGACCATCCTCGTGCGATTCTATTGGCTGTCAGAGAGTTACAACTATTCACATCTTGCCGGTGTGGGGCAGGAGCTGATAATAACAGTTTACTTGATAAGCGCTATTGATTTGTTATTACAGTTCAATGCTGCCCTCATTTGGTCACCTAGTATAGCTAATGGTGCATCTCAAAGAAAAGGGAAAACAGCGCCCTCTACTGGTTTGTCCTTTTCATAAAAATCAGTTCTTGTGCGCTGTCCTCGAAGAGACCATCCTCGTGCGATTCTATTGGCTGTCAGAGAGTTACAACTATTCACATCTTGCCGGTGAGGGGCAGGAGCTGATAATAACAGTTTACTTGATAAGCGCTATAGATTTGTTATTACAGTTCAATGCTGCCCTCATTTGGTCACCTAGTATAGCTAATGGTGCATCTCAAAGAAAAGGGAAAACAGCGCCCTCTACTGGTTTGTCCTTTTCATAAAAATCAGTTCTTGTGCGCTGTCCTCGAAGAGACCATCCTCGTGCGATTCTATTGGCTGTCAGAGAGTTACAACTATTCACATCTTGCCGGTGAGGGGCAGGAGCTGATAATAACAGTTTACTTGATAAGCGCTATTGATTTGTTATTACAGTTCAATGCTGCCCTCATTTGGTCACCTAGTATAGCTAATGGTGCATCTCAAAGAAAAGGGAAAACAGCGCCCTCTACTGGTTTGTCCTTTTCATAAAAATCAGTTCTTGTGCGCTGTCCTCGAAGAGACCATCCTCGTGCGATTCTATTGGCTGTCAGAGAGTTACAACTATTCACATCTTGCCGGTGTGGGGCAGGAGCTGATAATAACAGTTTACTTGATAAGCGCTATTGATTTGTTATTACAGTTCAATGCTGCCCTCATTTGGTCACCTAGTATAGCTAATGGTGCATCTCAAAGAAAAGGGAAAACAGCGCCCTCTACTGGTTTGTCCTTTTCATAAAAATCAGTTCTTGTGCGCTGTCCTCGAAGAGACCATCCTCGTGCGATTCTATTGGCTGTCAGAGAGTTACAACTATTCACATCTTGCCCTCTCGTGGCAGGCGAGAATTCTACCACTGAACCACCAATGCATGGAGGCTGGGAGTCAGGGGTGTCTTAACAACTGAAATTCAAGAGGAATTGAACTCCAGTCTACGGCATGGACACTCACCACTATACCAACACGGAATTACATGGTATAGTAATAACATGGTATAGTAATAACATGGTAATAACATAGTAATAACATGGCCCAGAACAATGCACAAAGCCAGTGGTGTCTTTATCACTGTGATGAAAGTTCATGCATCACAGACACACAGCGCCTTGATGAACAAATAAATACCAGTAAGACGCCTAAGGGCGAAAAGCAACCGCACCATGTCTTGGCCATCTGGCCGAAGGTATTTGGTTCCACTGGCATCACAGGGATCTCCATATATGGCAATACAATGGATTTGGTTCCCCTGACATCGCAGTGATTAAATGTTGGCATTCACAGATATGGATTCACATAATATTGTTGACATCAGGAATCTCCATACATGGGCATGAAAAGTATTTGGTTCTGCTGGCATCACAGGGAACTTCATATCTCCATATATGGGCATAAAAGGGATTTGGTTCAGCTGACACCACAGGGATCTCCATATATGGCAATAAAGAATAAGTATCAGTGCAAGTGTCCAATTGGACAGTGCAAAAGTGTGAGAAGTTAAAGTGCTCACAGTGAAAAAACTAATGTCAAAATGCTCCAAAAGCAGCAAAAAATAAATAAATAAATACATTTCACATTTGCAAAAGGGTTCCCTGCATTGGCCGGGAATCGAACCCGGGCCTCCCGCGTGGCAGGCGAGAATTCTACCACTGAACCACCAATGCATGGAGGCTGCGAGTCAGAGTTGTCTTCACAACTGAAACCAGCCGCCCCATTCAAGAGGAATCAAACCCTAGTCTAACACGTGGATACTAGGGGTGTAACAATACATTTTAATAGTGATTCGATACATATCACGATACATGGTTAACGATACGATACATGGACGATATTGGTTAATTCATGGTGATACGATACGATTCGATTTAATGATTTAAAATCGATATAGTAACTATTTAGCAAAGACATTAAATCTGTGTGAAAGGTGTGGATAGTGCAGGTTTTTAAGGGAAACATGTATTATTATGGATATAAATAAGTGAACACAGTGATTATCTGCCAAATACATGGACATTGTATATTGACAAACCTGCACCTTGACATGAACCCAGAGATTACACACATGTATCGATAGACCAGTGTAGCTATATGGAAAGGAAAAGTAATTAAACCCCTCCTTTTTATGTTTCTTCTTAAAAATGCTAAATACAATGCACAAGTAGGTAGTTTCGATACAATCGATTCTTTGCACTGCCGATTCGATACGATACAAAATAAAACAATACGATTCGATTTTAGCTGTTTTCATATCGATCTACTTAGATTTTTTAAGTTAAAAACGATATTTCGATACAGTTACTATATCGTTACACCCCTAGTGGATACTGATCACTATACCAACGAGGAATTACATGGTAATGACATGGTAATAACACGGTAATAACATAGTAATAACATGACCGGAACAATGCAAAAAGCCAGTGCTATCTTTATCACTGTGATGAAAACAAGCATCACAGACACACAGTGCCTTAACCGTATAGAAAGCAAACTGTGTCTTTGTCAGGACATGCCTCCCTAGTACACACACGCAGCCTATTGTTAAACAGGAGGACAATAAAGATTATCCTCCCCGTCGGGGAATTGAACCCCGGTCTCCCGCGTGACAGGCGGGGATACTGACCACTATACTAACGAGGATTGGCATGCAGGTCACATGACCCAGAAGCCTATATAAAGCTGGTTGTTCTTTTTGCTCACCTTGTTGAAACAGTAAACATTCCACCTTACTTACTCTAATCCATCTCAGTAAACAGGAGAACATTAAAAGAATGTCCTCGCCATTTAGACATTCAAATCCTGTCTCTCCTTTAACATCTGTTTGGAGAGGAAAAACATAACTAGTGTTTCCGCCCGGTTTCGAACCGGGGACCTTTCGCGTGTGAGGCGAACGTGATAACCACTACACTACGGAAACCTGTGTTTTTTCTTCTTCTCTGAAACCAACTTCAATCTTGCGGAGCCTCTACCGACCCAACAATAAAGCTCTCTGGCAGTTACTATTTCAGTGTGAGCAACCAAATGACTTATAGTGTTTGTTTGCTTTGTAAATCATAGGCGGGACCGAACCACCAAAATGCTAGCTAGGGCTGCTAGCCACCCACATTGTTTATTATACTAAAATGCTAGCAGGAGCTATCCACCAAAATACTAGCTTGCAGAGGGCTCTCTGTGAAATGGGAGGAATTGAACTGATACACAAAGCATAATAATAATTGCACTGAAAGGCAAGGACAATATGAGAATACTCAAGAAGTTAGAAATGCTAGCAGAAGGTGGCCACCAAAACACAAGCTTGCAATGGAATGCTGATGAGAGCTAGCTATCAAAATGCTAACTCACACAGAGAGGTTAGTTATGCTATTGAGAGCTAGCCATCAAAATGCTACCTTGCTATGTAATGCTAGCAGGAGCTAGCTACCAAAATGCTAGCATACAAAGAGCTCTCTGTGAGATAGGAGAAATTGAACTGCTACTGGTTGCTATAGTCAACCATCAACAAAGCATAATAACCAGTAAGACGCCCTAAGGGCGAGAAGCGACCGCCAGGGCGAGCGGAAACAACAGTTTTACGTATTGTCCTATTTAAATATTACACTTATTACACTATTATTACACGTATTGCCCTGTTACACAAATACAGTTACCCTACTAGTAAGACGCCTCAGGGCGCCTAAAGGGCGAGGTCGCGCCACAGTGACGTGGACGTCAGGGATTTGGACATCAGGGATCTCCATATATGGGCATGAAAGTGATTTGTTCCCCCTGGCATCACAGTGATCTCTCTAACAGGGCATCATTAATATTGAGGACATCAAGGAACTCCATATATGGGCATAAAAGGGATTCTGTTTGTGTGACATCACAGTGAAGCCAGAGCGTGATGTCAGAGCGGCAAACCCATTCTGGTAGAGTGGTTCCCCTGACATCACAGTGACATCAGAGCATGATGTCAGAGCGGCAAACCCATAGACGGTAAAAATGTGTACACGTCTACACGGACGGACGGACACGGACAAGCTGTGACATTTCTCATAGTAAACTGCGACCTCCGGTCACAATTACACTATTACATTTATTTCCCTATTACACTTATTGCCCTATTACGATATTACATGTATAGCCCTTTTACACTATTACACGTATTACACTATTACACTTATTGACCTCTTACACTCTTGGCCACTAGAGAGTGCTTTTAGTTTGACAGACAACTAGTGTGACAGACAAGTGTGACAGGAAAAAAACAGTGTGTGTAATAATAATGTGGTTTATCACTTTCACAATTTTCCATTGACAATTCACAGATTACTACCCAAAAATTCATTTCAAAAGGCAGGTTCAGAGAGGGGAAAAAAAGCTTAAATGTGTTTCCGCCCGGTTTCGAACCGGGGACCTTTCGCGTGTGAGGCGAACGTGATAACCACTACACTACGGAAACTGCTGACCACCCTGGCCAGCAGTGGCGTGCCAAGGCATTTCAGTGGGAGGTGAGAGCGCTTTCATACCATACACCAGGGGTATTCAACAAAATTGTCCAGGGGGCCACATTGACAGAAACCCAAGGGGCCGGGGGCCGCACTAACGTACCCCCCCCCCCACCACCATTAATCTAATGAACACTTGAAACAACGGGCACGACCACATTTTCACTACTACATTTTCACAAACAAGCACATTTTCATCTAACTACATTGCAAAGCAGAATACTTTTAAAGTAGAATACTTTTCATGTTAATGTGCTTAATTTCTGTTCAACAAGTTGACAACTGTACACATGCTTTCTTGTTTAAAACCTAGTGCTAACTACATCACACTATAATGGCCAACCTGGCTTTGATGCTAGAGTAGATGTCGACCTTATTGACAGTGCACACACAATTGCCTTCTTTGATGCTTTAACGATGCTCAACGAGGACCAGGTGGGTCGCAGACACACACTCCACTCTGCTGCAGTGCTCTGACTGGAGTCTCTTCACTTGAATATGATGGAATATGATTAGGGATTACTGTGATTATGGTAAGATGAAGCTCACGTTTCATATCGCGCAAACCATACCTATGACGTTCATTAGTCTCCACAAAAAAAAAGATTTTGGATTTTATTTTATTTTTTTTCAATTTTTTTCAAAATTGCTCCAGGGGCCACAAGGAAGGTCCCCGCGGGCCGCATTTGGCCCGCGGGCCGCCAGTTGAATACCCATGCCATACACACACATACACCGGTATGACACTTTCATACCATACACACACATACACCGGTATGACACTTTCATACCATACACACACATACACACACCGGTATGACACTTTCATACCATACACACACACATACACTGGTATGACACTTTCATACCATACACACACATACACTGGTATGACACTTTCATACCATACACACACATACACTGGTATGACACTTTCATACCATACACACACATACACTGGTATGACACTTTCATACCATACACACACATACACTGGTATGACACTTTCATACCATACACACACATACACTGGTATGACACTTTCATACCATACACACACATACACTGGTATGACACTTTCATACCATACACACACATACACTGGTATGACACTTTCATACCATACACACACACACACTGGTATGACACTTTCATACCATACACACACATACACTGGTATGACACTTTCATACCATACACACACACATACACTGGTATGACACTTTCATACCATACACACATCCACTGGTACGACGCCCTAAGGGCGAGAAGCAACCATCAGGGTGCACATAAACAACAGACCAACTTATTGCCCTATTACACTATAACACTCAGTGACGTCATTACGTGCGCGTCACGCGTCTCTGACGCATTCACGTTGCCTAGAGACGCATTCACGTCATTGTTCTGGGGTCCCACGGACGCATCGCCTCCATTGGAGTCCACGTTAAAATAATTTACCACGTTGCTAAAAATTTTTTTTTTTTTAAAAGTCCACAGACGCCACCATTGTTCATGGGTGAAGGCATGCTACTTTATGCTACGTTAACACAAATGAAATCCGCGTAGAAAGTCTTAAAACAGACAATAGAACTAACAACACTGTGTTTTGAACGCCATTTTGTGTGCCCGTACATGGTCACAGAATTCAATGGGTGCCTGAGTTTTAGCGTAGCACCGGGCCGCTCTCTGACCATAGTGGCACAGCGTGTTAGGTGATGCACCAAAAAGGGTTCCCCCACAGAACGTGTATGGCAAGACACGGCACTACAGTGCAGCGACATGCGCATTGACAGCGAGCGGTCTCCGAAAATAACTTGGAATAAAAAAAGAAACTTAAAAAGTATCCAATTCAAATATAACTTACAAATGTAAACGTTTGCTGACGGCGTCACGTGTATTTTCCGACAGCATTAAATTCATGATATTGTATTTATTATGCTGAGTGAGTCTGCTCACTGCTCAGACAGCGACCCCGCCTCCTCTCCCCCTGTCCTCTTCATCCTCTTCATTCAATAACAACTGGATACACGCGCTATAGTTTATAGATGTGGTGGACATTGGACAACGTGTTGAAGCCACACAGGTCTTCATTGCGTCTTTACAACAATAGCGACGATTAACGTCGTGGTGAACATGGTCAAATAACCTTTATTGGCTCAACTACAACACGGAGGAAGCAAGCTAGCCTAGCATGTATGCTATCTGAGACAGTATGTATGTAGCCTAGGCTGCCTAACTGTTTGATTGATTATAGCGTTTTCGTGGCGGCGCCGTCCCTGTGGTGGTCCGCGGACCACCGCGGCCGCCTGTGCCTTGCCCTCCCGCATCCATAGAGGGGCGGCACGTCCCTCTATGATCAACCGTTCAAAACAAAAGTAGCCGATCTACAAGCAATCCCAATCCACTGTTTTTGACCCAGTCCACTGGTTCTCTGTACAGCAGAGCAAACACAAGCACGGCAGAGAGCTTTTCCCCCATTCCATAGAAGCAGTAACAGTACAAACAGGATACATCTCACTGAGAAGATCCATATATTATCGATGTATATAAAATAACAGGTGGCTGTTGATTATGAAGACTCGGTAAAAGCTTATATCTGCGCCCCCAAGTGGTCAACATCCGATATTACCGGTGAACAAACATAATAACCAATTCAATGCACTTTGTCAAAAATGACATGACGTGTTGAATTTTTGTGGGACCCATAAAATATCCCTGGGACGCATCCGAAAGACACTTCTTGGGTCCCGGGACTCATTACATTAAAAACCTATTAACATCACTGAACACTATTGTGCTTATTACACTATTAAAGATGTATTGCCCTATTACACTATTACTCTTACTACACTATTACACTAACTGCCCTATTGCCCTATTTTACTATTACACTATTACACTTATTACACTATTATACTTATTGCCATATAACACTATTACACTTATTACACTATTACACTATTATACTTATTGCCATATAATACTATTACACTATTGCACATATTACACTATTACACTTATTACACTATTACACTTATTGCCATATAACACTATAACACTATCACACTATCACACTATTCACTTATTACACTATTACACTTATTGCCATTTAACAATATTACACTATCACACTATTCACTTATTACACTATTACACTTATTGCCATATAACACTAGTACACTATTCACTTATTACACTACCAGTAAGGCTCCCTAATCGGGAGATAAGCGACCGTAGGTCACTTATCTCCACAAATAGGGCAAAAATGTGTTTGGCCAAAATCTTCCTGATCCATGTTGATGACATGAGTGTAGACATACTGTGTAGTGATTTTCGTGATTTTAGGGCAAAATCTGTAGGAGCAGTGTCCAAAAATGTGTTTTTAAAAATCGGCCTGGAGGTGGCGCTATATGGGACAGATTCATGTTGATGGGATGAGTGTAGACATACTGTGTACCGATTTGCGTGATTTTAGGGCGAAAATTGTAGGAGCAGTGTCCAAAAATGTGTTTTGCAAGAATCGGCCTCATGGTGGCGCTAGAAGAGGGCCATGTGAGAAATGAGGGGTGGGGTCTCCGCGCCGGCAAGGCGGACGAATAGGTACCGGCCCCGGCTGTCCCGGTAGCTCCTAGCCGGAGTTACGGCATTTTATGTGAGCTGCAGTGTAGGGGGTCCTCCACTGGGGGCGCCACCACTTTTGCATCCGTTCTGGAGCACCAGGAGTCGGTGGTCCCCGGGAATTCCCCGTGAGCAGCCCCGTTGGGGTGGTCATTTGGTCATGTTTGCGCATTTGGTCATTTTTTACATCTGGGGGTCCCCCAGGGACCTGGGGGTCCCTGGAGCTCCGGGGGTCCTTGGAGGTTGTAGTTTGGCAGGTAAGGAGTGTGTGTGCAAAAGTTGGCATGGATGGGGGCAACAGACAGACAGCCGGTGGAGGTTTTGGTAGTAAATGCGAACTACGGTCGCAATTACACTTATTGCCATATTACACTTATTGCCATAGTACACAATTTTGTGACAGCAAAAGTGTGACGGAGATGGCATGTCTTTCCATCTTGGATAGTACACACTACACAGACAAGAAACAGGGAGGGAGAGAGAGAGAGAGAGAGAGAGAGAGAGAGAGAGAGAGAGAGAGAGAGAGAGAGAGAGAGAGACAAGAGTGACAAGCCTGTATGGATATGCCAAGCACCCGGACCGCCCTAGGCCATATTAGTATACCACTAAGACTCCCTAATCGGGAGATAAGCGACCGTCAGGCCGCATACAAAATCTTTAGAAGGCAATCATAGCCACTCAGGATGGAATATGGGAAATGGGACAGATCCATGTTGATGACATGACTGTAGAGATACTGTGTACTGCTTTGCGTGATTTGAGGGCAAAATGTGTAGGAGCACTGTCCAAAAATGTGTTTTGCAAACATCGGCCTGATGGTTGTGCTACAAGAGGGGCATGTGAGAAATCAGGGGCGGAGGTTGTGATTTGCCATCCAATTTGCGTGATTGTAGGCCAAAATCTGTAGGAGCAGTGTTCAAAAATGTGTTTTGCAAAAATCGGCCTGATGGTGGCGCTAAACTGGACAGATCCATGTTGATGAGATGACTCTAGAGCAGGGCTACTCAACTTAAGATGGCTCAGGGGCCACTCAGCAAAATGCCAAAAGTCAAAGGGCCGCAAGCTAAAAATGACGGTTCCATTTTGAACGTTTACAATGATTTTGTCTAATAATTTGTCTAATAATTAAGGAAACACACAGAAAACAGCCACATTTTGGGTCTAACAACCCAACTGCTGCTATTGTAGAATTGTTTGATTACTAATCATATAGTAGGCCTATATCATTATTAGTACATGTCTTCAACTGGGGGTTAGGGACCCCAATCCTCAGGTTATTACAGGGGGGGCTGCCAAATATTTGTGTGATACAGTTTTATATAATAGCCTACAGTAGGCTATAATAACTAGCCTACAGTGAGGGTCCCTGCTTTATATCTCTCTCAACTAAGGGGTCCTTCACCTGAAAAACAACTCCCTGGTTTGTTATATTATAATAATATCCAAGATTATGCCATTTTAGCCAAAAACATAGACCTACAAGCTCACAGTGCGTCGCATCCACGACGCGTTGTGAGCTTGTAGGTCTCATATTTTAGGTGCGACACCCTTGTACTGCTAAGTATAAATTAGGCTTCTTTCCCAGAACAGAACAGCAGCAGAGAAAGAGGGAGTTGCACCATTGCATCAACACTCAACAGGAAAGTTGTAAAACAGTGAAAACTACTTTGTTTTAAACGCAAGTAGTAGTCCTACAACACCCAGCAACATTGTTGTTTTGTGTGTGCAGATATAGCGCAGAAGCTTTCTTTAACAAAATGATCTCAATCAATACCGTCGGAGATTCGCCAAGAATCGGCCGTTGATTACACTCAGCTGTGCTACTCTGTGACAACAATCAGCGCAGCGGACAATCATGGATGTTATTATAACGCTAATTACTGTACTGCTAATCTTGCATTTTTAACCTGTGCGGCTGCTGCTGCATAGCTAGTTCGTCTGTGTGCACTTCTGCACTGTCTGCCTGCCTGCAGAATGAATGTCCGAGAGTGCTGTCACTGTGGCGACTCGCGTTAAAGATTGGCTTTTGGGGAGGGGGCTGAGATGGTGCATTCAATGTGCCTCGGAAACATAGGATAGAATGAAATACTACATGAAAAAAACGATACAGCCGTGGAGTTTACCGATCCAGACACTCAGCGAATGATACATCATGATTTCAGCCGTCAATTTGTACCGATACACACTGAGAAATGCTGCGTTCACTCGATAGAAAAACTATATTTTTATTAGATCATGACGGGCCGCACAGACATGCGGAAAGGGCCGCATGCGGCCCGCGGGCCGCGGGTTGAGTAGCGCTGCTCTAGAGATACAGCCAATATATTTGTGTAATATTATTCTGTTCATCTATCAGTTGTACGCAAGTCAACTCTGATTACTTAGTTGCGGTGGACCCGCCTCGTCACAAGAGTTTGTAATTTATTTTAAATGTTATCGCCGACAAGAGAGTAGAGAGCAGGTGTGATTAATCAGGATGTATAGAATGACAGCATCAGTGTAAATGACACATATTAAAACCACAACAGCATCAGTGTAAATGACAGATTAACACCACAACATCATCAGTGTAAATGACACAGATTAACACCATAGCACTATCAGTGTAAATGACACAGATTAACACCAGAGCACTATCAGTGTAAATGACACAGATTAAAACCATAGCAGTATCAGTGTAAATCAGTGTTTCTCAACCTTTTTTCTGCATGGGCACACTTTTTATGTCCCAAGAATCCATGGGCACACCAACATAATCTGGGGGTGTAAATATTGTCACTGTCGGGAAGACATCTTGTATCTCCAAGTTTCAAATTTGTACGTTTCTTCGCAAAGTAAAGCCCTGCTTCATCATACAAGGCTGTCACCCAACAGTAGTGAAAACAGCCGATCTACAAGCACACAACGCCTCGCACCGCGAGACGTTGTGCGCTTGTAGATCGGCTGTTTTCACTAGTTTAAATCATTTTTAAAATGGTCCCCAGGCACAGTGGTTGAGAAACACTGGTGTAAATGACAGATTAACACCACAGCAGCATCAGTGTAAATGACACAGATTAAAACCAGAGCAGCAAAGGGGAGACCCATCCATTTTCAATATTGATGTCATTATTGTACCTTTGAGTTATGTGGAAATAAGAAAGAAAGTCACAGTATACTTTGCAATACAAACCCCAAAATCAATCCTCCAGTTCTAGGCATTTCTTCTTATTTCCACATAACAACTCAAAGGTTTATTAATGACATGGTTCATTATTGAAAATGGGTGGGTCTCCCCTTTAAGACCAGAGCAGCATCAGTGTAAATGACACAGATTAACACCAACCTGTGGTCCAGGGCCCAGTGGTGGTGCCATGAGGATTTTGCAAATAAGTTTCCCAAATAATTGGCAAAACACTTGCAATTTGATTGATAATATGAAAATGCACACGGCACCACCAGGCAACAGCCTCTGCTGTGAATACAGTTGTCTCAGTTTCAGTGTATTTGCAGGCATTGACACTAAGGCTTGCCCACCTGCCCCCGGCAGGTAATTAAAACCTGGGGGCAGGTGAAGTTTGCTTTCAAGTTGCCCGACAGGGTAAGTGCTCATTTGAGAGGCCGACGCAACCGCCTATGGGGCTGTTAAGTATGACATCATTTTGTAGGCAGAGGAGAATTTCTGCCCCCAGTTTCCGTGAATCTTTTTACTATTTTTACTATTTACACATTTTTCTTCTCTTTGTTGTTGAAAGGAAAGTGTTAGAATTATACTTTAGTCGTTTTTTTTTTGTCTCGGATCTGTTGAAATAGCAAGGGACAGAAAATGCTCTGGGGGCAGAGTTCTCCTCTGCCTACAAAATGATGTCACGGCTTAAAAGCCCCTAAAGATATATCTGTCTAAACACCTGAACATGGCCAGCGTGCTCTGTCTTCTGGTCTGCGGAATGTAAAATAAGAGCACTATTTACGACAGATTATTTGGTATTTGGATTTGTAAGTATTGAGGTACAGTATGACATTTCTATCACACAGCCCCAGAAAGTAAAGAAATAAGTGTTAAATTGAGCGGTAATTAAAATCGTACCTATCATTTTATAATGGACAATTTACTTTTCGGGCAAGTGGGCATAACCTTTGGACAAGTAGAACATGACTAGGCCTGGGGCGGTATGGACATTTTGTTACCGCGATTACCGTCTTCCCATTTACCGCCGGTACTGCGGTAATTACCGCACCCCCGTATCTATTAATTAAGGTTCGGCGATAAGCCAAAATATTGCAATCATCTTCCCGCTCTCCACAGTGGAGAGGCGACACAGCCTGACTGCCCGAGATATACTTCTCCGTACAGCACAGCGGGTCTGGCTTTCAAAGGAGCAGATCTACAAGCTCACACCACATTGCATCCGCGATGCGTTCTGAGCTTTTAGATCTGCACTGTCGGGTTACCATAGTAACGTAGGCTAGCTACTTGGGCTTTTCAGACACAATTCACACAAACAGCTATGTGAACAAACCAGAAGAGGAAGGGTAGTCAGATCGTGTACAGTGATTCTGTAAACTCACGTCACGTCTCAACTCTCAAATCACAGTGATTGAGTGCTGCTATATACAGGTTTTAGTTACAAGACTTGACAGAAAAGGTTATAAAATCGCCGACGCGCCGCTGGACGGAGCACAACGTGCGACGCGGTGGAGCTGGAGAAAGTAAAATAGTTTCATTTTCGGTTTTGTCCACGCGGCCCGCGCTCCGCCAGTAATCCGTATGAATAAAAAAAGATATGCCACAACACAAGGTATGTATTAACATCCTTGTGTCGAGTGGATTACAGAGAAAGTATATGCTGCATTGCTGCTCCGTCATAGAGTTGTGCTCCGTACTCTACTGCCCTGCGTGCACTGTGTGTGTGTGAGTGACGTATGTGGGCGGCTTCCAACGTGTGGTACACGGCCCAGAGCAGAGCGGCATGGAGCGCATGCGGTCCTCGCTTCTCCCCCGTTTTAAAACTCGCTCGTTCTCAATAAAAATAGCCTATTTTTTTGTCTTTTTTGACCGCGGTAAGGACCCTGACACCGCGGTAGGCCGCGGTATACCGCGATACGGCGGTACGGCGGTTACCGAACCCAGCCCTAAACATGACCTGTACTTGCCCGACGGGCAAGTGCCTCTGAGACCTTAGTGTCAACTAGGGATGCGAAGATATACCGGTACGGATCGTAAACGCGATACAAACGTCCGCGATACGGTTGAATCGGTTCATTCAGTGTGTACCGGTACAATAGACGGCTGAAATCGTGATGGATCGTACCGTGAGTGTCTGGATCGGTAAATTCCGCGATTGTATCGGTTCTTCCATATAGTATTTCATTCTATCCTGTGTTTCCGAGGCGCCATGAACGCACCATCATCAGCCGTTCAGCCCCCTCCCCAAAAGCCAGTCTTTAACGCGAGCTGCGACTCGGACAGACGGACAACATCTGCACTCTGCATGCAGGCAACCAGGGAGACAGACAGTGCAGCGAATCAACACAGACGAACTAGCAGCCCCACGGGTTAAAAAGATGCAAGATTAGTTGTACAGTACTTAGCTTTATAACATCCAAGTCTGCTGCGCTGATTGTTGTCACAGAGTAGCACAGGCTGATCGAGTGATATGTAATCAACAGCCGTTTCTTAGCGAATCTCCGACGGACAATTGATTGAGATCATCTTCTGCGCTATATTAACTGCACACACACAACAACAATGTTGCTGCCTGGGTGTTGTAGGACTACTGCTTGCGTTTAAAACAAAGTATTTGTCACTGTTCTACAACTTTCCTGTTGATGCAAGCAACTCTCTCACTTTCTCTGCTGCTAGTTCTGCTCTGGGAAAGAAGCCTAATTTATACATCGCAGTACAAGGGTGTCGCACCTAAAATAGCAGACCTACAAGCTCACAATGCGTCGTGGATGCGACGCGCTGTGAGCTTGTAGGTCTGTTTTAAAACATTTTGGCTATAAAAATTGCATAATCCTGGATTAAATATAATATAATATAATATAATATAATATAATATAATAATACAAACCAGGGAGGGTCTTTATTGTTTTTCAGGTCAAGGACCCCTTAGCTCAGACAGAGATCAAGCAGGGACCCTCGCTGTAGGCTAGGCATTATAGCCTACTGTATCACACAAATATTTGGCAGGCCCCCTGTAATAACCCTGGATTGGGGTCCCTGACTCCCAGTTGAAGACATATAGGCCTACTAATAATGACATAGGCCTTCTATATGATTAGTTATGAAACAATTCTACAATACTATAGGCCTATGTTGGGTTGTTAGACAGAGCCTAGTACTACAGTGAAACAATAAATTGCCTTGAATTTAAATTTCATACATTTTTAGTCGCTATGTTTTGTAAATTTTGGGATTTGGGCTTGAATCGTGGTGAATCGTGAATCGTATCGCATCGTATCGGGAACAGGGGTGGATCGCGATGTATCGTATCGGCAGGATTTCAATGTATCGCAATTATATCGTATCGCTGGCAGTGTATCGAGGTCCGTATCGTATCGCCTCAGTGGTCGAGATTCGCATCCCTAGTGTCAACCCCTGATTTGTATTTCCAGTGCCACATCACCCCCAGGGCTCTCTGTGCACTGCACTTCACAACAAGGCAAACACAGGGTTCCCACACAACTTTACAAATTAATTTCCAATACTTTTCCAAAGCTTTTCCAGAATATTTAACCCGATTTCCAGGACTATATAACAATAATTCAGCTCAATAGCGAATCGCTTACTCCTGTGCAATGGCCAAAGACAGGTAGTGTATGCCAGTGGTTCTCAACCTTTTCAGGCCGTGACCACCAAAATAATCATGTTTTAACTGGGGACCCCCCCACCCTGACGAGCACTAAGAGTTGAGGAATTTTGTATAACGCGATTTTATTGTGAAAATAGCCGATCTACATGCTCACAACGCCTCGCAATTTTCACAATTTCTGCCTCTAATATTTGACAATTTGGCCAATGTAAAATTTGTCATTTCAGAGGTATTAACAAAATCAATAACCAAAGACAATGCATAGCAGCTTTTCCAGGACCTTCCAGGACCCTTGATCAATTCTAAAACGCTTCCAGTACTGGAAAAATACATTTCTAATTTCAAAATATTTCCAGGAATTTCATGACCGTGGGAACCCTGCTGATAGTATGAAAATGCACACGGCACCACCAGGCAACAGCCTCTGCAGTGAATACAGTTGTCTCAGTTTCAGTGTGTTTGTATTTACAGTGAGACATCACCCCCAGGGCTCTGTGCACTGCACTTCACAACAAGGAAAACAGCAAACACAATAGCAAAGAGCATTCTGCTCTGCACTGTTAGTGGGGCTGCAAAGAACAACGCGATGACCACTCCTTGGACACACAAGTCCTCAGTGTTCCTTTAACCCTTTAAGACTGTACAAAACGAACCACAAATGGATCCTTAAATCAGTGATTCTCAACCTTTTCAGGCTGCGACCCCCAAAATAATCACATTTCAACGGGGCACCCCCCCCCCCCCCCCCCCCTCCGAGCACTAAGAGTTGAGGCATTACATTTTGTATAACTCGTTTCTATTGTGAAAATAGCAGATCTACATGCTCACATTTTCACAAAATCAGTGTAAATGACACTATCTATTACCACAATTTCTGCCTCTAATATTTGACAATTTGGCCAATGTTTAATTTGTCATTTTAGAGGTATTAAAAAGTCCTTAAATTGTCACGTTAGAAATGTGCAGATTCCCTCTATACACTTAAACTTTATGTAGGTGTGTTTACTGTTGAGTGAGGAAACAATGTTGCAACATTAAGTTAATCATCTGGGGGACCCCCCAAAATAATGGGGGTCCTGACCCACAGGTTGAGAACCACTGCCTTAAATGCCATCTTGAGCCCCATTTGAGCCTTTTCTTCCCTCTTTGTTACCCCGAAATCCACTGTCATGTCCTCAGTGTTGTGATTTAACTTTGAGAGTGTGCAACATGGAACCCAATGGACCCAGAGTCCTACGCTACACGACCGCAGTTTTCCCGGTGAACCTAAGCACAACGGTGGGGGCACGGGAGTGTGGGGAACACGGCGATGATGGAGAGGTTATATAGCTTTATGTATTGAGAGGAACTCTTGCTGATTTCCTAAGAGACTCGTCGCCAATTGCAAGATATTTAAAAGTAATTTGGGGCCATGATGATAACCTCTTCTTCCCACTACTAGACTAATAAGGATTTATATTGTCTGTGTTATTTGTTTACAACCACAATTATTCACGTGTGGAAAGATCGCGGTTCTAGTTTTACTAGTAGGTTAGTGTAGGCTTAGAAGCCTGTTCAGAAGTTAATTTAATGTTTTCTATTTCCTTTATCCTCATCTAATCTTGCGCTAATTCGCCAGGTTTTAAGAACTAATAGGCTTTTCAGAAGTTAATTTAATGTTTTCCATTTAATGATTTTCTTTATCCTCATCTAATCTTGTGCTAATGCACACAACTGTTTTCGCCAGGTTTTAAGGTCTTATTTTAGTTGTTTCTCATAAAGCTCGCGACCCTCCTTGCCTCGGCCCCCACCATTGCGCTCAGGATCACCGGGAAAACTGCGGTCGCCTCAGCTACAGAAGCCTAAGGGGTGCATTTGGTTAATGTTTATCATCACTTGTTGTATCACTTACTTCTTGCTGTTTATACACGGCCCTCTTGATAGTAGAATCACCAAACACTCACCGGCATGACGGAACAACTGCACAAGAACAGAAGGAAAAGAAAATGAATGTAATGTAAGTCAGGGGTTTTCAAACCTTTTTGTCTCAGGTCACCCCATGAATATTGTTTTAATCCGAGGCACCCCTACATTATAATTTTCACTACCAGCACCTTATATTTATAGCATATCGTCGTTGTCGGGTGGAAACCTTGTATGTCTAAAACTGTTTGTTTATCATCTATAAAATGTACTAAACTAGTGAAAACAGCAGATCTACAAGCACACAATGCCTCGCATCGCGAGGCGGTGTGTGCTTGTAGATCGGCTGTTTTCACTAGTTTTGTGTGACAGTCTTGTATGATGAAGCAGGGCTTTGCTTTACCAAAAGACGTACACATTTGAAACTTGGAGATACAAGGTTTCTGTCCAAATACATTTCAAATATTATCAAATGATCTCGCGGCACCCCTGGACTGCCGTCACGGCACCCGAGGGTGCCCCGTCACCCACTTTGAAAACCCCATATGTAAGTAATGCACAGCGCATACTACAGACTCCTGATGTAGGCCATTGCTTCTCAAAATGGGGTCCGGGGACCCCCAGGGGTCCTTGAGGGAGTTCTAGGGGGTCCCCAGCTAAGTGATAGTTAGGAACCAACCAACTCAGAGAGTGTACAAATGGAACCAAATGGACTCTAAAGGGGTCCATTTGGTTCTATTTGAACACTCTACAAGGTTAAATTAATATTGATTTTACAATAGAAGTTGGAGTCTCAGATTAAATGGGGGGTCCGTAGCCTAATGCAAAGACAAACTGGGGGTCCTTGGTTGGGAATCACTGCTAGAGCTGTAAAACTCTTCTCTTATGGGGGTCCTTGACACATCCTTTCACATGGGGGTCCGTGGGCCAATACTTTCATACTTTTACTCAAGTGAACTTCTAATTCCAGACTTTCACACAAGTAACAGAGTATTTCAACATTGCAGTATTGATATTGTATAAGATACACTACACCGATTGACCGATACCCATGTACCTGACTAAATACTTTATAAACGTTAAGGATGTCCATAATTACAACACCAGAGGCAGAGCCACAGAACACGTTCAACCCAAAGTCAACTCAAACAAAGGGTCAAACTCGTTCTTCTGCTATACAACCAAAATGTGTAACGCCCTACCGAAGGTCTTAAAGGAGTGTGGTTCCCTAGCATCCTTTAAAATCGCCCTGAAAAACCACTTACAGGCAGCAGCCATTCGCAACTGGCAATAACATACCTACCCTTCCCTGACCATTCTTTGTATATAGCCTACTTACTGTTTGTATAGACTTACTGTTTTTTGTTCATTCTTTCTTTTTTTTCCTGACTATATCTACTGCATAGTACTGTGTTCTATCCGTCTGTCATTCAATGTTATATGAGATACTTCAATGGTTTCCTATGGAAATAAGCTTAGTCTTTTCTAGGATCTCCTTTTAGTAGACCTTGTACCAGTGAACTGTACCGTCATGAAACTGTACCTTTTCCTATGCAAACTTCTAATAAAGTCTTCAATCAATCAATCAATACTTTTACTCAAGTAAAACATTTGAGTACTTTTTCCACCACTGATCAGTAATGTTTCCTTTACTACAGAGGTGCATTTTATCTGCTCATTGATATGCAAATCGTTAAATACAAAATAGTAAATACATCTTGATCCAAGACCAGTCACTACCCGATGCTTTCAACATGTTAAAACAGGGGTCTTCAACGTTTTCAGGCCAAGGACCCCTTAGTTTAGAGAGAGATGAAGCAGGGACCCCCACAACCTGTTCATGGATTCCATATAGTTTCATTGTTTTGACAGCACAATCATCAGTGTATTTTGGATTCATGTCAATGTGTGTCTTCACCTGAACTGTCAATACAATAAACTTCACCTTTCACTCTGTACTTAGTCTGCTCTTTGTTTCCCTCTACGTCAAAGCTCTTTGCCGAAAATAGCCGATACAAGCTCACAACGCTTGTAGATCTGCTATTTTGGGCTAAAGTTCTCAGAATATGGACACTAGGGTTCAAGACACAAAGGTTTGGAGGAACCCCTGTAGTAACACTGAGGACCCCCTAGGGGTCCCGGACCCCCTGTTGAAGACCCCTGTGTTAAAAGATGGCGAAGTTGCCAGACTAACTGTCAAACAAACCAAGCTCCACAACCTGTCGTGCTTGCTTGTAGATCTGCTCTTTTAGCTGCACGACGACACCACAACATGACAGGGGAAAAAGCCACAACTAAACAGCCACAGGTTCTTTCATAGAAGTCTAACTTCTAACCCTAACATGGTCTACACTACAGGCTACAACAAGAATGCGTTCATATGAGCACCTAAACAAACAACGCAAGCTGGACAAGAACTAGCGTTACATCACTGTTTCCCAAACAGTGGGTCGCGACCCATTTTTGGGTCACGGACATATTTTTATGGGTCCCTTTCCCTTTCTTACATTTTTTAATTATGGTTATTTCAAAACATTTAAAAAAAAACCTTCCCAAAAAAGCAAAATGTGTTATAGGTCCTATATAGACTATAGGCTATTTATTTTCCTAGTAATTTGATGAATACATAGGAAATTCCATAAATTAGAAAACAACGTTTGAGAAGTAGTGAAAACAGCCGATCTACAAGGTCTCACGCAGCCCGAAGCATCACGTTATGAGCTTGTAGATCTGTAGTTTTCACTAGTGTGGGATAAGTTGGGTACCAGGCAGGCAAAAGTCTAGTAGTGTCTCTTTTGGGTCACAACAAGCTATAAAAGGTTAGTGAAACACTGGCCTTCACGATGGCGTGAAGTGACGCAGTATGAATTCCAATTAATACAGTCATAAATGGAAAGAAACTGCGTAGCACGTCACGTTTCAGTTCAGTCGACGAACAAACGCCAAATATCCTTTACCCCACGTTGTGTTTGGCATTTCACACTCATTTGAACCAAGTTTACCCATTTGAACTAAGTTTTACTAACTTTAACTAGGTTTTGACGACATGTAAGTAAGTTATAGTTGTAAATGGGAAATCTCACAGAGAAACCATGCGTAGCAATCTGATACAGCATCTTTCACTTCAGTCAAGTGGCGTCAGTTCAGCAAAAGCTAAGGTATGGCATACCTTTAGCAACAGGCACGATGAAAAGTACATTTTATTATTTTCCCCATGGTAGCCAAACCTGCCTAGGCATGGCAGCCGCCCATAGCTTGCCATACCCAATTGACGCCTCTGCTTCAGTCGACGACGACCCATGGACCAAACACCAAAAATATCCTTTTCCCCCACGTCGTGTTTGGCATTTTACACTGGTTTTAACCAGGTTTACTCACTTTAACTACGTTTTGACGACATGTAAGTAAGTTATAGTCGTAAATGGGGAAAACTCACCGAGAAATTGCGTAGTTCACATCAGCAGTCTGCTAGTCTCGGTGGAGTGGACGACTTTCACTTCAGTCGACGACCAAATGGACCAAACACCAAAAATATCCTTTTTGTTTGGCATTCTACACTGGTTTTAACCAAGTTTACTGACTTTAACTAAGTTTTACTGACTTTAACGAGGTTTTGAAGGCATTTCAGTGAGTTTAACCAACAGGTGTAAACGTCTGTCGCAGGTTCAGCATCTTCTCTCCTCCTGTCCACTTGCACGTGCCTCCCTGCGGCTGCGTAGTCGTTTAGATGATCGCTTTGATCGCGCCGCGCTGTTGATGACGGGGCGGTACCCTCGTCGATTCCTGACCCCTCATTGGCTAGAAGAATCACCTGTCAGTTTCAGTTTGACACTTTTATGAGGTGTTGCTGTGTGTGTGTGTGTGTGTGTGTGTGTGTGTGTGTGTGTGTGTGTGTGTGTGTGTGTGTGTGTGTGTGTGTGCACGCGTGTGCGTGAGTGTGCACGCGCGTGCGTGCGTGCGTGTCAAAAATAATACAGAATGTTTGCCTTTTGTTTTTACAATTAAAATAAAATGATGATGACTGCTCTTGTTCAAAATGTTACAGTCAAAGAAGTAAAATGTAGTCATCATCGATCATACACTCAAAGTAGCACAATTAAAAGTAATCAGTATGCAGAATGGAATTTTGACCATAGCCTACATGAAGCTAGTTATCATGGACTACCAATATGATTGTTTTTCTAGATTGATATTCCTATGCATTTGTTATATTGTTGTTGATGTACTGACATATTATCTTGCTTATTATAGTGATGTATAACCTGCTTATTGTAAGTCTGCTAAATGCCTAAACTGAAACTGAAACTGAATGGCCATCAGGAAAATTATTCAAAAGATTCCAAACAAGTTCAATATTTCTTTTCCACACAAAAAGTAATAATAATAGCAGATGGGCAATGATAAGCTTGTAGATCTGCTATTTTTGATTAGCCAACATAACATAACGTGTTTAAAGATTATTGTGAAGGACCCCCTGGACCCCAGGCCCAGGGGGTCCCCTCCCCTGACCCACTTTAGGGACCGACCAGGGGGCCACAGACAAGGTCACAGAGCAGGGGACTTCAATATGTCCGGACAATTATTATTATTATTTTACACCATTATAATGTTCTTATTGTGATCATAAGAGACTGAATTACTGCATGTCAAAAGTCTCCAGGTCTTCTTAAGAGTATGTATCACACATAGGCCTGTTTACTATGTCTAACTATAGTTCTATAACTATAGTATGTATCACATGTAGGCCTGTTTACTAGGTCCAACTATAGTTCTATAACTATAGTATGTATCACACATAGGCCTGTTTACTATGTCTAACTATAGTTCTATAACTATAGTATGTATCACATGTAGGCCTGTTTACTAGGTCCAACTATAGTTCTATAACTATAGTATGTATCACACATAGGCCTGTTTACTAGGTCCAACTATAGTTCTATAACTATAGTATGTATCACACATGTAGGCCTGTTTACTAGGTCCAACTATAGTTCTCAAATGTTTCATTTTCAAGGACCCCCTTGACTCTGAGAGGGTCCATTTGGTTGCATGTGTACACTCTCAGAGTTGGTCATGTTATGGTTATGGTCACATGTCTTTCTGGTAAATATGGTTGTCAATGTCCACTCATTTTGTATGTCTGTGGCAAAAAATGAATTTTGTCTACTACAACAGTGTTTCTCAAACTTGTTTCTGCATGGGCACACTTTTCATGTCCCAAGAATCCATGGGCACACCAGCATAACACGGGGGTGTAAATATCGTCACTGTCTGGAAGAAACCTTGTATCTCCAAGTTTCAAATGTGTATGTTTCTTCACAAAGAAAAGCCCTGCTTCATCATAGTAGTAGTGAAAACAGCAGATCTATGCGAGGCGTTGTGTGCTTGTAGATCGGCTGTTTTCACTAGTTTAGATCATTTTTAAAATGATAAATACAATACTGACTTTCAAGCAGTTTCAAGGGGCACACTTGACCCTTCTCAGGGGCACACCAAAGGTCCCCAGGCGAAACACTGCACTACAAGCCAGCCTAGGGGTGATGCCCCCTGTCAGAGTGGAGGGTGAGGCTGGCCGGCCACAGCTTGTAGCTTTGCAGCTTGTGTGTGGCACTAGTCTAGTGTTATGATTGAACATTTGAAGTAAGGGCAGAGTTACTTTAAATGAACATAAATGATGGACATACAAGGTTTCTGCAGGACAAAAACACAGGGTCTGATGATGGCGTGGCTCAGCCTGCACCCAGGCTCAATGTAGCCTGAGAGCGTCGCAGGTTCGAGTCCCGATCTGGGTCAGTCCCCAGACGTCATGAGTTGTGCGCTTATCGAATAAATAAATCTTATCATTGGGTTATGTTGTTATTGTCTTGGACCAGGGCCGCCTCCTGTTTCCCTCTGCACCAAATCTCTTGAGATGCTTTTTGTGCTGCACTTTTTCAGAACAGTAATAAAAGGCAAAGGCAAAGAGGTCTATAGGGATAAGGGGTATTACAGGCACAGACAGAAAGGGCCCACAGTGTGTCATAAGTTGTGATGATATTGAATGTTTTTGATGCTACTTCATATGTTGTTGAATAATTGAATATACCTAGGCTAGGACCCCAATGGAAAATCCTTCTAGACTACAGTAAGTGTATTGACTGTACTCGTGGTGTTATACATGTCTGTCTAATAAAATATTGTAAAAAAAAAAAAAAAGCTTGTACTAGGTCATTAACGAAAAAGTCGACAAGTCGACTTCATTACACAAGTTAGAAAAAGAAATCCTTTGTATTTTTTTTTCTATCATTATTTTTGCTCCATGCGTGCGTCTGTAAAGCATTCAAACAGTAGGATTGCTTATTGTCAAGGACGGAATGATCCAATATTACAGTGCTATTGTGAAAATAGCAGATCTACATGCTCACAACGCCTCGCAACGCGTTGTGAGCATGTAGATCTGCTATTTTCACAATTTCTGCCTCTAATATTTGTCAATTTGGACAATGTTTAATTTGTGTTTTTAGAGATATTAAAAAGTCCTTAAATTGTCACTTTAGAAATGGGCAGATACCCTCTATACACTTAAACTTTATGTTGGTTTGTTTACAGTGAGAAAACAATGTTTCACATTAAGTTAATCATCTGGGGACCCCCCAAAATAATTGGGGGGTCGTGTGTGATGTGATGACGTCATCAAACGATAAAGTCGACTTCAACTCAACTTTTTACTGAGTCGAGTCGACTTGCAAAAATCACAAGTCGTTAATGCCCTAGCTTGTACCGTGCCTTTTGGCAGAATGTCCATCTATTGTGACATTAGGGGACAGGGACATAAGGGTTCAAGGGGACAGGGACATAAGGGTTCAAGGGGACAGGGACATAAGGGTTCAAGGGGACAGGGACATTAGGGTTCAAGTAGTCTCGCGTGGCCAGACTGTTGCCTCCGCGATTTGGTCAAATGCTCCCAGCATACAGTCTGGCAGACGGAAATAGAAACGGTGAGTGCGAGATGAAGCGGAAGTGAAGCCCCCACGTCACTTCCGTTTCAGTCTCACATCACACATATTTATCATTATATAAATAAAAATCATATAAGCATGTTTAGCTTGCTGCTTAGCAGAAATGACATTTTAAAATGTATTTTTTTGAACGTTAATGCCCGTTTTCGATACTCGCCGTTCGGGAGCTGCTGTTCCAGACTCTATATAGCATTCAGAGATTGTGGAATAGTTGTCTGGCTACGCGAGACTAGGGTTCAAGTGACATGTTCTAGTTCCCCCACAGACCGGAGTTCCAGCAGACTCAAGTGGACTGAGGTCTGCATTAACCCAGGGATTTTAAACCTTTATATTATGTTCCATATGCTTTAGACCAGGGGTCTTCTACGTTTTCAGGCCAAGGACCCCTTAGTTGAGAGAGATGAAGCAGGGACCCCCACAACCTGTTCATAGATTCCATATAGTTTCAACGTTTGACGGCACAATCATCAGTGGATTTTGGATTCATGTCAATGTGTGTTTTCAGATATTTAACCACTTGAACCATCACTACTTAATAAACTTGACCTTTCACTCTGTACTTAGTCTGCTCTTTTCCCCCCTCTACACCAAAGCTCTTTGCCAAAATTATCCGATCTACAAGCTCACAACACCTCGCTTGTAGATCTGCTATTGTTGGCTAAAGTTCTCCGAATATGGACGCTAGGGTTCAAGTGGTTAATAAAAAAAAAGGAGAAAAAAAAAAGTTTCTACCACTCAAAGATTTGAAGAACCACCTATAGTAACTCTGAGGACCCCCTAGGGGTCCCGGGCCCCCTATTGAAGACCCCTGCATTGGTTCTCAAAACAAGCAAATAATCTGGGGAGTGTCCCTGATTTCTTTTTTAAATGTAAACAAACAAACACAGAATGCAAGTATATTCCTTCCAGGGTATGGACATTTCTAAAATGACACTTTAAGGACCTCGTCTATTTTAACAATTCGTATCTGTGTGGAACAAAGTCAAACTAAATGTAATGCCTCAACTCCTACATGTCCACGTTCTTGTCAGGGTGGGTGGGTGTCCCACAGTTCAAATATAATTATTTGGGGGCTCACAGCCTGAAAGGTTTGAGATCCATTTAGGCCAGACCTTCATGTGATACAAATGTACTGAACGCCCCCAATCTAACACTGTAAAGCACTGTTGAATCATCTCTGAACAGTTAGAGACCCGTGAAGTGTCCATGGACGGATGGACCCCATGTCTGGTACCCGGAGCTGATGTTGACAACCTGTGCCTTAATTTTCAATCTTTTACATATCACGGTCCAAATGTACTCAATATATTTGAGCCACGGACGACCATTTGATGAGATTTAGCCACTCACGACTTTTTTGTCCACAATTCCATGCTGTATCGATGTTGGTACCACAGGATAGAGAACAGGCAAACATTTGTGTATTGTCTTTTAAATTATGCAATGTAGACGTTTAACAATAATTTAACTCTTTAGAGTTATAGATCTATAAGGATCCGATTGGTTACCAACTCTCCATCATTTAGCTGGAGACCACCAGGGACCCCCTCAAGGGCCACTGGTGGTCCCCAGACCACTGGTTGAGAACCAGTGCTTACACCCCAAACAGGACCCAGACATGGTACGATATTACACTGTTAGCTTTGTGTGCGCTGTGCTTCTTGACCAAGTTACAATCCCTGTATTTAACTGATACTGGACATCTGTGTAAAAGTGGCAGTTGTTGACTGCCACAGGGGTTTATTCTTGAGCCCCTCCTTTCTTCACTCTGCCACATCCACTTGGCCTAAAGCACCCGTTCCCAAACACAGACACATTTTTATGGGTCCCTTAATTTTTCTTTCCTACATTGTCTTTACCATAAAAAACACTCCCAAAAAAGCTGAAATGTTCTTGAATGAAAACCAAATCCAATCATTATTTTTCTGTAATTTCATGAAGAAAATGAATAAATAAATAAATACAAATTACATAAATTAGTGAACACATGTTTAAGTAGTGAAAATAGCCAATCTACAAGTGCTTGGTCCCGGGAAAATGTCTAATCTCTTCTAGGTGTAGAGCTGAAAGGTTAGTGAACCGTGCAACGGGCCTAAAGTATCCCAGCCACCAAAACACTCACAACGCTGCCTGTTGCCCCGAGTATATATAATATAACTCATAGAATTGAGGTGGTTGTATTGACATACTCTACCACAGTGATTCTCAACCTTTTTTCTGCATGGGCACACCTTTCATGTCCCAAGAATCCATGGGCACACCAACATAATGGTGTAAATATCATCACTGTCGGGAAGAAACCTCGTATCTCCAAGTTTCAAATGTGCACCTTTCTTCGCAAAGTAAAGCCCTGCTTCATCACACAAGGCTGTCGCACAACAGTAGTGAAAACAGCCGATCTACAAGCACCGCGAGGCGTTGTGTGCTTGTAGATCAGCTGTTTTCACTTGTTTAAATCATTTTTAAAATGATAAATACAATACTGGCTTTCAAGCAGTTTCAAGGGGCACACTTGACCCTTCTCAGGGGCACACCAAAGGTCCCCAGGCACAGTGGTTGAGAAACACTGATCTACAATACAGATTGGTATGGTAGAGTATAGCCCCTTTTCGACTGCAGTTTTAGCACACCACACCACACCGCACCACATAAAAATATCTACATTTTCCATTACAAAAAAGTACCCCTATCGGTAAGAAACAAATTGACCCTTTTAACTGTGATTATAATAAAATATAAATTTGTATTACAACTATCATAATTATAATGCACTGTAATGGATTATAACTGTGATTATAATACATTATAAAGTATCAATGTATTACTATGATAATTAAAATACACTATAATAGATTATAATAGTGGTTATAACACAATAGAATCTATTATCATGTATTACAACTATATCCTGGTGGTCTAAATGAAAAGTCAGTGAGTGATCAGTCATTATGAAGTGTTTGGCCCTGTTTGGCCTAGCTCAGACCTACTCTAGAGTGGATACTTTTTAGTACCCCGTTTAGTACCACTTTCACACCACTCTACCCAGGTCCTTGTAGTGGAAAACCTGGCTGGCACAAGTGGGCGGTGTGGTCACTGTGGTGTGGAGTTGGGCCAGTGGAAAATGGGCTTAAGTTAACACAATATACCTCATAGAAATGGGGTGGTTGTATTTGGTCTCCCTGCTCTTCCATCGAGACATTAGATGGTGTCAAAGGTCAGGTCTCACCCTAGACCAGGTCTCACCCTAGACCAGGTCTGACCCTAGACCAGGTCTCACCCTAGACCAGGTCTAACCCTAGACCAGGGTGTCAGGTCCCACCCTAGACCAGAATAGGCATGCTGGGGTTCAAGTGGTTAAACATCAAGTATAAAGTTGTTTTCAGTTCTGATGGAAACTGATATTTCTCCAAGATAGGATTCTAAAAATGAACAGTGTTAATTCAGAGGTGCTGTGGAGGAAAACGTTATTCATACGGGTCCCCCCAAGTCCAAAAATGTTTGAAAACCACTGCCCTAGACCAGGGGTTCCCAAACCTTTGTCTCAGGGCACCCCATAAATATTGTTTTAATCCGAGGCACCCCTACATTATCATTTTCACTCCCATCACCTTATATTTATAGCATATCATCGTTGTCGGGTGGAAACCTTGTATGTCCAAAACCGTTTGTTTTGTATTTATCATCTATAAAATGTACTAAACTAGTGAAAACAGCAGATCTACGAGGCGTTGTGTGCTTGTAGATCTGTTTTAACTAGGTTTGTGCGACAGTCTTGTATGATGAAGCAGGGCTTTGCTTTACCAAAAGACGTACACATTTGAAACTTGGAGATACGAGGTTTCTGCCCGACAGTGACGATATTTTAGTGATTGTTGCGAGGAAAACGTTGCCATTTTGGTTAGAACTGACTGAAAATAACTTTGAACTTCAAGTTTAAAATGATACTAAATATTTGTTCAAGTGTCCAAATTAATTCCAAATATCAAATGATCTCTCAGCACCCCTGGACTGCCGTCGTGGCACCCCAGGGTGCCCCGGCACCCCAGGGTGCCCCGTCACCCACTTTGAAAACCCCTGCCCTAGACACAGGATTTGGAAGTTCAATTTATCCCAAGCAAAACAGAAGACACTAAAATGTTAAAGCACTTGCACAGGAAACTAGGTTGAAATCCAAGGTGGGGTTGAAGAGGAAAAGGTACAAAGTCTCGTTTTGTGTGCTTTTTTGTTTTAAAAACAAACAATTGGGGTTAAAAAGTTTGATCAATTAGCTTATAAAAAACTGACCAAATAATCAAACCAATCCATGGGATGGGAAAAGTCAAGCGGCCCCAGCGAGGTTTCCTCCAACAGAACATTAAACATTAACAGTAACATTAACGTTAAGCATTGGAAGAAACACAAAGGAATTATAAACCAGAATGTTTTATTTTCTAACAAACTTTTTTTTTCCAAACACACTGGCTGAGTAGGAGCCTCCGGGAGGACTGGAGAGCTCCCTCTAGAGGAGAGAAAAAGAAAAACCTTTGCAGACATTTAACTTTTAGAATAATAATTTCTTAAAACCAATGGCACTTTTAAGAAGAACCAAAAAAACACAAAAGAAAAAATTAAGCCAGCAAGGAGAACGAACGAAAAGGACACTAAAAAAATTAAATGTTGCCTTAAATCTATCAATACAGGTTTTTATCGCTCCAAACACATGCACTACAGCGGTTGTCTCTAAAGAAAATCGGGGCTGCAAGATATTTCCACATTTGTACGTCGTTTTTTTGTTTTGTCTTTTTTGAAGTGACAACAGACTGCTGGTCCTCACAGCTCTGAGAAGAGCAGGACTACTGGTTGCCAGGCTAGAAGAACATCGATGCGGAGATCTGGAAAATTGAGAAACAAACCCTCCGTCTAAACAATTTGAATACTTTTAACGTTGAAAAACGAAAAGAAAGCCACAAACGTCAAATCTGAATTCTCAAGAGGGTTTTTTTTTTTACGCTTTATGCCCGGATTATACTTTGTTGCGTTAAGCGTTTTTAGAGCAGACATTTTCGGAGCACGAGACAACGGCACTCAAACCAAGTACAACTCTGACATTAGAAGCTGTGTTTTGTTTTAGCAGAAAACTCCAATAGTGCTCCAATTCACAGTTTTGTCTGCTGTTATGAAGCCAACTTTGAAGCAAAAGTTTACACTTTTGCCATCTCAATTAAAATCACCTTTTTTCAGTTTCTGGTCAAATGAATAATTGTGCATCTCGAAAAATATCCCTTAATGTTTAAGCCCAGCAATCTATAGAAACCCAATCTCAACAACAAAAAACGAATCCGTCTTCTTCTAACGTGGCTTCTCTTTTTCTAACTTTTTTTTGTTTTTAACTTTTGGACCAGAATCTGGACAACACCAGAACAGCAGGAAGGGGAAAAAAAATACTGAAAAATCATTTTTATTTGTCCAAAAAAAAGCTTTTCCTTTACAGCGCCAAAATATTCCACCTGTAAAGCTAAGCAGAGACATGTAAAATACAACAACCCTTAACAATACATTAGACTCAAAAAAGGTACCAAAAAGTACAGTAAAAATTGTACACTTCCATCTCTGGAAATGTTGGGGGAACGAAGAACACTAAAGGAAAAACAAACAAAAAAAAACTCAAAAAAGAAATAAAACCTAAAAACTATAAGATAAAACTAAAACAAAAAAACAAACAAAAAAGAACACATGGAAAAAAGTTACATTGTATTCTGATGGTTTCTGTACAAAATGGTCTTCTGTCAAATGGGGGGGGGGGGGGGGGGGGGAGTAGAGTCCAGTCCAGCGTGCTGTTCGATCCTGCCATGTTTTATATAAGTCGCTCCGTTCCGTTCGTTCCGTTCCGCCTCTTAGCCTGGACCACTAGAGCCCTGCGATGACGGGAGGAGAGGAGAGAGAGAAGAGGAAACAGGCGTTAATGTTACACTTTGGTAGGAAATACATTTACAACTCCACCACACGGAGGCAGTAGGAACGCTATGGTACTGGCCATGCTTTGCGCTCACACCCATGTTATGCCTCGTTCACTTAAAGAGAAGCAAAGCTAATGGTTTGCTTGGTAATTCAATGTAATCTCTATGCAAACCAGCTTTTAAAATTTCCAAGCTGGAAAAAAAAAATGATTGGAAATTTTTAAAGCTGGTTTGCATAGAGAATACATTGAATTACCAAGCAAACCATCAGCTTGGCTTCTCTCAGTGTGAATGCAGCATTGGTCCCACATCTCATTGTTCATCACATTAGTCCCAATCTGGTGAATGTTAACCTGGTGAAAATACTATGCCTAAACCTAAACCTCAGTAAAACTATGCCTAAACCTAACCCTAAACAAATTAGGACTAATGAGATGTAGGGCTTCTTATGGGCAGACCCCGGCTGTTCTGCCCCTAGTCTGTTGAATAAAAATAAAATACACTTCTGCTTCTGCTACTCACCAAAACTAAGACTGTTCTAAGATGTTGAAAGCCCCCCCCCCCCCCCCACCTCATGTCTAAAATACACTCGTTTGGGGCCAGAAAATAACAAACAGGACCAAAAGTTGTATTTCAGACGTGAGGTGGGGGGGCTCAAGAGTTCCTTCCCCGCTCTAGGGAAAGGAGGCTTTCAACTCCTTAAAGCCGCCTTTGTTTTGTGAGTAGCGAAACCATATTTTGTATTTTCACTACAGACGAGAGGGTGGGCAGCCTTTCCTGGGGGGCGCAAGGGATCACTGGTGACATAGCGGTTAAGGAGAACTTCCCAACGCCACGGACCAGAGCTACTTGGAACCGAGCATCCCTGATCTGGGGGCCCATCTACAAGCTCACAAATCTTCTGATGCGTTTGGAGCTTGTAGATCGTATGTTCAGAGTGAAACGAGGAGGTACAAGACCCCTGTGGGATTCCTGTCATCCTGGTGCTCAATTTGTCGCACGACTCAAAAACAACATATTAGGGATGACTTTCTATCCATTACTCACAACCATGAAGATGTGAATTATTGCATTTTTTAGTTGCATTCTTAAGCCAATAATTTGATAATAAAACATTTTGGACCAGTGAGACTGGGAATCAGTGGGGAATCAAAACGAAATCTGGGGTGCTTCCCAAAAGCCTGAGTAGACGATAGAATTACCCAATTCATTCAAACGAAATTATAACATTGAAATATCCCTGTAATGTAATTATTGGCGTGGAACCTTGACTTAATTCTGATGGGCAAAAAAGAGAAATCTCACCATCCCTTCTTGAAAGCTACGGCATGACGATATTCAAAGAAAATAAAAGGCATTTATCATCACACAAAACAGAAAGTAAAAACAGCCGAAGCAAAAAATAATAACAGCATTAAAAGAACAGTTAACCCATTCAGAACGGGTACACGTTATTGTGTATCATTATGTTATGCTTCAACTATTGAACAATAGCAGATATACAAGCTCACAGTGCGGCACTCGAGCTTGTATAGCTGCTATGTTTCAATAGTTAAAGCATTCAATAATTCTATGCCTAAATGGGTTAAAAGAGCAGTTAATACTGTCAGAAGTCCCATTCCAAGTCTTAATAAAAGGATATAAATAATAGCATAGTGTATGGTTATAAATAACAGCATAGTGTATGGTTATAAAGGATATAAATAATAGCATAGTGTATGGTTATAAATAACAGCATAGTGTATGGTTATAAAGGATATAAATAACAGCATAGTGTATGGTTATAAAGGATATAAATAACAGCATAGTGTATGGTTATAAAGGATATAAATAACAGCATAGTGTATGGTTATAAATAACAGCATAGTGTATGGTTATAAAGGATATAAATAACAGCATAGTGTATGGTTATAAATAACAGCATAGTGTATGGTTATAAAGGATATAAATAACAGCATAGTGTATGGTTATAAATCATAGCATAGTGTATGGTTATAAAGGATATAGCATAGTGTATGGTTATAAATAACAGCATAGTGTATGGTTATAAAGGATATAAATAACAGCATAGTGTATGGTTATAAATCATAGCATAGTGTATGGTTATAAAGCCAGATAGAGGGCCAGCGTAGCGTTGTTAGAAAGCACTGGGAGGTCCCCACAGAGGGACCGTTCAGGGTTCCGTTCTCTCTGGTTTCAAAGAAAGCCTTGCTGATTTATTGCATTCTCTTCAGGTTCATCCAAAAGGCATTTTTTCTTTAGCAGATTAGCAGGACAACACAATTAACCACCCAATGTGGCAGTGTTTCTCAAAGTTTAATTTTAAGATCTCCTCCTGGACTGGTAACGGTACAAAAAGGGGGTCAAATTGGTTCCATTTGTACACAGTCAAGAGTGAACACTTGTATGGGTCAATTTAGACCCACCCTAAAGGAACATGTGAGCTTGTGGATCTGGCATTTTAGGATGCTGGATCAGGAGGCATTGCAAAAATAAATTCTGAGGACAATTAATCTTTCAAGATTTTTGCAAAGCTATTATTTTGAACAGAAATAATGCATTGTTACTTTGTGACACCAGAAGAGGTGACTTGCATCTTCAATCTTCAAAAGGAGTAGCAGCTGCTGCTACTCTTCTACGATCTCTAATATCTCAGGATGTAAAAATAGGAAGGAGAGCCTTTAGGATGCGAACCGTAAGAGAAAGGAGAATCAGAAAGACGTTGTTCTAAAAACAGAAGAAGCCCAGCAACCTGAACCTTCCCTCTGAGGAGCCTGCAGCTCAAAGCAGAGAGTCTTCCCTTCTCCCTGGAAGGATCAAACCTTCAGTGTCTGACTGAACCCTCGCTCTACAGCTAGAGTGTGTGGGGGGGGGGGGGGGGGGGGGGGGGGGAGAGTTTCTAACCACTTGAACCCTAGAATCGTCCCATTGACCGCTCTGGGAGATCTAGATTCTAGTGTTTCTCAACCACTGTGCCTGGGGACCTTTGGTGTGCCCCCGAGAAGGGTCAAGTGTGCCCCTCGTAACTGCTTGAAAGCCAGTATTGTATTTATTATTTTAAAAATGATTTAAACTAGTGAAAACTGCAGATTGCTTGTAGATCTGCTGTTTTCACTACTGTTGTGCGACAGCCTTGTATGATGAAGCAGGGCTTTACTTTGCGAAGAAACTTACAAATTTGAAACTTGGAGATTCGAGGTTTCTCCCCGACAGTGAGGATATTTACACCCCTGTATTATGTTGGTGTGCCCATGGATTCTTGGGACATGAAAAGTGTGCCCATGCAGAAAAAAGGTTGAGAAACACTGATCTAGAACAGCGAGATCGTAGACCTGCTATTTTCTTCTTTTTTTTTAGAGGGAAATACTAGCAGATCTACAGGGTTATATAGGGTTTAAGTGGTTAAAACAGCCGCCAAGATGTATATATACACTTGAGGAGGGTGTGGCTTGCTTACATTAGAGAATTAACTAAGTCTACTTCGCTCATCCGCAAAAGATGAGCCTTGGTTCCAATGTTACCTTTGACAACATTAAACCATCGCCCCAAACTTGTACAAGGGGAATTCAATGCTTTGGCGAGTCGAAACAACCTAAGAATAATGAGTTGCACTCCCATCCCAATCTATTTGACAAACCCAAAAGCCACGGGAAGAAAAGTGCATCTTTTGCTCTCACCCGCCCCCCCACCCCCACAATATGCCAGAAAGGTCAAATCACGGTGGTCATTACCAAATAGGGTCGTTGGTGGCGACTACTATGGCATATAAACTAGGGGTGTAACGATATTAGTGACTGAATGGATAAATAGAAGTGTGTTGGTCTCAGAATAGTTTATGCATCAGGCCTCAGCATCACCCAGAGAGATTATTATGTTTTGGTTCATCACAGACCAGACACACAACGTATACAGATGGATCTATATAGTTGTTTTTAATCTGCAGCGATCAACTATATCGATATGCAAACAGCAAAATATCATACCATCGTTTTACAATGCAAATAATGGGTATCGAATCGGTTCGCAATGCAAATAATCGTTTGTATGGATATAAGTATGTGTGCCTTGTGTTTAGCAATTTCGAGAAAAGTGAAAAAAGGGGTTTAATTACTTTCCCGTTCCATATAGCTACTCTTGGTCTATCGATAAATGTGTGTAATCTCTGTGTCCATAATATGTGTTGAAATATAATGTGTTTGCTAGAGACTATATAAATGATTGATTCTCTAATTTATATCCATAATATAATATAATATAATAATATAATGTGTTTGCTAGAGACTATAAATGATTGATTCTCTAATTTATATCCATAATACATGTTTCTATATAATATAATGTGTTTGCTAGAGACTATATAAATGATTGATTCTCTAATTTATATAATATGTGTTTGCTAGAGACTATATAAATGATTGATTCTATATATATTATATATATATATATTATATATAAATATAATGTGTTTGCTAGAGACTATATAAATGATTGATTCTCTAATTTATATCCATAATATGTGTTGAAATATAATGTGTTTGCTAGAGACTATATAAATGATTGATTCTCTAATTTATATCCATAATACATAAATATAATGTGTTTGCTAGAGACTATATAAATGATTGATTCTCTAATTTATATCCATAATACATGTTTATAATATATATATTATATAATATAATGTGTTTGCTAGAGACTATATAAATGATTGATTCTCTCATTTATATCCATAATACATGTTTATAATATATATATTATATAATATAATGTGTTTGCTAGAGACTATATAAATGATTGATTCTCTCATTTATATCCATAATACATGTTTATAATATATATATTATATAATATAATGTGTTTGCTAGAGACTATATAAATTATATAAATGATTGATTCTCTAATTTATATCCATAATAAATGTTTCCCTTCAAAAGGTTGCACACAGATTTAATTTATTTGCTAAAATAATCACTGTCGATTTTAAGTCATCGAATCAAATCGTATCGCTATGTATGAACCGATATATCTATATATATATATATATATATAACCTATGTATGAACCGATATATCTATGTATGAACCTATGTATTAATCAAATCGTATCGCTATGTATGAACCTATGTATTAATCAAATCGTATCGCTATGTATGAACCTATGTATTAATCAAATCGTATCGCTATGTATGAACCTATGTATTAATCAAATCGTATCGCTATGTATGAACCTATGTATTAATCAAATCGTATCGCTATGTATGAACCTATGTATTAATCAAATCGTATCGCTATGTATGAACCTATGTATTAATCAAATCGTATCGCTATGTATGAACCTATGTATTAATCAAATCGTATCGCTATGTATGAACCTATGTATTAATCAAATCGTATCGCTATGTATGAACCTATGTATTAATCAAATCGTATCGCTATGTATGAACCTATGTATTAATCAAATCGTATCGCTATGTATGAACCTATGTATTAATCAAATCGTATCGCTATGTATGAACCTATGTATTAATCAAATCGTATCGCTATGTATGAACCTATGTATTAATCAAATCGTATCGCTATGTATGAACCTATGTATTAATCAAATCGTATCGCTATGTATGAACCTATGTATTAATCAAATCGTATCGCTATGTATGAACCGATATATCGTCGTTGTCAGGCAGAACCCTCGTATCTCCAAGTTTCAAATTTGTACTTTTTTCACCAAGCAAAGCCCTGCTTCATCATACAAGGCTGTTGCACAAATGTAGTGAAAACAGACGATCTACAAGTGCTTGTAGATCTGCTATTTTCACTAGTTTATATCATTTTTAAAATGATAAATACAAAACGAACGGTCTTGGACATACAAGGTTTCCACCCGACAACGACGATATC
Organism: Nannobrachium achirus; assembly: GCF_963921795.1. Lineage (NCBI taxonomy): Eukaryota > Metazoa > Chordata > Actinopteri > Myctophiformes > Myctophidae > Nannobrachium > Nannobrachium achirus. Next base: position 59,917,649 of record NC_137826.1, read on the forward strand.
GTATGGTCAACCACGTATTATCGCGATGCATATCGTTAATCGCTGTTAAAAGTATCGTTACACCCCTAATAAAACCCCGCCCTCCCCAGGCTAGAGTGAATTAAATGGCAGTGTGTATATAAAGTAGTAAAAGTAGTTACAAGTTCAGACTATGGAGACATAGCATACCTTGCACTACATCAATGATCAGTATGGCTTGTAGCTACTCTGGTGGCTTCCCCGTCGCGGCGATTTCCCATAGCTCTGCCCATTGCCCTGGTCTGAGAGAGGAGAGGACAGAGAGAGAGGGTGAGAGACTGAGTGCTTCTGGGGTTGCAGCAGCACAGAACACAAAGTCAAACAGAAGTCAGGCAGTCGTCGGGGAACATTAGCAGCAGAGCTGCTGTCAAATCTGGGAATAAATGCATTCCTTACCAAACGATTCCTTCACCAATGTGTTGGTAAAGGTGTCTAGTAACATATCTAACACAGATTAAAAGAATTCAACATCCCTAGCAAAATCTTTGACAGCTAATTACTGGTCTCATTCACTTACTATACACTGTACTATAAGGGAAAAAAATGACTCCCAAAAAATATGCTTTAAGTGGGATGTGAGGGGTCTAACTAGGTGTTTTTAATTATTCTGAATCCATTGCAAGCATTTGTTTTTGCACAAAAACATTCCTTGGACTAACAATGGACCCCCATACCACTGTGAAAAGTGATGACTCATCACTAAACCATCATTTTTAATGGGCTGTTTTTAGCCCAAGTGAATGAGACACAGAATTACCCTAGCTGTCAAAGATTCTCCTAGGGATGTTGAATGTCAATCTTTGTTAGATATGTTACTAGACACCTTTACCAACACATTGGTGTTAGATATGTTACTAGACACCTTTACCAACACATTGGTGAAGAAACTGTTTGGTAAGGAATTTATTCCCAGGTTTGTATTAATATTCCCTGACTATAAGGCAGGTTTGTGTGTTTGTTTTTCCCCTTCCAAAGCATCAGCCAGCAGAGTTCAGCCATCAGCGGGTTTCAGCAAGGAGCCGTTCCACTCATCTCTCCTCCCGCCACAAACCAGACTCTGGCTTTGCTTCAGCCGGGAGGAGGAGGAGGAGGAGGAGGAGGAGCTTTGGGCAGGTTATGCGTGTTGAGCTGCTAGGAATGTAGCAATACAGGCTCTTTAAAACAATCTATAGTTTATAAAGCTTATCTATCTTATGGGTGACCATAGCTGAGTGGTTAGGGAGCCTGCCTGGGGAACCAGTTCCCCTGGTTGTCCCCGGTTCGATTCCCGGTCAGGCAGCAATGTGTCAATGCGTCCCTGAGCAAGACCTTAACCCATAATTGCTCCCCGAGCGCCGTATATGGCTGCTCACTGCTCCTAGTTGTTATAGGATGGGTAAAATGCAGAGAACAAATTTCACGTATGTGCAAATGTACTGTGATAAACAGTCCCGAAGGCGTGGGGCCATATTATTATTATTAGATAGGAAGTCATAAGAATGAGTTGTCAATGCCCCTGGTGGATGAATGTGTTAATGCTCTATACCAGGGGTTCTCAAACCTTTTTTTAGGCCGTGACCCGCAAAATAAACATATTTGAACTGAGGACCCCCACCCTGACAAGCACTTGGAATTGTAGGCGTTACATTTAATGTGACTCGGTTCCACAGAGAAATATTGTGAAAATAGCAGATCTACATGCTTACAAAAGCGAGGCGTTGTGAATATGTAGATCTGCTATTTTCACAATGTTCGCCTCTTGCTTACTTAATATTTGACCGTTTGGCCAATCCTGTCGAATATTCGACTATTCGAATAATAATAAAATAATAATAATAAAAGGTTGAATAATAAAATCACTATTTGTGAATGCCCCAATACAGGCATTTGCTGCTTTTGTTCATGCATTTACTTACAACAAAGGTAATACTAATCAAGTCTAAATGTCATCTGCTAAATACTAAACATAGATAGATCCAATCAATTCTAAAGTTTCTTTTCTAAACAGAAATTAATATAGAAACCTGCAACCTTTGGGTCTCTAAACTAAAGTGAATTGTTAGCCATTACCAAATAGGGTCGTTGGGGGCTACTACTACTATGGTATAATATAAACTAGGGGAGTAACGATATGGTAAAATAGAAGTGTGTTGGTCTCAGAATAGTTTGATGCATCAGGCCTCAGCATCACCCAGAGAGATTATTCTGTTTTGGTTCATCACAGACCAGACACACAACAAGGTGATTCTCAACACGTTATTCATTTCAAGGGGTCAAAGAAAGACCCCAGGAGTTTGAGTTATTTATTGGGGCCTCAATGTACGCCCTAGCTCTTGGGTTACAGACCTGTAAGGGTCCATTTGGTTCTCAACTATCAGTCATTAAGCTGGGGACCCACTGGGTGACCTCCCACCCCACCTGAGGACCACTTAAATAAATCACAATCTGTCCTCCATGTCAGCATTCTTTGTGTGGTAAAAAAAAATATGAGGAAAAAGAAACCGAGTCACTTTTACTACACATATACATTCATATCAGATTTCTCTTTTTTTTTGCCAAATCTGATACCGATGAAACATTGTAATATCTATAGTCTTATTGATATTCTAACAGCAGTATTGCTACATCCCTAGAGCGTTATATCTATAGTGTTATTGATATTCTAACAGCAGTATTGCTACATCCCCAGTATTGCTACATCCCCAGAGTGTTGAAATAAAATGAAACAAAAAGAGGCGGGTGACGTGAAGACTCACTGTAGTCGTATCCACCACCACCATATCCATAGTAACCAGAAGAGTAGTCATAGTTGCCGTAGCCGCCGTAGCCTCCGTAGCCGCCGTAACCTTGGTTACCGTAACCTTGGTTCCAGTAGTTGCTGTAGCCCTGGTTCCAGCCCTGGCTCTGACCTGGTAGACACAAAGACACGTTAAACACAACATCATAATGGCTCTGACCTGGAGATACAGAGACACGTTAAAAACATGCCTAATATACCATCCTAATGGTTCTGACCTGGTAGACACAAAGACACGTTAAACACAACATCCTAATGGCTCTGACCTGGAGATCACCATGAGAGACACGTTAAACATACCAGCTCAACATATAGCTCAGGGGTAGAGAAACCGTTATTAGAGCACGAAGGGTTCCCGAAGGGTTCCCAGTTAAAATCCGGGCTCCCCCTGAGTTAATGTCGAAGGGTCCTTGGGCAAGACTCTGAACCCCTAATTGCTCCCGGTGAGCAGGTTGGTGCCTTGCATGGTTTCCTCCGCCACCGGTGTATGAATGTGTGTGTGAATGTAATGCACAATCTAAGCGCTATATAAATGCACCATTTACCATCCTAATGGTTCCAGCTATGACCTGCAGATCACCATGAGAGACACCTTAAAACATGCCTAATAACCAGTAAGACTCCCTAATGGGGAGATAAGCGACCGTCAGGTCGCAGTGTGATTTTATGGCCAAATCTGTAGGAGCAGTGTCCAAAAATAGTTTGAAAAATAGTCCTGATGGTGGCGCTATATGGGACAGGACCATGGTGATGACATGAATGTAGACATACTGTGTACCGATTTGCGTGATTTTAGGGTTAAATCTGTAGGAGAAGAGTCCAAAAATGTGTTTTAAAAAATTGGCCTCATGGTGGCGCTAGAAGAGGGCCATGTGAGAATTGATGGGTTGTGGTTTGGCAGGCAAGGAGTGTGTGTGCAAGGTTTGGCATGGATCGGGGCAACACTGGCAGAGATATGAGAAGGGCAAAAGTGTGACGTGTGACTGACTGACAGACTGACTGACTGCCGGTGGAGTTTAACTGCGACCTGACGGTTGCAACCATGCGAGACACGTTAAAACAAACCTTTATTTTATTTTTTATTTTTTTCCAAGGTTGGTCTCAGAATAGTTTTATGCATCAGGCCTCAGCATCATCCTGACAGGTTATTATTTTTTTCTTCATCACAGACCAGACACACAAAAATGATCCATTCAACTCTAAAAGTCAAACAACATTTTTTTTACTTTTAATGGTCTATTCAAAAACCATCCCAAAATAGGCGATTAAAAAATGAGTTTATGAGTGAAACATTTACTGGAAAAGTAGTGGAAATAACCAAAAATACAATTACAAAAAAGTTTATTCGCATTTTGAAGTGTTTCTATAAAAAGATTTTGAGAATAAGCAGTAAATGCGCATTAAGAGGCTTTATGGAAGTACTCCATCAACAACAAAAAAAATAATATCTAAAAAAAGACAAGGTGAAGTTGTTTTAAATAAGTTCTCACCTCCACGCCCCCGGCCCCCCCGGCCGCCACCGTAGCCCCCCCGGCCGCCTCCGTACTGCTGCTGTTGGTAGACCTCCTTGGGCTGGGCGATCTTCAGCTCACACTGAGGAAGAGGAGAAGATTACACATTTAATATCATTTCATTCTAATGCAGCCAATATGTCTGCTATGGCTGCTCGTTTGATTAAAACTTGTGGATCTCAAAACTTTTTTTATTTTACTTTTTCCCCCATGTGTGTTGGTCTCAGAATAGTTTGATGCATCAGGCCTCAGCATCATCCTGACAGGTTTGTTATTTTTTTTTTATTCATCACAGACCAGACACACAAGGTACATATGAGGTACATTTAAGTAATGTGTGACACTTGCTTTGGCAATGTAAACGTACTGTACGTTCTGTCATGCCAATAAAGCTCCTTTGAATTGAATTGGACGTGTTAACGTTTAACAAACGGTTCAAGTGTTGAACCTGAGCTACAACATATTTGAAGACATTTTGTCATCTGATCATAGCGATCAACAGGCAGCAATCACTGCTCTCTGCAATGCATGACAGGCTCTTAGTTTCTTTAAACCTGTGTCTGTCAGTTTGGTTGTGTAATTAATCTTGTACCTTCCTTTATCAAGTAACAATACAGTCCACAATAAAACAAACATCCACATGCCAACACCACACCCAGATACTGCAAGCACAACATTTTAAAGTGTTGACTCACTGCCACAAAGCGATGTTCATGTGGCAACAAAGACTTCCCAACACGCAGTGAAGTGTGAGCTTCTGTCCAAACGCTACAGTGGTTTTCAGAGGTGGCCAGCCAGTCCTCAACCAATCAGGGTAGAGTATGGCCGTAGTTATGTTATGATGTTTAGTTATGATGGTCAAAATAAAGGTTTTGAGAACCACAGTCGCTCTGAATTAAGAATGTCTGCTAAATGCCTAGATTGTAAACTACTGAACTCATAAAATGCCACAGTCTGGTAGTAAATCAGTATCATACATATCCTGAAGCTGGAGACGTAGGCCTACCGATATTCAGTGATTGGGTCCAATGATCAAAACGAGAACATTATAATGGTGTAACAATCTATAAAAAACTAAACATTTCCACGCTGTGACAAGATGACTCCCGGCCACTTTCATGATCACTGAATACACCTTTAACACATCGGATGCCCACGTGATCTCTAACGTCTAATTTGCTGGTGCCCATGGCAACGCGTCATTTTACCTCCCGGCGAGAGTACTGGCGAGAAAAGTAATCCGAGTAAACGTAATCGAGTATGCCCTGTTTATTTCTCGTTGGGCACTCGTAAAGATCAAAGAGATTGACGCGTAGACACCACGTGGGCACCCGATGTGTTAAAAGCCTAATTTATGCTCCCCTGTACGACAGGACAGTGACAACCAGAAAAGGACAGATCTACAAACTGGCAATATGTGTGGTGCAAGCCCCCCCCCCCTCATCACACAGTCAGTGTGATGGAAGAATAAACAGGGTTTAAAGACTGAGACACCAAACACAGGACAGATCAAACTACCTTGCTGCCTTCGATGGTGTGGAACTGACCAATGACAGGACAGATCAAACTACCTTGCTGCCTTCGATGGTGTGGAACTGACCAATGACAGGACAGATCAAACTACCTTGCTGCCTTCGATGGTGTGGAACTGACCAATGACAGCACAGATCAACCTACCTTGCTGCCTTCGATGGTGTGGAACTTCTTCTCCAGACATTTCTTCACACAGGACTCCTCTTTGTACGTGATGAAGATGAAGCCCCTCCTCTTCTGTGTTTTGGTGTCGATGGGCAGCTCGATGGTGTCGATCTGGAAGCAGGGAGAGAAGCACACATTAAACCTAAACGACCACGTTGCTTCCACAGAAGACAGCCGACAAATGATTGTGTTTCTCAAACTCAAAATAAAAACTTTTTGTATTATTTATTTTGTGTGTTGGTCTCAGAACAGTTTTATGCATCAGGCCTCAGCATCATCCTGACAGGTTTTTATTTTTCTTCACAGACCAGACACACAAAGGTTTACAGATGGACTTTTATGATAAAATCCATACAGTGCAGAATAAATACAACACCACAGATATCGGTGTTAACATTGTCATGTCTCGATTTGACTAAATGATACAGTCAACTCTAAACACTTCCTTCGACCGAGAACTTGGAACAAGGATTCAAGTAAAACACAAGGTAAATAGTGGTTTTGCAGGTACACAGTGATGTCCCATGGCTCACACACTGCCAATGCAAAACGATACCTATAGATTAGTGATGGGACGATATGAACATGTTATATCACGATTATTAAAAGAAATCGCGATTTACGATATTATCGCGATAATCAAAATCCATTATCCTGGGATGGAATGTTTGCCAAAAAATAGCAGATCTACAAGCTCACAACGCGCCACGTTGTGATGCGTTGTGAGCTTGTAGATCGGCTATTTTTTGGCAAAGACATTTGATAGAGTGAAAAAAAGATGTATCAAGTACGTATATTATAAGTACCTTTTACCAATTCTAGAGGGTTTAAGTGGTACCGGATATGCAGCTCAGCAAATAAAAGGTGGATTGATCCCAGTGCATAACGGAGGACGATATCACGATAAATCAAATCTCCACAATACGATTATGGTTTATCACGATAAACGATAATATCGCGCATCGTCCCATCCCTGCTATAGATAGGTAGCTAGATATGCTCAGATTGTTGAAATTAAAATAAACCTTTTGATGCAGTTACTTTATCGTTACACCCCTTACTAGCAAGGATTCAGTTTAGCACCAAGAATCTCTTAGGGAATGCGTTCTAAAGCCTCCGACTGTGCACCCTGCATATACATTCTGCAAATTGTTAACGAAATGTAAGCGATTTGGGTAGCATTTTATTGAATAATCATACCACCCCTCACGTCTGTTCACACAGTTAACCCACCTCTCCTCACGTCTGTTCACACAGTTAACCCACCTCTCCTCACATCTGTTCACACAGTTAACCCACCTCTCCTCACGTCTGTTCACACAGTTAACCCACCTCTCCTCACGTCTGTTCACACAGTTAACCCACCTCTCCTCATGTCTGTTCACACAGTTAACCCACCTCTCCTCACGTCTGTTCACACAGTTAACCCACCTCTCCTCACGTCTGTTCACACAGTTAACCCACCTCTCCTCACGTCTGTTCACACAGTTAACCCACCTCTCCTCATGTCTGTTCACACAGTTAACCCACCTCTCCTCATGTCTGTTCACACAGTTAACCCACCTCTCCTCACATCTGTTCACACAGTTAACCCACCTCTCCTCACGTCTGTTCACACAGTTAACCCACCTCTCCTCACGTCTGTTCACACAGTTAACCCACCTCTCCTCATGTCTGTTCACACAGTTAACCCACCTCTCCTCACGTCTGTTCACACAGTTAACCCACCTCTCCTCACGTCTGTTCACACAGTTAACCCACCTCTCCTCACGTCTGTTCACACAGTTAACCCACCTCTCCTCACGTCTGTTCACACAGTTAACCCACCTCTCCGAAGGCTCCGAAGTATTCCCTGATGGTGTCCTCGGAGGCGTCTGGGTTCAAGCCCCCCACGAAGATCTTCTTGGCGGGCTCCTTCTTCATGGCCATGGCCCTCTTAGGGTCGATCTGTCGGCCGTCCAGCCTGTGTTCCTTCTGTTCCAGCACCTAAAGGAGACACAGTTAACGTTTAACACCCGTTAGAACACATTCTGTTTTAGAACCTAAAGCAGGGGTCTTCAACAGGGGGTCCTCAGAGTTACTACAGGAGGTCCTCCAAATCCTTGTGTGATAGAAACTTTGTTTTCTCCTTTTTTATATTAACCACTTGAACCCTAGCGTCCATATTCTGAGAACTTTGGCCAAAGATAGCAGATCTACAAGCTCACAACGCCTCGCACTGCGAGGCGTTGTGAGCTTGTAGATCTGCTATTTTTGGCAAAGAGCTTTGGTGTAGAGGGGAAAAAGAGCAGACTAAGTACAGAGTGAAAGCCAAGGTCAAGTTTATTAAGTATTGAAGGTTCAAGTGGTTAAATATCTGAGAACACAAATTGACATGAATCCAAAATACACTGATGATTGTGCTGTCAAAAGATGAAACTATATGGAATCTATGAACAGGTTGTGGGGGTCCCTGCTTCATCTCTCTCTCAACTAAGGGGGTCCTTGGCCTGAAAACGTTGAAGACCCCTGACCTAAAGGACACAGTTTAACACCCATTAGAACACCTTCTGTTCCAGCACATAAAAGAGGGGAAGAGAGAAGTAGGATTTTGACATTTTGATTATAGTTGTGGTTCTCAAACTTTATTTTGTATTTATTTTTCTTTCCCAAGTGTGTTGGTCTCAGAATAGTGTTATGCATCAGGCCTCAGCATCCTGATAGATTATTTTTTATTCATCACAGACCAGACACCATGTTTACAGATGGACTTGTATGATGGTAGGTATGGACCAAGGATGTGGAAGGTTTGATTTGGCTACAGTGTAAATCTGGCCTAAGAGTCAGCTAAACACCGACTTGTATAACCCTGCCTAAAACCATGTTCCCATAAGCTTATTCAAAAATAGGACGCAAATTATCAGTAATTCGTATTAAGACAAAGCGAATTTAGCCCGTTTCCATTTGCGGGTGTCATTCGAATTAGCAGCGGTCGCATTAGTTCATCGGGCTGATTTGTTCAGACCCAACCGAAACGTGAACACTGCACGTCTGACTGCTGTGACTCGATCGCTGCACAGTGCACACTCATCCTGCAAGTTTCAGCGTCCTCTGGAAGGTGGCCGATCTGCAAGCTCAAAACGCGGCGCGGAGATGCGAGCTGCTGTGAGCTTGTAGATCGGTCACTTTTGGCACGCAACACCGTTTGATAAAGAAGGGTTAGCCACGGATGTCTTGACTCCGGACAGGGAGGTGAATACAGGAGGAATTTACACACGGTCCGTGTCACTGTGTGTAACAAACAACGATCACTAACGTGCCCACGCAGGACCAGACGCACAGCTCAGCTTTTCCATTCGTTTTTCTGTAAACAGTGGCACTTATAGCCTGACAACCGAAATGTCTATTTTCAATGGAATTTTTTTTAATCGAAAGCTGTGCTCGGGTCTACGTCCCTGCTACATGAGTTGCACACAGATCTTGCACGATGTGCGCACACGCCGAGGTTAAAAGGTAAGGACAATTTGGCAGTTGCTGAGTTCAACTATGTTTAAAATCGCAGCAAATGAGTTAAAGACCCCTGAGCGAACCCACCTTGTCGACGCTGGTGGAGTCTTTGAAGAGGACGAAGCCGAAGCCTCGTGAGCGGCCGGTGCCGGCGTCGATCTTGATGGTGCAGTCCGACACCTCGCCGAACTTACTGAAGTAGTCCTTCAGGTCCTTTTTACTGGTGTCCCAGCTGAGGCCGCCGACAAACATTTTACTGCGGAGGAGAAATAAGAAGACAGGCGTTTAGTGGAGGAGAGGAACGCGAAGGTCAAGGCCATCATCTGGGCTGCATCTCTGTTACGTTTCAACAAAATAGCAGTAAGTTATCAGTGTCTACCATGGATCACTTAAATAAAAGAGGGAAAGAGAGAAGGATTCTGACATTTGATTACAGTGTGTTGGTCTCAGAATAGTTTGATGCATCAGGCCTCAGCATCATCCTGACAGGTTTGTTGTTTTTTTTTTTTTATTCATCACAGACCAGACACAAGGTATACAGATGGACCAGCAGTAGTAGCAGATCTACAAGCTCACAGTGACCTTGTATATCTGACTGTTCCTGGCGTTAAGTGATTCAATAAAGAGTATCAGATCTAACAACCCACCCTGCGTCGTCCTCTCCTTTGCTGGCGTTGATCTTCCCTCCGTCTCCGTCACCCGGCTCTCCTCCCTCCCCTGGCTCTCCTCCCTCCTCCTCCACCTCCTCGATGGCGGTGGCCTCCTCTTGCTCCGCCCCGTTCTGCGCCTCCTCGCCCCCCTCCTGGCCGTTCTCCTCCGACGTCTCCATGAACTGCTGCTCTGCGTCCGCCATGGCTGCTATGGCTGCTGCTCACTGAGATAAAAAGACTGGAAGAACAGAGTAAAGGGTTTAGTTAGTTCTCCTTCTCCATGGCTGCTGCTCACTGAGATAAAAAGACTGGAAGAACAGAGTAAAGGGTTTAGTTAGTTCTCCTTCTCCATGGCTGCTATGAACGCTGCTTCACCTGGATAAAAAGACTGAGGAAACATTTAGTTAGTTCTCCTTCTCCATGGCTGCTATGGCTGCTGCTCACTGAGATAAAAAGACTGCAAGAGCAGAGGAAACATTTAGTTAGTTCTCCATGTAGTCCAGTTTAACACATTTAGGGCCTAGAATTATTGAATGCTTTAACCAGTGAAAAATAGCAGATATACAAGCTCACAGCGCAGCACCGAGTGCTATTTTTGAAAAGTCGTGAAAATGTGTGTAAATCTTTGAATATATGTATTTTCAAAGTGAACGTTTGTAATGTTGCTTCTGGGGGGTCCTCGGGACTAAATATATTGAGATGGGGTCCATGGCCAAATACATATCATTTTGGGGGTCCTTCAAATGAAAAGGTTTGAGAACCACTGACATGGTAGTCTCTCAAGAACAGACCAACTGAGCTCCCGTTAAGTGAAAAGGAACTTTTCTTTGACGATGGCTGGCCAGATTGCTGACATAGAAACATTAGGATTCAAAAGACACTGACTGCAGGAGTAGACACGGATCGAGTTAGTTCTCCGTCAACTCGTAATCAACGTTATTATTTATTTTGTGTGTTGATCTCAGAATAGTTTTATGCATCAGGCCTCAGCATGCAGAGAGATTATTCTTTTTTTCTTCATCACAGACCAGACACACACAAGGTCTACAGATGGACTTTTATAATAAAATCCATACAGAATAAATACAACGCCATAGATATCGTTGTTAATTTGTGTAAAGTTCCATGCCCAAAATGGATAAAAACACATTATGATCCATCTATAAACAACTAAAATCTACTTTTTTTGATCAGGAACTTTAAGTCATTTTATTTTGGAGCGCCACACACTATTTAAGCACCGTTACAGAAACTTAACTTACAGTATCTGTATTCTGTATCGGCAAGTACTCAAATTAAGTACTCGTACTTGGTCAGCAAAAAAGAGTGGTATCGGGACATCCCTAATTATATTATTGTCTTAGGAATGCGACAAAAACTCAAAAGTATTATTGAACTTTATTGAGTCTCCATGGCGTGAGTAATCAATAGTAATTTGGGGGTGAACTACTCCTTTAAGGCAGTGGTTCTCAAAGTGGATTTCAGGGGCTCTCTAGGTTCCTTTGAGGGGGCCTAAATTGACCCATACAAGTCTATAACTCTGATAGTGTACAAATGGAACCAAATGGACCTGTTAAGGTCCATTTGGTTCCATTTGTACACTATCAGAGTTAAGAGGAGACCCTCAAATGTTACAGTTTGCTAAGCAGTGTCTTTCAGGCAGGCTGGTTGGTTTGAATGGGATCAGAAAGCAAGACAAAAGCAGGAAATGAGCGTTGAGCGCGTTGTTTCCACACGATCACTGTTCTAACCGTCTCTAACCAACCACTGTCCATGTGTTACTGTGAGAGGATAGATTATAGAAGTGTAACCAAATGGACCCGCTAGGCTTTAAATCCTATTATAAACGTGTATTTAGCATCGCGCGTTAAATGAGAAACGGGCCTCAGATGGATCCAAGCAGCAGGAACATCAAAGCCGTTCCATTGATTCAACGGGGCTTTCTTTAGCATTAGCCACGTTAGCATAATCCATCTCACTCACACACACACGAACCCGGCCTTTCGATGGTTACACTAAAATAGTCGTTACATGGCGGCTCTAACTGCCACAAACCCGACGGTTCCAACGGCTAAATGTGCCCTTCTATGAGAACCCAGCCACCTGCCGGTGCTAACGGTTAGCCTAACGGTGCTTTTTAACCGGACGAGTGGGGAAAAAGCCGCCTTAGCATCGATGCTAATAAATGCTAACACATTTGAAACGGAGACACACACAGCTATGCTAAAGCTAACCTAGCAACACATCAATGGTGGAACTAAGTACGCACATCGTTTTACTGGAGTACAAATACTATCAATAAATACTGTAATGTAGAAATACTCTTACATGTTGTAGAACGATGGAACTCGACGGTTACTTCGAGTAAAAGTAGTATCAAAACGTACTTAAAGTAGTAGTTTATGCAGAATGTCCCTTTCACAAGTTTATATATTTATTTAAAAAAAATATATCATTTGGGAAGAAGCTCAGAGCAGATCTCCTCACAATGGGATGCATTTTGAGCTTGAAGATCTACTATTTTCAAATGTCCAAACTGTATTTAGAGCTTAATTGGTTATTTATGTTTTAACCGTAATCTAAATCTATAGATATATATAACAATATATATAATATATAAATCATTACTTAATTAATTACAATAATTGGCAACTAAATGTATATAGAGCTTAAGTGGTTAATGTATTGTTTTGTAACAATAACCTAGATCTACAAAGTAACTAGTAACACCGGTTTTCAAATTATTAGTGGATTAAAAGTACAATATCTTCCTGAGATGTAGTGGAGTAGAATTAAAAGTATTGGAAATTGGAAACACTCGATTAAAGTACAAATCACAAAAACTGTGCCTCAGTTGCCTGCAGTACTTGAGTAAATGTACTTAAATTACTTTTTTTACACCGCTGCTCACACACACACACACAATGCTAGCTAGCAACGCTAAGCTATGCTAGGCTAAAGCTAGCAACAACAAAACGACGGAGGGAAAACAACCCGGCTTCAAGCAACGAGCCTGTAGTTTAAACTACATCATTTATAACTCAAAAACAAACACAACGTCCTCAGATTAAACATGAAAGCAGGACAGAACAGCAGGTTTAAAGGTTCTTACTCAGTTTAGGCGGTGGTTTTAGAGGAGCAGCGGCAGGTCGCGGTGCTTCTTATGTTTCTATGAGGAGAAGGAAGGTTTAAAATGGACGTCCTGTCGTTTCCAAAGCCAGCGACAAACTCGTGGCAGCAAATATACCCCCTCAATAACCCAGGGGTTTGGACCCGCTGGGCGGGGTTACAGCTCTAAACCACGCCCAGCGGGGCCAAACACCTGGGAGAGAGGTTTAAGCCCCTTTTCGACTGCAGCTTGAGCACCACACCACACTACCCCGCACCGCACCACACCACATAAAAATATCTACATTTTCCATTACACAAAAGTACCCCTACCGGTAAGAAACAAATTGACCCTTTTCACTGTGATTATAATACAATATAAATTTGTATTACAACTATCCTTAATTATAATACACTATAATGGATTATAACTGTGATTATAATACATTATAAAGTATTAATGTATTACTATGACAATTAAAATACACTATAATAGATTATAATAGTGGTTATAACACAATAGAATCTATTATCATGTATTACAACGATATCCTGGTGGTCTAAATGAAAAGTCAGTGAGTGATCAGTCATTATGAAGTGTTTGGCCCTGTTTGGCCTAGCTCAGACCTACTCTAGATTGGATACTTTTTAGTACCATGTTTAGTACCACTTTAACACCACTCTACCAGTGGAAAACCTGTCACAAGTGGGCGGTGTGGAGTGGTGTGGTGTTGGGCCAGTGGAAAAGGGGCTTTAGAGCAGGTGTTCCCAAACTTTTTTGTCTCAGGGCACCCCATAAATATTGTTTTAATCATCCAAGACACCCCTATAATTTTCACTCCCAGCACCTTATATTTATAGCATATCGTCGTTGTCGGGTGGAAACCTTGTATGTCCAAATGTACTAAACTAGTGAAAACAGCAGATCTGTTTTCACTAGTTTTGTGCGACAGTCTTGTATGATGAAGCAGGGCTTTGCTTTACCAAAAGACGTACACATTTGAAACTTGGAGATACGAGGTTTCTGCCCGACAGTGACGATATTTTAGTGATTATGTTGCGAGGAAAACGTTGAGATAACAGCCATTTTGGTTAGAACTGACTGAAAATAACTTTATACTTCAAGTTTAAAATTATACTAAATAAAAGTGTCCAAATAAATTCCAAATATTCAAATGATCTTGCGGCACCCACTTTGAAAACCCCTGGTTTTAGAGCACTGGTTCTCAAACTTTTAAATTTCAAGGTCTTCCCTTAACTCTGACAGTGTACAAATGGAACCAAATGGACCCGTTTAGGGTCCATTTGGTTCCATTTGTATACTGTTAGAGTTACAGATTTTTAAGGGTCAATTTAGATCCCCCTAAAGGACACTTTGAGAACCACTGTTTTAGACTTAGAGAATACCTCTAAATCCAGGTGTTTGGACCACGGTGGGCGGGGTCTACAGCTGTAGCCTGTAACCACGCCCATCAGGGCCAAACACCTGGAATAAGAGGGGGAGAGGGTTGGAGAGTACCTCCGAAACCAGGTGTTTGGATCCAGTGGGCGGGGTTTAGGACAGTGGGTAGCGTGTTTTTTTTTTGTTTGTTTTTTTTGTTTCCTACATTTTCTTTTATTATTATTAGTATTAGTAGGCCTATTAGTATTATTATTATCCATTTTTTCCCCAAAAATATTCCCAAAATAAGCAACATTTTCATGATTTATACCCTGTACAGATAAAATGACACGATGTGATATAGCTGTTTAACACAATGCTGAACCCCCTCCAACTGTATAGGCTACATTATGTTCCCCATTTTCAACTGATTTTATCATGTTTTGAAACTTGCTTTTTAAACTGTTTTCTCATGCCAATAAAGCTCATTTGTATTGAATTCAATTGAAAATTGATATAAAAAATTTATGATTTTTTTCCAGTAATTTCATGAAGAAATGAAAGAAATTACATACATTAGAACACATATTTTTAAGTAGTAGTGAAAATAGCCGCTCACAACGCGGCGCGAAGCGATGCGTTGTGAGCTTGTAGATCTGCTGATTTCTCTAGTTTGGGTCCCGGACAAACATCACATTTTAGGCTTCAATTGAATTTATAACTTTAATTTAATTTTAGGCTCTAATTAATAATTTCAGGCTAAAAGGTTTGGGGACCATAACCGCGCCCACCAGGTCCAAACACCTGGGATAGGAGGAGGGGGGAGGGGGGGGAGTCCCTGCAGCACCGGATGTGCGCGAGCGCTGAGTGGGCGGGACGTCGCTTTTACAACGCGCCCCGCCATTGGACGAGCCGCCAGGAAGGTATTCGCTCATTGGTCATTTGCTCCGCTCGTTTTCTTTTCTTTATCTTATGAAGCTAAAAGGAGGTTTTATGCTTCGCACGAGCGACGGTGTGGCGCGCGCCGAAAATAACGGATCTGCAAGCTCACCGCGCGTCGTGGAAGAGACGCGTTATGAGCTTGTAGATCAGCTGTTTTCTGGAAAGAGGGGGCGTGTGTGTGTGTGTGTGTGTGTGTGTGTGTGTGTGTGTGTGTGTGCGTGCGTGCGTGCGTGCGTGCGTGCGTGCGTGCGTGCATGTGTGTGTGTGTGTGTGTGTGCGTGTGTGCGTGTGCGTGTGAGCTGAGCTGAGGTGAAGGAAATGAAAGTGATTCTCATAAATTGATAATAATGATTTAATTCCACTTTTTTACATTTTCTTTTTTTTGTCCCCCCTTTCCCCACTATTCATTTAAAGGAGCACTTCACCCTTTTTCAATTGGGGCTGTTAAGTATGACATCATTTTGTAGGCAGAGGAGAATTTCTGCCCCCAGTTTCCGTGAATCTTTTTACTATTTTTACTAATTACACATTTTTCTTCTCTTTGTTGTTGTAAGGAAAGTGTTAGAATTATACTTTAGTCGTTATTTTTGTCTCGGATCTGTTGAAATAGCGAGGGACAGAAAATGCTCTGGGGGCAGAGTTCTCCTCTGCCTACAAAATGATGTCACGGCTTAAAAGCCCCTTACTAGTGTTCATTAATATGGTAACATTTCTGTCACTCACTCTGTGTCTCAGAGGAGGGCCGTGGACAGTTCAGAAACCTGTTTTATGTTTTGTTTTAAATATCTGCCGACCAATAACGTCACTGGTAGGTGAGTTAATTTAGTCTTAGTCTTTAATCATAGTCTCATGACTAAAATTCCATTTAGTTTTAGTCATATGAAATGTTTTCGTTTTTAGTCGATTTCATATCAAAAGATTTTAGTCGACTAAATCTACAGTTGATTTTGTCAACAGAAATGTTTTTTTTTTGCCAGTCCTTGATGACAGATTTTACAAAAATAACAGATCCGAGCGCAACCAAAACATGAAATTAATTGTCTTTTTATTTCTACTGATCCCTTCTCCACTAGTCCCTCCCTAACATTTTAGTCATAGTTTTAGTCCAGGCTATTAGTTTTTTATTTTGTTTTCGTCAGTGAAAAAAAGGTAGTCGACAAAATTAACACCGGGGGGCGAAGGGCTCAACCCCTACAAACTTGTAGATCTGCTATCTTTCCCCACAATAGGAACACACTAGGCTTAATCATCTCCACACATTTCCGATGCTAATTAAACACATTTATATACAACAGCAGTGCTAGGATAAACAATAGGACACATTTGACTGTGTATGACTGGTCTTTACTTTGCTTTGCAAGTGTGAGACGGTTTCACGCTTGCAAATGTCTCCTGAATTGTGAATCAATAGGCCAGGGTTCCCCAATAGGCGGCCCGCGGGCCATTTGCGGCCCGCGGGGGGCTACTGTCTGGCCCCCACCAACCCCAGTAATAACAGTGAGAGCAGCAACGTCATTGTTGGGTGGAAACCTCGTATCTCAAAATGTGTACGTTCTTTCAGAAAGTAAAGCACTGCTTCATCATACAAGGCCGTCGCACAAAAGTAGTGAAAACACAGATCTACAAGCACACAACGCCTCGCGGGTTTGTACTTGTAGATCGGCTGTTTTCACTAGTTTAAATCATTTTTAAAATGATAAATGCAAAACGGTTTTGGACATATACAAGATTTTCACCCGACAACGACGATATCTGACCTGTCACTGGAGTAGCGGGAACGCCACCGTCGCCCCCTGCAATGTTGTGGCCCTCGGCTTGGTACCCTAGACATGATTCGGCCCTTGGGGAAAACTAATCGGGGAACCCTGCATGCAATAGGCCTTTGTTTTTGCATTTAAAGACAACCATTGTTTGTTTGTTTGTTTTTTTCACTTAAACTGAACACTCCTTTAACTGAATAATGACACCTATGGTCTCCCACCCTACTGGGAGACAACTTGAAGTCAGAGAGGGACAAGTTCCATCTGGACAACGTTTAGGAACCCCTGGTCTAATGTATGTGATTGACAGGAGAGATGATCAGAGGAGCAGAGTTTCTACCACCAGCATTAAGACATGGACTGAAGAATGGAAAGAGTTTCTCAGTGAAGGAGCAGCCAGTGAAAGAGTAGAGATGAACTCTGGCCTCCACATCATAAAAGGAGACCAGACCCTCCTCATAATCCACAAACACTCCCACTTTCTGGAGCTCCTCTCTTACAGGGAGGAGGACAGGAGGGCCAGCATAAGCCTCGTACTCATTTCCATTCCTCAACCCTATAGTCCATTTACCATTGTTGGGACTCAGTTCATTTACACCTTTCCTGTTGATGGACTCTCTGGCCACTCCTAAACTCCACCCAGTCTTCCCTGTAACCTGAACCTCATAGTAAAACCTTCCTGAGGAGAAGCTTTGTTTTCCTAAGACATTGGTATATCTAGAGAATCTCTCTGTGTTGTCAGGCAGATTCTTCTTTACATTTCCATGACTCACTTGTTTTCCATCCTCAGACAGGATGAGTTTGGGATGTGCTGTATCAGGATCCAGAGTCACATCCACCTCATATTGCTGGATCCTCCTCAGCTCAGCATCACACAGCTTCTTCTCCATCTCTTGACTGAGTGTCTTCTCCAGCTGAGCCACAGCTGTCCTCACTGTCCCCACATGTGGAGACTGATGGACAACCTTTGTCCAGTCCTTGGTGGGTGGAGGGGTGTTGATGGATGAGATGTTGTGGAGGAGGTGGAGGTGGTCTTCAGTGTTTGAGAGCTGCTTCAGCTCAGAGCTTCTCTTCTCTAATAGAGTGATTTCCTCTTGCAGCTCTTTAATGAAGCCTTCAGCCTGTTTCTCTGTTGCTTTCTGCTTCTCTTCAATCACATCAATGAGCTCAGCCTGGCTTCTCTCAATACAGCTGATCAGAGCAGTGAAGACCTGCACACTGTCTGCTCTCTCTCTGTCTGCATCTTTCCTGCTGAGCTCTACTGAGTGTTGGATCTGGTGAATCTTCTCTTGTCTCTCCTGGATCATCTGCTGAACTTCAGCCTCTTTCTTTGCTTTGAATTCCTCTTTCATCTTGTGACTCCTGAACTGTTGAACCATCTCAGAAATAAAGGTATTGACAGATACTTTTGGTCTGCTGTAGAAGGTCTCTTGACACAGTGGACACTTGCACACATCACTAGCGTTCCAGTAATGTGTGATGCAGGCTTTGCAGTAGTTGTGTCCACATGGAGTGGAGACTGGATCAGTGAACACCTCCGTACAGATAGAACACAGGAAGTGATCTTCAGACAGCAGACTGCTGGCAGAGGCCATTTCTACACACTGACAATCAACGTGAAAGTGTGAAACACAGTAAATATGATGTGCAATATACTTGATTAATCGGAATCCTTGTGACTTGAATATGCAGGAATATGACTCATTCGACTAGAGCAGAATATCTTCTCGTCTCTTCTCTTTGACTAATGGCCCTCACGCTCTGTGTGAGCAGCTTTTAAGTCGAGCGGACTTGAATCTCATCATAATGTCATGGTTACATCATATGTGACATCATGGTTACAACCAACTATATGACGTCAATTGCGCCTAAATATGGAGTTCCACAGGGCTCTGACCTGGGCCTGCAAGAAAATATTTGGTAACCAGAGATGTGAGATAGTTATATACATCCAAGAATCTGACTGTGTGTGCGCGTGTGTGTGTGTGTGTGTGTGTGTGTGTGTGTGTGTGTGTGTGTGTGTGTGCGCGCGCGCGCACGTGTTCTGTGTCCCTTTATGCCTATATATGGACATCCTCGAACGCTCTCAATCTTATTGGTTTTTATCACTGAACTTGAGGACCAACCGTAGCCCAGATGTTGTTACCTGCCTCCTCTAACTCCTCCCTCCTCTAACTCCTCCCTCTAACTCCTCCCTCTAACTCCTCCCTCTTCACCAGTGATGATTATGACATTTTTAGTCAGTCTTTTGAATAAAAGTCCATTTAGTTTTTTTAGTCATATTTTAGTCATCTGAAATGTTTTAGTTGTGGTCTAGTTTTAGTCGACTACATATCATCGATTTTTTGTTTTTGAGGGGCTTTTTGGTAATGGCTGATTTTAGACTTGGTTGCATGCTGAAAATAGCCGATCTACAAGCTCGCAATGTGTCTCAACGCGAATCCCTTGTGACCTTGTAGATCTGCTATTTTCCGAGCGCAACATACGAGCGAATCCAAAGCATAGCATCACTTGATCAGGCCTGAAGAAGCTCTGAAGAGACCCAAACGTTGCTGAATAAAGTTATAAGTGAAGACAGTGTGCGGGACTCCTCTCCTCTCCGTTAGAACCCACTGGAAATAACGTTGTACTTCAAGTTTAAAATGATACTAAATATTTTTTTCAAGTGTCCAAATAAATTCCAAATATTATCAAATGATCTCGCGGCACCCCTGGACTGCCGTCACGGCACCCCAGGGTGCCCCGTCACCCACTTTGAAAACCCCTGGTCTACAGAATGTGGTATAACAAGCTTTGGAATCAAATACCCACCACACCCCAATACCCCACCCCACCCAACCCCCCCACCCCCACCCCGCCCACCAAAACCTTTGTCTTTCCCCCCTGCAGCCCAGGTGAAGAGCTGTCTTTATGTGTCCTCTTGATGAATTGAATACACAGGACCACAAAGGAAACAACAAGCCCTCTGGCCTTTCTGGGTTGTCCTTTCTGGGTTGTCCTTTTAGCATTAGTGTAAGACAGTATGCCTCCGTACCTAGCAGATCTACTACAAATGGATCCAAATGGACCCTTGCAGATCTGCGGTTTAAAACAATATATATATATATTTTTTTTTCTTCACAGAATCAGTGGTTTTATAGTGATGAGTCACCAGGATCCTGGATGGCTTGATTCGAGGCTTAAAATAATTGATATCAATATTTTAGTAAATCTCCATGGGGACAAATTCATTGCAGATTTATTTTGGCAAACCTCACCCACTGCTCTATCCTATAGAGGGCAGTGTTTCTCAACCTTTTTGGAACGGTGAAAGCGCTCCCAATAGACAGGTATGTCCGTGGGTATGTGGGTGGCTGGCTGGGTGGCCGTGTCCGTCCGTAGCCTGGCAATACCTTGAGTGGCCACACACAACACACTAGTTAAAGGAGGGGCGCTGTTTTGTGCAGGCCAGGCACACTCACCACTCACTCACAGGCACAGTTTACACTCACTCACTCACTCACTCACATAGGGTACAGCTGCTCAAATTCACCGCTCCACTTCGAACCAAGGTTTGATTTTTTTCTGCATGGGCACACTTTTCATGTCCCAAGAATCCATGAGCACACCAACATAATACGGGGGTGTAAATATCGTCACTGTCGGGAAGAAACCATGTATCTCCAAGTTTGAAATTTGTATGTTTCTTGGCAAAGTAAAGCCCTGCTTCATCATGCAAGGCTGTCGCACAAAACTAGTGAAAACAGCAGATCTACAAGCACACAACGCCGGCGTTGTGTGCTTGTAGATCTGCTGTTTCCGCTAGTTTAGTACATTTTATAGATGATAAATACAAAATGAACGGTTTTGGACATACAAGGTTTCCACCCGACAACGACGATATGCTATAAATATAAGGTGCTGGGAGTGAAAATTATAATGTAGGGGTGCCTCGGATTAAAACAAATATTTATGGGGTACCCTGAGACAAACAAGTTTGCCTCCGTAAACCGTACTATAGGGGGCTGTATGGGGGGGGGGGGGGGGGGGGGGTCGTCAGCTATAAGGGGCGACAACACAACTGAACAGCCCCATCTATCACCCCCCCCCCCTTCACTGTGGGGTGGGGGGGGTCACAGATATTATAGCTGTCCCAACCGTCATTTACATGACTATAGGGTGTGCCATTTACATGACTATAGGGTGTGCCATTTACATGACTATAGGGTGTGCCATTTACATGACTATAGGGTGTGCCATTTACATGACTATAGGGTGTGCCATTTACATGACTATAGGGTGTGTCATTTACATGACTATAGGGTGTGTCATTTACATGACTATAGGGTGTGTCATTTACATGACTATAGGGTGTGTCATTTACATGACTATAGGGTCATTTACATGACTATAGGGTGTGTCATTTACATGACTATAGGGTGTGTCATTTACATGACTATAGGGTCATTTACATGACTATAGGGTCATTTACATGACTATAGGGTCATTTACATGACTATAGGGTGTGTCATTTACATGACTATAGGGTGTGCCATTTACATGACTATAGGGTGTGCCATTTACATGACTATAGGGTGTGCCATTTACATGACTATAGGGTGTGCCATTTACATGACTATAGGGTGTGTCATTTACATGACTATAGGGTGTGTCATTTACATGACTATAGGGTGTGTCATTTACATGACTATAGGGTGTCATTTACATGACTATAGGGTGTGTCATTTACATGACTATAGGGTGTGTCATTTACATGACTATAGGGTGTGTCATTTACATGACTATAGGGTGTGTCATTTACATGACTATAGGGTGTGTCATTTACATGACTATAGGGTCATTTACATGACTATAGGGTCAATTACATGACTATAGGGTGTGTCATTTACATGACTATAGGGTGTGTCATTTACATGACTATAGGGTGTGTCATTTACATGACTATAGGGTGTGTCATTTACATGACTATAGGGTGTGTCATTTACATGACTATAGGGTCATTTACATGACTATAGGGTGTGTCATTTACATGACTATAGGGTGTGTCATTTACATGACTATAGGGTCATTTACATGACTATAGGGTCATTTACATGACTATAGGGTCATTTACATGACTATAGGGTGTGTCATGTACATGACTATAGGGTGTGTCATTTACATGACTATAGGGTCATTTACATGACTATAGGGTCATTTACATGACTATAGGGTGTGTCATTTACATGACTATAGGGTCATTTACATGACTATAGGGTCATTTACATGACTATAGGGTCATTTACATGACTATAGGGTGTGCCAATGGTGACGCAATAGACCGTTTGTCAGCCTTCTGATTGGTCCCTGAGACTCCCTGACTGGCCAACCAGAAAAAAACATTCACTTTTTGCTATCGGGGGTGGAGTTTGTGCAGTGGAGAATGTTGCTTCAGCCTTTCAAAAACTGTCCGCAGTGCGCGACACGGAGATCGGCCGGTACGGTGATAGCGACGGCAAGCGTCAAGCGATCTCGCTCATCATAACGAATAAGCTTCAACAAACTAGTTCACATGTACCTTATCAATGGTCTAAGAGTCACGATTGGGTACATATAATTTAAATGGGCAGAATTACGAAAAGCCA
Source organism: Nannobrachium achirus (assembly GCF_963921795.1). Classification (NCBI taxonomy): domain Eukaryota; kingdom Metazoa; phylum Chordata; class Actinopteri; order Myctophiformes; family Myctophidae; genus Nannobrachium; species Nannobrachium achirus. The sequence goes on from NC_137826.1 coordinate 59,940,603, forward strand.
GCCTATTATGTGAGGAGAAACATTCTCTCTGTCCTCTTCCTAGTACCCAAGATGCAATGCGCTTCTCTTTCTATCTCTGATCCAGAGGATTAAACTAATTAAAACATTTATTTTTCGGGGGAAAACTACTGTTTTGCTATGTAATTACTGTACCTTTTTCTTCCCTTTTTATTAATATCACGTAGATGTGTTTTTTGTGGTACTTTATATAGCTGTAATGAGGCTATGAAGGGAAAAAAAATCGCATCCACTACCACTATAAAAGAATCTGCAAAGAGGATTCTGTCCCACTGGGATTAAACAAATTAAAACATATATTTTCGGGTAAATCCCCTGTTTTGCAATGTAACTACTGTACCTTTGTCTTCCCTTTTTATTAATATCACCTAGGTGTTTTTCCTTTGGTACTTTATATAGCTGTAATGAGGCTATGAAGGGAAAAAAAAACCATCCACTTCCACTATAAAAAACAATCTGCCCAGGGTTAATGTCCCATCATAGTAACAGGGCAGAATGGGGCGGGATTTGCAAAAGGGTTTATTGTAGTCCTAGAGCGGCCATATTGTGGGTCAAACACCTCTTCAGACTCCACCTAAACCCATAGCACTTACTGTAGCACTCGCCTGCCCTCAATGACCATACATGTCATTTAGAACGTTTATTGGAGCGGTGAAAGCGCTCCCAATAGACAGGTATGTCCGTGGCTGGCTGGCTGGCTATGTGGCTGGCTGGGTGTGTCTGTAGCCTGGCAATACCTTGAGTGGCCACACAAGTTAAAGGAGGGGCGCTGTTGTGCAGGAACAAACACACACACACACACACACACACACACACACACACACACACACACACACACACACACACACACACACACACACACACACACACACACACACACACACACACTCACACACACACACACACACACACACACACACACACACACACACACACACACACACAGATTCACCGCTCCACTTCGAACCGAGGTTTGATTTTTTTTCTCTTATTTTAACTGAAGGTGCTGAATATATTTAGATTACTATTTATATGCATTTGATGTATTGATGTTGATGTTAATACCTTGCTATTGCATGTCGCCCTGGAGCAGGGAGGTGCAGAGAATCTTCAAGGCAGGGGCTGACATTTCTAAAAGGGCCTTTTGGTGAAAATATCAAAAATAGAAGACCTCCAAGCGAGCTTGGAGGTCGGCTATTTTCGATGCTTGATTTCTACACAGAGTGCAATTCTCAAGCCCCCTTTGATGTCTGTGTGCACGTGCCTGCTCTGGATTAAAGGAGTAGTTCACCCCCAAAATGACTTTTTTCTATTGATTAGTCACACCATGGAGACTAGAGTTCATTAATATTTTTAGTTTTTTGTCGCATTCCTAAGACAAAAAATGTATTGAACTCTGAGTACCCCCATTGATTCCAGATGGGGACCCGTTTCGAAACTGGTCCCCATCCGGAACGAATGGGGGTAAATTTATTGTTATCACATTTTTGTCTTAGGAATGCGACAAAAAACTAAAAATATTATTGAACTCTAGTCTCCATGGTGTGACTAATCAATAGAAAAAAAGTCATTTTGGGGGTGAACTACTCCGTTAAGAGTAAATTGTTAATTCTAAACTGCATCGGTCTATTTAACCCATTCAGATTTCCTACAGAGGATCGCCCCATTGGTCAACTTCAACACACTGAAGACCATAGCTGGTGCAATAATCCAGCCCCTCTTTGACTATGGAGTCCACGTATGGTATCGTGACGCCCCACAAGCCCTAAAAACTAAACTCCAAACAGCCCAAAATAAACTAATTAGGGTCCTGCTTAACCTTCCCAATCAGACTCACCTCACCGCTACTCACCAGTTAAGAGTGGGGTGGCTCAGAGTAGATGACAGAGTACAGCAACTTGCAATGGGCCTGGTGTACAAGATACACTACACCACTATGATACCCAAGTACCTGTCAAAATACTTTATAAACGTTAAGGATGTCCATAATTACAACACCAGAGGCAGTGCCACAGATCACGTTCAACCCAGAGTCAACTCAAAGAAAGGGTCGAACTCGTTCTTCTGCTACACCACAAAAATGTGGAATGCCTTACCGAAGGCCATAAAGGAGTGTGGATCACTAGCATCCTTTAAAATTGCCCTAAAAAACCACTTACAGGCAGCAGCCGTTCACAACTGGTAAAAACCTAGCCCAACCCTACCCTCCCTGCCCCTTCCTTGTATATACTGTACATACTGATTGTTTAGACTTACTGTTACCTGCCCCTTCCTTGTATATATTGTATATACTGTACTTACTGATTGTATAGACCTACTGTTTTCTTTTTTTCTTTACATATCTACTGCATAGTACTGTGTTCTATTTGTCTGTCATTCAATGTTATATGAGATACTTTAATGGTTTCCTGTTGAAATAAGCTTAGTCTTTTCATGGATCTCCTTTTAGTAGACCTTGTACCAGTGAACTGTACCGTCATGAATCTGTACATTTTCCTATGCAAACTTCTAATAAAGCCTTCAATCAATCAATCAAAGATCGGGTACACATTGTGTATCATTATTTTATGCTTTAACTATTGAGAAATAGCAGATATACAAGCTCAGCGTGGCACCGACTAAGTGCCATGCTGCGAGCTTGTAGATCTGCCATTTTTGAAAAACAGTGAAAATTTCAATTTTGACCCTTTTGAAAACCCTATGTTTCTATGTCAGCAATCTGGCTATAGCCATCGTCAAAGAAAAGGTCCTTTTCACTTAAATGGAGCTCAGACAGTCTGTTCTTGAGAGACTACTACTATGTCAGTGGTTCTCAACCCTTTTCAAGGACCCCCAAACTGATATTTATTTGGCTACAGACCCCCCCCCCCCCCCCCCCATCTCAAAATATTTAGTTCCAGGGACCACCCAGAAGCAAAATTTTAGTTACGAATGTTTGCTTTAAAAACACATATTCATAGCCTGGTTCCAGCCCATAGACCCACCCACTCTCAGAGTGGACCGTTTCTCTGGTCTGGAATCGTGTTCATAATAAGTGATTTCTGGAGCCGACATGACGGCTCCTCCAATTAGCGCAGGGGGTGGGGGTGGGTTTAACAAATAACCAATCCGTGCCGTCAAAGTCCCTCCCCTCCAGAAATCGCTCAACTTGGGCACAATGTCAGTCTCAAGCTTCAGCTGAGTCTGAAATAAGGCTAACATATTCAAAGATTTGCTCAAATATTCACGACTTTTCAAAAATAGCAGATCTACGAGCTCGCAGCGCAGCACCCGAGCTTGTATATCTGCTATTTTTCAACAGCTAAAGCATTCAATACTTCTGGCCTAAATGGGAACTACCATAAGTGTTACTGCTTGTTTGTTAACAACTTTTCCAAGTTTTATCCCTTTTTCCTACAACTACTGCCAATAACAAAAACATCCATTTTACAAGTAGCCACACAAATGGTGTTGTGTAATGAAAATAGTCGATCTGCAAGTTCATAACTTGCGTGGAACTGCAGTACAAATCACCCTGGCTTGTTGTGACCAAAGCTGTTAAAACTGAAACCATGAGACAAAGAAAGAGTACAAATCACCCTGGCTTGTTGTGACCAAAGCTGTTAAAACTGAAACCATGACAAAGAAAGCCACAATGACCAGTTTTTTTCAAGATGAGTGTTCTGTTCTTTATTAACAACAATCACACATTCATTCAGTGTTAGTTTAAAGTGTTAAAAATACCACATTTATAAGAGGTTTTATTTAAAACATACCAACTTACTAATACCTTTAAAAAAATAAACGCTTAATCTCAACATGTATAAATCAAACATAACTTAAAATATATAAACACGTTAACGGACCCCCAAAGCTCCTCATATTTTAATCGTTTGTTCTTTTTTTTTTAATAAAGGTTGGACTTTTATACCCCCCCCCCCCCCCCCCAAAAAAAAAGACACTACATAAATACCCATCTATAATATATACACACACACACTATTATATAAATATCCGGAAAGCGAAGTTAATTATATTTTTTGTTTCGAGGAATCTTCTCACAATGACAAAGGTTTTGGGTATTTTTTTTTAAAGGAAATGTAACGACCTTGTCATTCAATAAAACAGCAGATCTACAAGCTTTCAGTGTGGCACGAAGCACCACACTGCGAGCTTGTAGATCTGCCATTATGCGCATGCTTTTCCATTCGTGCCGTGTGTGAGCTTTGCCATTTTCTGCTAACCTTTGCCACGTCACCTGAACAATGAAAATCAAACAGTTCCCTTTCAAAAGTCCATTCTCGAGGTCAAGTCTTTTTTGTTTGAAGATTTTTTTTTCAAAGATGTCGTGGTTTGATATTTTTCAAGAAATAAAAAAAAAAAACTGCAGAAAGTACAGGCTCACAGCGCGTTACTGTGGGCTTGGTACATAATATGCCATGTTCTGATAACCAGAAATCACCCAGTTAGCTTCTCCTCCATCCCCTCAGGAGCGACTCTTGCTCACCCAGTGGTACTTGTCGACACGCGGGCCGGAGAAGATGAAGCTGGGCCGGACGTAGGGCCGGTAGGAGGAGCCATGCTGCTGTGGGGGAGGAGGGGGGTAGTGGGGCGCGGGGGGGAGGGGGGTGAGGAGGGAAGCCCCCCTCCCCGGGGAAGGCCTTCCTCTTGGGGTACGCCACCCAGGACTGGGGGGCTCCGGAGGAGAACTCTGTCATCTGAGAGGAGAGGAACAGAGAAGGTCGTTTTTACTAGGAGGGCAGAGGACTTGATCAGTAGTTTAGAACAGTCAACCTTTTCAGGCCACAACCCCGAGGCATACATGGGCAACATGGGGACCCACCTTCACTTAATACATGGGCAACATGGGGACCCACCTTCACTTAATGTGGCCTGCATTAACTGCAGGTTAATATAGAGCATTGCAGCTGAAGTGGTTTACTGGGGTCACTTAAAAATCGCCCATTCATTTTCCCCATAGACTTTTATAAAAATATGTATAACAATTATGTTAAGCCTCGAACCAAGCCATCCAGGATGGCAGTGAATCATGACCATGAGACCTTTGTTTCTATGAAAAGAACGTTTTGAAAATCGCTAAACAAAGGGTATTTATTAAATGTAGTATATCAAATAATGTAATATTAAAATATGTTTTCACATAGGATCAAAGGTTGTATGGTCATGATTCACTGCCATCCTGGATGGCTTGGTTCGAGGCTTAACATAATTGTTATAAATATATGTTTGTAAAAGTCTATGAGGAAAATGAATGGGCGATATTTAAGTGACCCCAGTAAACCACTTCCGCTGCGATGCTCTATAGGAATACTGATAGATTTACAATTCCATGACCCGCTTTAATTACTTCAGTCTATATCAGTAGCTTAATGACTAGTACCAGTCTTCCAATGTCCAATATATTTGTATTTAGGTTAATAAATGTAACATGAATGCATTTGAAATTAAATATAACACTTATTTTCAGGATTCCAATTCAAAAATGGCAAAAATAGCAGATCTACAAGCTCAAAACACGTCGCAGTAGATCGGCTCTTTTTGACTGTCTATGCATTGTGGCCCTCTGGAGTGAGTATGAAAATAGAGTGACCCTCTCCATCGTCAAAGTTGCCCAGCCCTGAGGCATTTTCATTGTGTAGTCTTTTTCCAGGACTGTCTTTCCTTGGTGGCTTTAAACCCTAACATTTAACTAAACCCAGGCCCAACCTCACAGAGATGATACATTTCTATTATTACTAAAACTAACCTCAAATTCCTGTCTTCCTCGGCAAGGCAAAACACCTGGAAAGACACCTTCCCTCCAGAGGGCCACATTGTATTGTATATTGCTACATTCTACTTTGTAATTCTAGTATCTTATACAAAAGAAGCAAAAATAGCAGATCTACAAGATCAAAACGCATTGCGCTGCGATGCATTTTGAGCTTGTAGATCGGCTATTTTTGCTTCTTTTGAATTGGAATCCTGAATGTTTTTTTGTTATTTTTTTAATTGAAATCCTGAAATGTAAAATTTTGATTTAATTTCCAACACATTTAGTTATATTCTCATGTTAACTTTATGAACCTAAAATACAAATACATTGGACATAAAAAAAATATATACATTTTAATACTACTATACTAGTCATTAAGCTACAATATAGACTGATGGAATTAAAGCAGGTCATGTTTGGAATTGTAACAGCTGAAACATAATATATCAGTATTCCGGTATCAACCTGCAGGCCGCATTAAGTGAAGGTGGGGGCCGCATGTGGCCCCCGGGCCAACAGTTGCCCATGCATGGTCTAGTTTGTATACTGTTGACACAGTAATGCTCTTAGAGACATTAAAACAAGTCTTAACAGTTAAGTCCTTAAATTGCCATTTAAATGTGTAGATGCCCTCCATACACTACACTGGTTTGTTTGCTGTAAACAATGTTGCACAATTACCTGGGGCCCACCAACACCGACTCAATGGGTCTTAAACAAGGGGTCCTCAGACCAACACCGACTCAATGGGTCTTAAACAAGGGGTCCTCAGACCAACACCGACTCAATGGGTCTTAAACAAGGGGTCCTCAGACCAACACCGACTCAATGGGTCTTAAACAAGGGGTCCTCAGACCAACACCGACTCAATGGGTCTTAAACAAGGGGTCCTCAGACCAACACCGACTCAATGGGTCTTAAACAAGGGGTCCTCAGAGTTAAGGGCTTTGCACACATGCGATTTTCAACCATTGCGTTTTTTCCGTTTGCTGCATGATTAAAACACATTGGATTTGGTGTGCAAGGCTGTGAGGAATCCACACTGCAGATCCCAAGAGGAGTCATATAAAAGGAGTCAATGAGTTTGTACCGCATGCGACAAGACGCACAAATCGAACTGGGTTCGATCTGGAAAAAACGCAGCAAAGCCCTTTAGCCTAGCTCAGCTAGACAATCCACCCATGTTAAAACAAGGAGGGGATCCTGCAGTTAGTTGGCTGCATTAGTATACAGTCTGGACAAGCCAGGCTGCATTAGTATACAGTCTGGACAAGCCTGGCTGCATTAGTATACAGTCTGGACAAGCCAGGCTGCATTAGTATACAGTCTGGACAAGCCAGGCTGCATTAGTATACAGTCTGGACAAGCCTGGCTGCATTAGTATACAGTCTGGACAAGCCAGGCTGCATTAGTATACAGTCTGGCCAAGCCAGGCTGCATTAGTATACAGTCTGGACAAGCCAGGCTGCATTAGTATACAGTCTGGACAAGCCAGGCTGCATTAGTATACAGTCTGGACAAGCCAGGCTGCATTAGTATACAGTCTGGACAAGCCAGGCTGCATTAGTATACAGTCTGGACAAGCCAGGCTGCATTAGTATACAGTCTGGCCAAGCCAGGCTACCTCAGTTACTACAGGGAGGGCCACCAAATCTGTGTGATACAAACTTAACACCATTAACCACTTGAACCCTGGCATCACTTTCCTGCGGGAAATGGCAGATCTAAAAGCAGATCTAAGCATGTAGATTGTTCAGATCTAAAAGCAGATCTAAGCATGTAGATTGTTCAGATCTAAAAGCAGATCTAAGCATGTAGATTGTTCAGATCTAAAAGCAGATCTAAGCATGTAGATTGTTCAGATCTAAAAGCAGATCTAAGCATGTAGATTGTTCAGATCTAAAAGCAGATCTAAGCATGTAGATTGTTCAGATCTAAAAGCAGATCTAAGCATGTAGATTGTTCAGATCTAAAAGCAGATCTAAGCATGTAGATTGTTCAGATCTAAAAGCAGATCTAAGCATGTAGATTGTTCAGATCTAAAAGCAGATCTAAGCATGTAGATTGTTCAGATCTAAAAGCAGATCTAAGCATGTAGATTGTTCAGATCTAAAAGCAGATCTAAGCATGTAGATTGTTCAGATCTAAAAGCAGATCTAAGCATGTAGATTGTTCAGATCTAAAAGCAGATCTAAGCATGTAGATTGTTCAGATCTAAAAGCAGATCTAAGCATGTAGATTGTTCAGATCTAAAAGCAGATCTAAGCATGTAGATTGTTCAGATCTAAAAGCAGATCTAAGCATGTAGATTGTTCAGATCTAAAAGCAGATCTAAGCATGTAGATTGTTCAGATCTAAAAGCAGATCTAAGCATGTAGATTGTTCAGATCTAAAAGCAGATCTAAGCATGTAGATTGTTCAGATCTAAAAGCAGATCTAAGCATGTAGATTGTTCAGATCTAAAAGCAGATCTAAGCATGTAGATTGTTCAGCAAAGAGATTTAGTGTAGAGAGGGACACAAAGAGAAGACCAGGTGCAGAGTCAAAAGTCATGTTATGTCTGAAAATATACATTAACATGATTATAATAAATATACATTAACATGATGAAGCCATCAAAGAAAATATACATTAACATGATGAAGCCATCAAAGAAAATATACATTAACATGATGAAGCCATCAAAGAAAATAAATGAGTCTAAACTGCTAAAAAGTATACTGGTAAGACACACTAAGGACGAGAAGCAACTGCTGAGACAACACAGACAATATGTCCATATATGAGCTTACCTTGTAAACACTGTTAGGGTTGCTGACGGTGGGGATGGTCTGAGGCTGGGCTGGTCTGGAGGAGAGGGAGGATCGAGGAGGAGACAAGCTGCCTCCACTGACTGCACTGCTGCTGCTGCCTGCACTGCTGATCATACTGCTGTCTCTACTGGAGATACATTATTATTATTATAATTAATACATTCATAAATATACACTGCTGCTGCTGCCTGCACTGCTGATCATACTGCTGTCTCTACTGGAGATACATTATTATTATTATAATTATTATTATTAATACATTCATAAATATACACTGCTGCTGCTGCCTGCACTGCTGATCATACTGCTGTCTCTACTGGAGATACATTATTATTATTATAATTATTATTATTAATACATTCATAAATATACACTGCTGCTGCTGCCTGCACTGCTGATCATACTGCTGTCTCTACTGGAGATGCATTATTATTATTATAATTATTATTATTAATACATTCATAAATATACACTGCTGCTGCTGCCTGCACTGCTGATCATACTGCTGTCTCTACTGGAGATACATTATTATTATTATAATTATTATTATTAATACATTCATAAATATACACTGCTGCTGCTGCCTGCACTGCTGAGCATACTGCTGTCTCTACTGGAGATACATTATTATTATTATAATTATTATTATTAATACATTCATAAATATACACTGCTGCTGCTGCCTGCACTGCTGATCATACTGCTGTCTCTACTGGAGATACATTATTATTATTATAATTATTATCATTAATACATTCATAAATATACACTGCTGCTGCTGCCTGCACTGCTGATCATACTGCTGTCTCTACTGGAGATACATTATTATTATTATAATTATTATTATTAATACATTCATAAATATACACTGCTGCTGCTGCCTGCACTGCTGATCATACTGCTGTCTCTACTGGAGATACATTATTATTATTATAATTATTATCATTAATACATTCATAAATATACACTGCTGCTGCTGCCTGCACTGCTGATCATACTGCTGTCTCTACTGGAGATACATTATTATTATTATAATTATTATTATTAATACATTCATAAATATACACTGCTGCTGCTGCCTGCACTGCTGATCATACTGCTGTCTCTACTGGAGATACATTATTATTATTATAATTATTATCATTAATACATTCATAAATATACACTGCTGCTGCTGCCTGCTGATCATACTGCTGTCTCTACTGGAGATACATTATTATTATTATAATTATTATTATCAATACATTCATAAATATACACTGCTGCTGCTGCCTGCTGATCATACTGCTGTCTCTACTGGAGATACATTATTATTATTATAATTATTATCATTAATACATTCATAAATATACACTGCTGCTGCTGCCTGCACTGCTGATCATACTGCTGTCTCTACTGGAGATACATTATTATTATTATAATTATTATTATTAATACATTCATAAATATACACTGCTGCTGCTGCCTGCACTGCTGATCATACTGCTGTCTCTACTGGAGATACATTATTATTATTATAATTATTATTATCAATACATTCATAAATATACACTGCTGCTGCTGCCTGCTGATCATACTGCTGTCTCTACTGGAGATACATTATTATTATTATAATTATTATTATTAATACATTCATAAATATACACTGCTGCTGCTGCCTGCACTGCTGATCATGCTGCTGTCTCTACTGGAGAAGATGGGATTTTATTACCAGTAAGACTCCCTAATCGGGAGATAAGCGATAGTCAGGTCGCATCGTGATTTTAGGTCAAAATGTGTATGAATGTCCAAAAATGTGTTTGAAAAAAAAAAAAAATCAGCCTGAAGGTGGCGCTATATGGGACAGATCCATGTTGATGACATGAGTGTAGACATATAGTCTAGTAGCCAGCCCATAGAGCCCCATTGTGAACCCGGACATTTTGAGTACCCTAAAGTTTTATGTTAGAAATGTTGAGTATGGGTCCCCAGCATGTAGAAACTGCCGGATGCTAACTTGTATATGTTGAGCAATTTTCATAATTAGCATAATTAGCTTTAATTAGCATAATCACAGGCTATAATAATGTATAATATGTCAAAAAATTGGCTGATTTGAACAATATTGGAGTGGTTTTGGGGGTTATTGAGGATGCTGAATCCATTTCTGACATTTTCTAAATTCAAAATGGCTGTTTTAAACCGGAAATGGCCATATACCAACTTAAATTGGGATGATTTTGATCATTTTTTGTTGATTTTCCAAATGATGAAGTGACTATTTTTGCTAGGCTATTGTGGCAGTCATTGTTCTAATCATTGTGTGGATTGTCTATATTTGGCTTTTGAAATGCAGATAATGTATAAGCATATAAATAACCACATTTATAGTTTAATTCATAATCAAAATCAACAAAAAAGTATCAAAATCATCCCAATTTAAGTTGGTATATGGCCATTTCCGGTTTAAAACAGCCATTTTGAATTTAGAAAATGTCAGAAATGGATTCAGCAACCTCAATGTCCCCCAAAACCACTCCAATATTGTTCAAATCGTCCTATCAGTTTTTGACATATTATCCATATAGGTGATTATGCTAATTAAAGCTTATTATGCAAATTATGCAAATTGCTCAACATATACAAGTTAGCATCCGGCAGTTTCTACATGGGGACCCATACTCAACATTTCTAACATAAAACTTTAGGGTACTCAAAATGTCCGGGTTCACATTTTGGCTACTAGACTAATACTGTGTACCGATTTGCGTGATTTCAGGGCAAAATCTGTAGGAGTAGTGGCCAAAAATGTGTTTTGCAAGAATCTGCCTCATGGTGGCGCTAGAAGAGGGTCATGTGAGAATTGATGGGTGGAGGTTGTGGTTTGGCAGGCAAGGAGTGTGTGTGCAAAATTTCAGGGCAACGGTTTGCGGAGATATGAGCAGGGCAAAAGTGTGACGTGTGACAGACAGACTGACTGACGGACAGCTGGTCAAGGTTTTGATAGTAACTGTGACCTGAAGGTCGCAACAAATCTGGATTCTCTTCTTGCATCTTTATCAAATACATCATTTCTTAAAACATTGCACAACGGACAGTGAAAAGCTAAATGAAACTCATCCCCCATGAGTCACACAGAACAAACACCCACCTGCTGCCGTTGCTGCTGCAGCTGCTGTCGTCCTCGTCTGAGGACCCCCCAGAGGGGACCTCCTGGAAGGCCCGGTCCACGGCGTTCTGGATGCGGCGGGAGAACTCGCTGTCTGCCCGGCGACGACTGCTGCTGCTGCTGCTGCTGCTGCTCTGCACCACAGAGACACAGAACGGATCACTGTGCTCTCCATACCTACAACACAGAGACACTGGTCAGATTAGGGCATTCACGAATAGTGATTTTTAGTATTCAAATTATTCTACAGGACTGGCCAAACTGTCAAATATTAAGTAAGCAAGAGGCGAACATTGTGAAAATAGACGATCTACAGGCTCACAACGCCGTTGTGAGCCTGTAGATCTGCTAGTTTCACAATATTAATCTGCGGAACCGAATTACATTTTGGCAGATCTACGCCTCGCAAGCTTGTAGATCTGCCATTTTTGGCAAAGAGATTTGGTAGAGAGTCAAAAAAAGATTCTATTTATTTACAGTTCCATTTGACCAATTATAGAGGGTTTAAAGGAGTAGTTCACCCCCAAAATGACATTTTCTATTGATTACTCACGCCATGGAGACTTGAGTTCAATAATATTGTTTTGGTATTTGTCGCATTCCCAAGACAAAAAATTGAGTATAGTAAATTTACCCCCATTGATTCCAGATGGAGACTCCATCTGGAATCAATGGGGATACATTTATAGTAATCAAATTATTGAACTCAAGTCTCCATGGCGTGACTAATCAATAGGGGAAAAAAAAACATTTTGGGGGTGAACTAAAGGTACCAGATACTCAGCTCGGCAAATAAAAGGTGAATTGATCCCAGTGCATGACGGGGGATAATTTCAAGATAAATTAAGTCTCCACGATACGATTAAGGTTTTTTCTTCAATCATGATAACGGTCCCATCCCTTCACTGCCAATCCAATCCTGTGTTTTTCCCGGAATTTGATGTTTTGCCCACAGTGTGTTTTTCTCGCGTTTCAAAGCAGGAGCAGTTGGCACTAATCAAAAATTTGATTCACAGCAGAAACAGAACATGTGAAATGATGTGGAACCAGTCTGGGTCCACCCATAAGGTTAGGGCATCTGACCTGCAGGACACCTCTTCCACCTCTTCCAGGGTCCACCCTAGCTCTGGTCCATCGCGTCACCTCCAGTGACGCTCTGACAGACCCGTCGGCAAATGAATAGACCGCGTTTTCTCAGCCCCTACCAGCGGTCAACTTGAGTCAAAATAAACAAAACTACTTTACTACTCACCAAACCAAAGGTAGTTTTGCGTTGTTGAAAGTCTATTCTCCACAGTGGGGAACCTCTCAGCACCCCACCTACTCTGTAAAATACATTATTTTTGTCATGAAATAAAACACACCCACCTCGAGCCACCCAGCGGCCACCGCAGACACAATAGTTCACAACCCGGAAATAAGCGGCGGTCGAGTTGGATGCACTTTATTTCATGCCAAAAATAGTGTATTTTGCAGATTGGGTGGGTGGGGTGCTGAGGGGTTCACCACCGTGGAGAATAAACTTTCAACAACGCAAAACTACCTTTGGTTTGGTGAGTAGTGAAGTAGTTTTGTTTATTTTGACTGAAGTTGAGCGCTGGTAGGGGCTGAGAAAATGCGGTCTATTCATTTGCCGATGGGTCTGTCAGAGTCACTGGAGGTGATGGACCAGAGCTAGGGTCCACCCATAAAGGTTCTCACCTGCAGGACACCTCTCCAGGGTCCACCCACAGGGTGAGCTCTCCTGGCAGGCCCAGGTCCTCATAGCGCACAGAGCTCCTGATGCAGGCCAGCTCCAACACAGGGTCTCTGCTCTGCAGCGTGTTCATACGCACACACCTAGAGACACAATGAAACACTGTTACCACTAGGGCATTAACAAAAAAGTCGACAAGTCGACTCGATCGACTTCATTACAAAAGTCAACTCCCACCAGAGAAAGTCGAAAAAGAAAAATTACACTTTCTATTATGAAAATAGCAGATCTACAAGCTCACGACGCCTCGTGATGCGAGGCGTTGTGAGCTTGTAGATCGGCTATCTTCCCAGTGGTCCACTCACCTGTAGGCCTGTCCCTTGCAGGGGGCCTGGGGGTCCCAGTGGTTCTTGTACTTGTCAAACAGAACGGAGGTGAGCGTGGCAGCAAGGCGGTCCCTGCCCTTGTTGTCCACACAGCCGTACCTGAGGTGGAAACACAGAGGACTCAAATGTATCAATACTGAAATGTAGAACACTTCTAGAAACACTCTGTAGGCCAGTGTTTCTCAACCGTTGTTCTGCATGGGCACACTAGGGCTGTCACGATATGACATTTTACATGACGATTAATTGTCATTCAAATAATTGTTTAACGATTTAATTGTGTTTTTGTCGTTGATAAATACATTTCTGTTTGGCTTTTAGGCTTTGAAGTTGCACATGGTAGATATGACACATAACCTAAATATACAAAGAAATTACTGACATATTTGACAACTTTCTTCTTGAAAAATAACATTGATAGTGGAAATAGCCCATCTACAAGCTCACAACGCTTCGCAATGCGACGCGTTGTGAGCTTGTAGATCTGCCATTTCAAATATTTCTGAAAATGTTTGTAAATGCATGAACATTTTTCAACATTCACGATAATGATGATTATGACAAAATATTTGCGATTATGTCAAATAATTACGATTAGACGATTATGTAATAATTGTGACAGCCCTAGGGCACACTTTTCATGTCCCAGGAATCCATGGTCACACCAACATAACACAGGGGTGTAAATATCATCACTGTCGGGAAGAAACCTTGTATCTCTTCTCCAAGTTTCAGATTTGTACGTTTCTTCTTCACAAAGTAAAGCCCTGCTTCATCATACAAGGCTGTTGCACAACATTAGTGAAAACAGCAGATCTACAAGCACACAACGCCTCGCCGCGAGGCGTTGTGCTTGTAGATTGGCTGTTTTCACTAGTTTAAATCTTTTATTTTTAAAATGATAAATACAATACTGGTTTCAAGGGGCACACAGCACACTTGACCCTTCTCAGGGGCACACCAAAGGTCCCCAGGACCAGTGGTTGAGAAACACCACTGTAGGGGCACCACGGTCACAACACACCTTTATTCTACCTGTGAGGCCGGATTCAGCCAATTCATTTCAATGGCCATGGAGTGTTCCTTTAGACAAAATCTCTCCATTCCCATTGGGTGCACTGTGACTGTGCCCTTACAAGTAGAAGTACATCATTCAAATTTAGGAGTACAAATATTTTACTCCTACATCTAACAGTGTGCTGTGAGTCATTTTCAAAGGATACTTTATAGATTTTAGACATGGCTATGATAACCTTGTGAAAGAAACTGATAGAGCGTGAGGTACTTAAAGTATATCTTAATGCCAATACTTTTGAACTTTACTCCCAAGTAAACAATGTTTTATTTGATTAACAGACTTTTTACTTGTAAAAGACTGTTTCTACATTACAGTATTGTATTGACACATCTTTTAAAGGGATATTCCACTTTGAAAAAACCTTGTATTTTCATCGTCTAATCAGGCTTTTATGAACACCCTGAACAGTTTTTATTTGCTTATTTGCTTCAATATTTAGATATTTGTAAATGTTACCAGGCCCTCCAGGCCCAAGGCCACACACACCCATTGACAACTTCAAACTCCATTTTAACCATGATAGATTCATTAAAAACACCCATTATTCTTTTTCTGGTGACTCATACTACCCTCCTAATACGTTAGCAGGCCGTGTTTTTTTTCGTGTTGTTTCCCTGTTGAAAGTGGAATATCCCTTTAAGTTTAGTTTAGTTTTTTTTTTCTCCTTTTTGTTTAACTTTTCTTACCTCTTCACCAGCCTGGTGACGAAGAACACAGCAGCTGCGATCTCTTCCTTCATGATGACCTCACACTGAAGCTAAACACTCTAAAGTAAACACTACTGACTCACTACAGCAGATCTACACTCAACCCCACACTAAAGATAAACTCTCTAAACACTACTGACTCACTACAGCAGATCTACACTTACGTTCCCAACCACTGGAGAGTCACCGATACTATAATATTATTTTTAAAAACACACCATAAACGGCCTTAAAAACAACTAGAGCAAACAAATTTGCTCCTGGATCTGAAGTCATACAATTAATTCACCAGTCAGTCACTCTCTTTCTCCTCAACAACAAGTCCAGGCCAAAAGAGAAGAGCAGCAACAATTCAAAGTAAATGCTTGATAAAAGCTCCTGCTGATAGAAGTTGTGTTGTGCAGTTTGTTGGAGGAGAGCTGAGTGTTGTGAGGTGAAATGAGATGAAATGCTGTGCTGGGGGGAGAAGCTCTAAAGCAGGACAGCTGATTGAAGGCAGCTCACCTGAGACTGATTGACTTAATGGCTCTTTGGGGGAGAGGGACAGTGGTGTCAGTTCAGCAAAAGCTAAGGTATGGCAACATGACTGGTGTATTGCACGAGCGTGCAAGACACCAGTCATGTTGCCATACCTTAGCAACAGGCATGATGTATTTATTTTTTAAAGAAGTACATTTATTTTTCCCCCCCCGTAGCCAAGGTATGGCATCTGCTATACCTTGCCATATCCAATTGACGCCTCTGTAGGAGAAGGGAGAGGGGAGGGGTCACCAACCAAAAGTGAGTGGTTCTCAACCTGTGGGTCGGGACCCCCGGGGGGTCCCCACATTATTTTGGGGGGTCCCCAGATGATTAACTTAAAGTGCAACATAATTTTCTCACTCTACAGTAAACCCACCAACATAAGGTTTAAGTGTATAGAGGGTATCTGCACATTTCTAAAGTGACAATTTAAGGACTTTTTAATACCTCTAAAATTACAAATTAAACATTTACCAAATTGTCAAATATTAGAGGCAGAAATTGTGACGATAGCAGATCTACAAGCTCACAACGCCTCGCAGCGTTGTGAGTTAAGATATGATTATTGTGTGGCCTGAAAAGGTTGAGAACCACTGCATCAGACCAGGGGTTCTCAACATCACCATGACAGGGAGGGGGGGGGTGAGGTGGGTCCCCCTGTTCAAATAGTCAGGTTGGGGGTCCCCCTGTTCAAATAGTCAGGTTGGGGTCCCCCTGTTCAAATAGTCAGGTTGGGGGTCCCCCTGTTCAAATAGTCAGGTTGGGGGTCCCCAAAACATTATTATGTTCAAAATGAACATCAGGGGTGAGTTGTTGATGGCGAGGGCCACTATATTTACACCTTCACTCCAGAGGGCCACAATGCATATTGCTACATCCTACTTTGTCATTCTAGTATCTCATACAAAAGAAGCAAAAAATACATTTTAATACTACTATACTAGTCATTAAGCTACTAATATAGACTGAAGGAATTAAAGCAGGTCATGTTAGGAATTGTTAACAGCTGAAATCAATAATATATCAGTATTCTGATATTAACCTGCGGGCCACATTAAGTGAAGGTGGGGGCCGCATGTGGCCCCCGGGCCGCCAGTTGCCCATGTATGGTCTAGAAGGAGACCACAAGGAGAGCTGGAGGTCATTTTCCCATCACTTTTGCATATCTCTGCTGTCGGGCCAAAACCTCCAGAATGTTCATTTTCTGGAACATGATGGAAACCCATGGATTGTGCAGTCCAAGCAGGGAATGAGGCTTTACTCCAGGTGAAGGAGTTTAAGTATCTCGGGGTATAGACGGAGAAGGAGATCAGCCGGAGAATCGGAGCAGCAGGAGCGGTCTTGCAGTCGCTAAATCGCACTGTTGTGAAGAAAAAAAAGTTGAGCCGGAAGGCAAAGCTCTCTGTCTACCGAGCAATCTTCGTTCCTACTCTCACCTATGGTCATGAAGTGTGGTTCATGACCCAAAGTATAAGGTCGCGGGTGCAAGCGGTCAAAATGGGTTTCCTCAGACGGGTGGCTGATATCTCCCTTAGAGATAGGGTGAGAAGTTCAGTCACCCGAGAGAGACTTGGAGTAGAACCGCTGCTCCTACACTTGGAAACGAGTCAGCTTAGGTGGTTTGGGCATCTAGTACGGATGCCCCCCGAGCGCCTTCCTAGGAAGGTCCTTGATGCACGTCCCACTGGGAGGAGACCCCGTGGCAGACCTAAGACCAGATGGAGGGATTATATCTCCAAACTGGCCTGGGAACGCCTCAGTATACTCCCTGAGGGAGTGGAGGAAGTTGCTCGGGATAAGGAAATCTGGAGGTCTCAGTTGGAACTGTTACCCCCGTGACCCGATTCCGGATAAGCGGTTGAAGATGGATGGATGATCTCCAGTGGAGTTAGGAGGTTTTGACCGAAGGGCTTTTTACTACTTTTCATTGGTTCAATATTGTTTTAACCAACACACAGACGTAAAGGGTGTTCAATAGCACATGTTTATGAAACAAAGAGAGGGCCAATCGGGTGGAGTTAGCTGGTTTGGCAGAAAGTGTGGAGTTAGGAGGTTTTGACAAGGACTTTTTACTACTTTTCATTGGTTCAATATTATTTTAACCAACACTCAGACGTAAAGGGTGTTCAATAGCACATGAAACAAAGAGAGGACCAATCGGGTGGAGTTTGCTGGTTTGGCAGAAAGTGTGGAGTTAGGAGGTTTTGTCCCAAGCACGTTTTACTACTTTCCATTGGTTCAATATTATTTTAACCAACACTCAGATATAAAGGGTGTTCAATAGCACATATTTGTGCCAAAAGAATCAAAAACCTCAAAAATGGAGTTCAGAGGTTTTGGCCAGACAGTGACGAACAGTGTTTGTTTGTATGTGTTGATGAATGAGTTATCTGGTTTTAACCATGATGCAGTTTACATTTCTGACTAACAGTATTCAAAACCCCCCAATTAATAATGCATGTTATTATTATGGGAGGTTTGAATATCTTTCTGTGGGACCCCAGTACACTATTTGTGTTGTTAAAATGTTTAAAAAATATTAAAAAGTGTAAAAATAATATATATAATAATAATAATAAGAGGAAAACAATTTTATAGATTGGCTATTTGTGATGTTGATGCTATAAAAGAGAGAGAGAGCGATCTATTAATGCGCATGCGCCGTGGATGGCCGGGGCGGTGCTTAGCTTTTTAGAGATGGGATTTATGGTTATTTGAGGTGAGCCGGATCTCATGGGATCCGTATCTTTCAAAGAGCCGTTCAAAAGCCTGACTCATTTGAGTTACTTTGTAGATTTTGATAATAATTACAAATAACTTCAACCCTATATATATTTATTTCTTGACATACATAGGTAAATACCTGCCATTTGAAAATAGCCGATCTACAAGCTCACAATGTGTCGCGTTGCGACGCATTGTGAGCTTGTAGATCGGCTATTTTCTAATTATTTTTCTACATTTTATTCTTTGGAAAACATTCTGCATAATGAATACTTTCTGCTATTGGTACTTTGTATGCTACTTTAATTACATTTTGATACCAATACGTTTGTAGGCCTACTTTTCATCAAGTATATTCACATTCCAAACTTCTACTTGTGGCATGCATGCAAGTGTGGTTCCTGTGGAAATAAGCCTCGGCTTTCCAGGATGGATCTCCTTTTAGTTGACCTTGTACCAGTGATTTGTACTGTCATGAAACTGTACTTTTTTCTATTGCAAACTTCTAATACATTATTCAATCAATCAATATTTCCACATTGATTGCAGCAGGCTCTTATTACTGCGAACCGGATCCCATCGTTCATTCCAAAGAGCCGTTCAAAAGACTCGAGTCGTTCGCGAACGTCCCACCTCTGGAGCTTTTGTTTTGCCGGAAGTGTCATGGCGGCCGAGGGACTGAAACAACAACAACTACATTAATGTCGTGGTGCATTTATAGATCTAACAAAGAAAGAGTGTAAAAGATACAAGTCCTGTCCAGTCAGTGACAGCAGGGTGTTTGTAGGAGGAGAGGACAGCAGGAGGTCTTGGAGCTCTAGTCTAGTAGTGTGAGTGTTAGTTAGCCAGAGAACAACAGGAGGGTTAGGTGGTGGTGAGGTGTGAAACGAGCGCTCCCTGCAGGGGGCGCTGAGCGCTGGGGGCGGGTCCAGGGGCGTTTGTTTTGCTGCACAGAGAAGAACGGAGACACACGAGGTTAGGTTCGATCTGCTAGACGTGTTGTTGTTGTGCTGTCTGTGTGTCTGGCTGCACTGAGCTTGTAGATCTGTTCTGCTCGGCCAGCGACACCCATTCCAAAGTGATCTACACAAGGTAGGTTTATTAGTTATGCTCAGTGTGTGTGTGCGTGCAATGCAACACATGAATATCTGCACACTTTGTTTATGTTGATGGCATTGTTGCTGTGCTGTGGTGGAAGACAGTGTTAACTCAGACAGTGGTACAAATGGAACCAAATGGATCCTAACGGGTTCATTTGGTTCCATTTGTACACTGTCTGAGTTACACACTTGTAAAAGGTCCATTTTGAGACCCCACTTCGAGAACCACTGGTGTCCTCAGTGAAGCTGTTGCTGTTATTCTAGTGCACACAACGACATGCCCATGCATAACCTCGCATCACCACGCTGGGGGAAAGCCTGGTCCATGCAGATGTGCTGCTCTGTGTATCTGTGCTGTTTGATGTTTGTTTTGCATGTCATTGTAGTTTAATTGTCTTGTCATTTGTCTTTATGAATGGAGTACCAAAGGACCCCAATCAATGTAAACAACCATAGTGCTATGGTGTAAGATTTGTACACTGTCAGTTTACAGTTTAGGCATTTAGCAGACGCTTTTAATCCAAAGTGACTTACAATAAGCAGGTAATACTAGATCAGTGAAGTGTATGCTGTCTTGTGCTTTTCCTATGGATACACTCAGCTAAAGTAGCTGACTGTTATTCCACTGTTGCTGCTGCTGCTCTAGCACATTGGTTCTCAAAGTGGCATCCGGGGACCCCCAAGGATCCCTGGGGGTCCCCGGATGCCACTTTGAGAACCAGCTAAATGATAGTTAGGAGCCCCTTATGGGTGTGTAACTCAGAGAGTGTACAAATGGAACCAAATCAGAGTTAAATCAGCATTGGTTTAACAGCATACATTCATTGGAGTCTCAGAGATAGAAATGCCATTAAATGGGGGGTCCGTAGCTCTAATGCATGTCAAACTCGGGGTCCTTGAAATTAAAATGGTTCACAATCGCTGCTACAGAGATACCTTCTCTTATGGGGGTCCGTACAAACCCTCTCTTATGGTGGGTCCCTGCCTGGCATATCTTTTCAGTTTGCCATGAACAAGTTTAAGAACCACTGCTCGAGCATACATGGTACATAATGAGACAATAAGCCACAAGAGGCCAGTGGTTACCTGGTATTTTACACCGGCTGAGAGGCGGTCGTGTCTCCAACCCTCTCAGCCGGTGTAAAATACAGGTAAAAAAATCATAAACATGTACCAATTAAAAATGTTCTATGTCACTAATAATTCACTATAAGGTCTGCTCTGCAAGAAAGTAGTCCCCAGCTACAAGAAAGTAGTTCCAGGGCAGGCTGTAGAAACAACACACCTGTTACTTGCAATCAAGTTCTCTAGTCTATCTTCACAACACTGTGGAAAGAAATAACGCACCTGGGTTTGATATAAACTGATTAAAGGTGTGGGTTATAGTCTCACATACCACAGCAATTAAAGGGAAACCAGCCAATCAGAATCAAGGAATGGAACTAGCCGTTTTAGAATGTAGAATATACACGTGGTGTCTGATAAGTGCACAAGCCATGCTAATTCTAAGTTGCGGTGGTGGTTCTGCCTGTTGCACATGATGTACAAGCACTGGACATGACCCTAGTATGTAACCCTGTTGCACATGATGTACAAGCACTGGACATGACCCTAGTATGTAACCCTGTTGCACATGATGTACAAGCACTGGACATGACCCTAGTATGTAACCCTTGGCAGTGAATCATGACCATACAACCTTTGATCCTATGTGAAAACATGTTTTAATATTACATTATTTGATATACTACATTTAATAACTACCCTTTGTTTAGTGATTTTCAAAATGTTCTTTTCATAGAAAATGGCTTGATTCTAAACATAATTGTTATAAATACTTTTGTAAAAGTCTATGGCGAAAATGAATGGGGAATATTAAGTGGCACCAGCTGCGATGCTCTATACAAAATGTAAATTGAACCAAATGAACCCTGATGGTTTTTGTGCACTCACAGAGTTAAATCAGCATTGATTTTACAACATGAATTGGGGTCTCAGCGATAGAAATGCCATTAAATGGCGGTCTGTAGTCCTAATGCATGTCAAACTGGGATCCTTGAAATTAAAATGGTTCAGAATCACTGCTATAGACGCTCTTATGGGGGTCCCTGGCTTATCCTTTCAGTTTGGGGGTCCTTGCCATAAACAAGTTTGAGAACCACTGCTTGAGCATACATAAGTTATATTGCACACCAGTTCATGTTATTACTGCTACTGCTATACCTCTATAACTCTGTGTCTCTGTTTTGGGTCTGGACCTGAGAAGTATGTCAACCTGTTTAACCCATTTAGGCCTAGGATTATTGGATGCTTTAACTATTAAAAAATAGCAGATAACAAGCTCACAGCGCGGCACGCGCGAGCTTGTAGATCTGCTATATTTGCTTCTGTGGGGGGTCCCTGATACAATATTTTGAGATGGGGGGGGTCCCTCGAATAACATATTTTGAGATGGGGGTCCATGGCCAAATACATGTAATGTTGGGGGTCCTTGGCATGAAACATTTTGAGAACCACTGACAGAAACTTTTTTTTTTTTTTTTTTTTTTTCTCAAAAAACCTTAGAAGGATTTAGAAGACACTTATAGAATCGGGTCAAAACTTTCAAAGATTAGCACACATTTTCAAGATAAAAAAAAAAATAGCAGATCTACAAGCTCGCAGCGTGGCACTCGGTGTCGTGCTGTGAGCTTGTATATCTGCTATTTTTTTGTAATATTTAAAGCATAAAATATTGCGTAATATTGTGTTCAGGCCTAAATTTAACAGCCTCCTCCTTGTCTCTCTACATCCTGGTAGACTCAGACTCCTCCTCGTCTCTCCACATCCTGGTAGACTCAGACGAGGCATGCCCAGCGAGCGGACCACCTTCCCCTACCTGGTGGGCCGCCCCCCCTCCTCCTTCTACCGGCCCTGTGACGTGCTGGGACGCGGCGCCTTCGGGAAGGTGCGCAGGTGTCACAAGATGGCCACCAACGAGTCCGTGGCCGTCAAGGTGTTGAAGAGGTCGGCCATCAAGAGGGCCATGAAGGAGGTGGGTGGTCCTCATCTGTTCAGAGTGGTTGTTTTACTGTGGGAGGGTCTTTGAGGCTGTTGTGTGCATTCACTAATGTCCTTTTGATCATTAATGACAATACTGTACCGATACTGTGTCTTTCTTCACTGATACTATACATTGTGTGATTGATTGATTGATTGAAATAATACTTTGTTCGTCAGAAATGCAAACAGCACGTGGTACAGTCAGACATTAAGACTAAAAGGATAACACAACGAATTCAACTCTACTTTTGTGGGACACAGAATGACGAAGTAGGGCATTCATTTGTAAAAAAATCAAATAAGAAATCAAAGAATGTATAAAATACGGAGAAGAGGTTTCTGCACGACAGTATATATATACAATGTGGCCCTCTGGAGTGACGTTGAAATAGTGGCCCACAAAAAAACACTCAAAATAATCGTATTCTAGATATTTACATTTATTGTGAAATTATCCTCCATCATGTACGGGGAACAATTCACCTTTTATTTGACGCTGCATATCTGGTACCACTTAAAGTTTAACCCCTCTATAATTGGTCAAATGGACCTGTCTTTTTTCACTTCCTACCAAATCCCTTTGCCAAAAATGCGACACAATACGACGCAGTGCGACAAGTAGGGGTGTCTTCAAAAATTCGACGAATCGACGCGTCGTTTTAAGCCCCCGGAATCGACGCCAATTGTTTGAGTCGAGCCGTCAAAAATATATTATTTTTTATCACACCGGTGCGGTATGAGAGCGCTGGACTGTCATGTTCTTCCTATTTAGTCCATACTTCCTACTGCTTGCAACTAGACTTAAAAATAAAACCAGTTCACGTGACTTGAAAGTTGCCTTGATCATATAACAAGGTGCTCTTATTTTGAAGTTAACCGCTCTGAGAGGAAATGCGTCGACTTGTTGTTATTCTACTTGTTAAAGCTGACCAAGAAGCAGCAGCGCGATGCGCTTTCACTTTCACTCACTGCCACTGACTCGCTGAGTGAGTGTGGCTCTGTGGTGGTGGTCTAAGGCAGAGGACTGCGGTGGAGTAGAGGACTTCTTAAAAAGTTTTAGATTATGACAATTTGCTTGCATTGTGATGCAGCCGTGTGCCGCTCTGCATCGACGCAGTGATGTTACATTATTGTTACCTTTAGCCTACTTTGGTGTTGTTTTTCCTCCTGAAGGAACAGGGCTAAATCGTTAGCATGCTAGCGCTTTAGCCCTGTTCCTTTAGCCTTGGAGAGGCATACAATCATTACAACCAGGCAGTTTTCAAAGCAGAGAATCCACCAATCATAGTGGTTTACAACAGCTGTTGTACCGGTACTCTATCAATGCGTCGCGGTCGCGCCTCCTCTCCAGTCATTAAAGCACAACTTTTTTTTATTTTTTTATTTTTTTACACAAACGATTCGTCGACGCGTCGGATTAACCCCCGCGACTCGAATCGACTTGATAAATCCTGAGTCGAAGACAGCCCTAGCGACAAGTTGTGAGCTTGTAGATCGGCTATTCTTTGGCAAATATTCCGCCCCAGGATAATTGCGACCGTCAGGTCGCGGTTACTAACAAAACCTCCACCGGCTGTCAGTCAGTCTGTCTATCAGTGAGTCTGTCCATCATGTCACACTTTTCCCCTACTCATATCTCCGCCACCGTTGCCCCGATCCATGCCAAACTTTGCACACACACTCCTTGGCTGCCAAACCACAACCTCCAACACTTATTTCTCACAAGGCCCTCTTCTAGCGCCGCCATGAGGCCTATTCTTGCAAAACACATGTTTGGACACTGCTCCTACAGATTTTGCCCTAAAATCACGCAAAGCGGTACACAGTATGTCTACAGTCATGTCATCAACATGGATCTGTTCCATTTTCCCATATTCCCTCCTGATTGGCTACCATTGCCTTCTAAAGTTTGTGTATGCATCTCCTGATTAGGGAGTCTTACTGGTGGATGTAGGGGATATTTAGATTATCACGATAATATCGTAAATAGAAATTCCTTTGGTCACAATAATCGCGGCATCCCTGTGTGTGTGCAGGTGTCCATGTTGAGGAGGCTCAGCCACCTGGATCTGGACAAGGTGAACATCGTGAAGTTCCACGAGGGATTCCGTCTGCCCAGAGGAAGACCCTGCCTGGTGTTTGAGCTGCTAGACATCTCACTGTGGGACTACATGAAGGCTAGGAAACATCTACCTCTGAAGGACATCAGACCTGTCATCCAACAGGTACTGGGGTTAGGGGTTAGGGTGTTAGGGTTAGGGACATCTCACTGTGGGACTACATGAAGGCTAGGAAACATCTCCCTCTGAAGGACATCAGGCCTGTCATCCAACAGGTACTGTACTGTACACATGGAGGTTTAGAACAGGGGTCTTCAACGTTTTCAGGTCAAGGACACCTTAGTTGAGAGAGAGATGAAGCAGGGACCCCCACATTTGAAAGCAGCATTACAGGAGATGTTTTTAAAGTACACACCCGCGCAACCCCTCATCAGCTTACAGTCATCAAACAAGGTAAAAGAACGAGCGTTCGCTTTGAGCCACGTTCAGAATTGGGACGAGCGTTAACGTTCAAAGCGGTAAAAGAGTTAATAACTTAACCTGACTGTACCACTTTCTCCTCTGTCTTGTTAATATGTAGACACCGGTTTCTCTTTCTTGTCATGTAGTTTGTTGAGATTCTGAAATCTTAACTCCCCCGAGTCCCCATCCTTAAACCAATCCAGTGACTTTGATTGGTGCAGGGCTGAGCATGGATTCATCAGATTGTAAATACCATCATTGATATATTTCACTGCAGATTAGGTTATCATCCCTAACCCATAAATTCAACAAATTCTTTCTATGGACTAAAATCGTTTTATTGATGGCCTTCCTGCCCTGGCATTTGGCCTTTGTTCCCTCAAGAAATGGACAACACCAAAGGCCAAGTGTCCACGCCCCTAAAATGAGGAAATTCCAGGCCTGGTAGGAATGATCCACATGTTGTCCTTCTAGGTAGCTGTGGCCTTGCAGGCCCTGAAGGCAGTAGGAATGATCTATATCAGGGGTCTTCAAAGTGGGTGACGGAGCACCCTGGGGTGCCGTGACCGTGATGCCAGTCCAGCGCGAGATCTTTTGATAATATTTTGAATTTATTTGAACAAAAAATATTATTTAGTATAATTTTAAACTTGAAGTACAAAGTTATTTTCAGTCAGTTCTAACCAAAATGGCTGTTATCTCAACGTTTTCCTCGCAACATAATCACTAAAATATCGTCACTGTCGGGCAGAAACCTCGTATCTCCAAGTTTCAAATGTGTACGTCTTTTGGTAAAGCAAAGCCCTGCTTCATCATACAAGACTGTCGCACAAAACTAGTGAAAACAGCCGATCTACAAGCACACGACGCCTCACATCGCGAGGCGTTGTGTGCTTGTAGATCTGCTGTTTTCACTAGTTTAGTACATTTTATAGATGATAAATACAAAACCAACGGTTTTGGACATCCAAGGTTTCCACCCGACAACGACGATATGCTATAAATATAAGGTGCTGGGAGTGAAAATTATAATGTAGGGGTGCCTCGGATTAAAAACATATTTATGGGGTGACCTGAGACAAAAAGGTTTGGGAACCCCTGCTCTAGGTAGCAGTAGCCCTGCGGGCCCTAAAGGCAGTAGGAATGATCTATATCAGGGGTCTTCAGCAGGGGGTCCGGGACCCCTAGGGGTTCCCCAGAGTTACTACAGGGGGTCCTCCAAATCTTTGAGTGATAGCAACTTTGTTTTCTCCTTTTTTATATTAGCCACTTGAACCCTAGCGTCCATATTCGGAGAACTTTAGCCCAAAATAGCAGATCTACAAGCTCTGCGAGCCGTGCGAGGCGTTGTGAGCTTGTAGATCTGCTATTTTAGGTATATGATGTGTTCTACAGGTAGCAAAGGCCCTCAAGGCGGTAGGGATGATCATATTGTTATTATTATTCCAGGTAGCTGTAGCCTTGCGGGCCCTCAAGGCGGTAGGGATGATCATATTGTTATTATTATTCCAGGTAGCTGTAGCCTTGCGGGCCCTCAAGGCGGTAGGGATGATCATATTGTTATTATTATTCCAGGTAGCTGTAGCCTTGCGGGCCCTCAAGGCGGTAGGGATGATCATATTGTTATTATTATTCCAGGTAGCTGTAGCCTTGCGGGCCCTCAAGGCGGTAGGGATGATCATATTGTTATTACTAGAATTTCGGGCCCCCTTTGGGGGCCCTCAAATCTAGAGTTCGGGCCCCCTCCGGGGGCCCTCGCGGTATACCAGCAATGAAATGGATTTGTAATGGGCAAATATGGGTAGTTCTTTTTTTGAGAAAAAATTTTTTTTTGAGAAAAAATAGTTTTTTGATACAAAAAAAATGTTTTTGAGAAAAAAAAAGTTTTTTGAAAAAAAAAGATTTTTGAAAAAAAAAGTGTTTTGAAAAAAAAAAAAGTTTTGTGGAAAAAAAAAAAGTTTTGGCCTAATTGTGTTATTATTATCTATCTATAAATGCGAGAAGTCTCTGCGTGTCTGTCTGTCTGTCTGTGTGTCTGTCTGTAATCCGCGTATCTCGAGAACCGTTCGTCCCAACGGCTTCAGATTCGGCACACGCGTTCCCCGCCGCGGCACGGAGTGCAGTGCCGGGTCTCGACCCGACCCGACGCGCGGTTTTCCCGAACCGGCGCGAAACGTTCGGAATCTCCTTATGCGGGGTTGATTGTTGACATCAGGCTGTTCCGGAGGAAATCGGCGAAAGCTCTGACTCATTGTGACATCACTTCATAAAAGGCTCTGACATCACGTACGCCACATGAGTCAACAAAAAATCTCTGTGAGTGTGTATGTATGTATGTAATCCGCGTATCTCGAGAACCGTTCGTCCCACGGGCACGCGCGTTCTCCATATATGGGCATAAAATGAATGCCCCCATATATGGGCATAAAATGGATTGCAGACAGACGAATACAGATATCTCCATATATGGACATAAATGGACAGAGGCAAACAGATGGTCAAAGATCTCCATATATGGGCATAAAATGGACGCAGACAGACAGATACAGATATCTCCATATATGGGCATAAATGGACACAGGCAAACAGATGTTCAAAACGGGTCCTATGACAACAGGTGTGAGGTTTGCATTAAAGGGGGAACCGGCACTGTGTCTGCAACACAGTTGGAGGCACAGACAGATACTCCATACATGGGCATAAAATGGACGCAGATAGACAGATATCTCCATATCTGGGCATAAAATGGACCCAGAACTATAACTGCAGTGATCTCCATATATGGACATAAAACAGGTGTGAGGTTTGCATTAAAGGGGGAACCGGCACTGTGTCTGCAACACAGTTGGAGGCACAGACAGATACTCCATATATGGGCATAAAATGGACGCAGATAGACAGATATCTCCATATCTGGGCATAAAATGGACCCAGAACTATAACTGCAGTGATCTCCATATATGGACATAAAATGGACGCCGACAGACAGACAGACAGATACAGATATCTCCATATATGGGCATAAATGGACACAGGCAGACAGATGGTCAAAACAGGTCCTAAAGGGTGGGGCATTCATTCCCTATTTACATTGTTCCGAGTTGGCCAGGTCGCCGACTAGACGCTGGGCCGCCCGGCTTCTAGTTACTATAATAGGCCTGCCAATGTTTTATTTTCATTATTTCAATGTTTTCATTTTAGCAACACACACACACACACACACACACACCCCTACACACACACACACACACACACACACACACACACACACACACACACACAGACAGACAGTATGTTGCTGTGAAGAGGTGAGTGGGCCGAACTCTAGATGTGAGTGGCCCGAAGGGCCGCCAACTTCTTGTAAGATACAGGCTCTCGGCTAGCTAGGCTCTCGCTGCGCGCCCGTCACTGCTGAAGCAAACTGTAACCTGATACTTTCGTGACGAAAATTGCGTAGGAGAAGCTCTGGGGAAAGATTTGCATAGTAAAGCCACACATTACTTTTCTACAAAGTGTACATCTTGCAAATACAATAGGTTCAGGAGAAGCTGCTAGGAACATTGGGGTAAAAATGCGCGATTTTTGTGCAAAAGGTGGAGTCTTTAGATGCAGTGTAAATGTGATTCTATCGCGCAGGATGCTTAAAAATATTTAAAGAGCGTCGCTGTGGGTTATGGCTGCTGAGATTATTCCAGGTAGCTGTAGCCTTGCGGGCCCTCAAGGCGGTAGGGATGATCATATTGTTATTATTATTCCAGGTAGCTGTAGCCTTGCGGGCCCTCAAGGCGGTAGGGATGATCATATTGTTATTATTATTCCAGGTAGCTGTAGCCTTGCGGGCCCTCAAGGCGGTAGGGATGATCATATTGTTATTATTATTCCAGGTAGCTGTAGCCTTGCGGGCCCTCAAGGCGGTAGGGATGATCATATTGTTATTATTATTACAGGTAGCTGTAGCCTTGCGGGCCCTCAAGGCGGTAGGGATGATCATATTGTTATTATTATTCCAGGTAGCTGTAGCCTTGCGGGCCTTCAAGGCGGTAGGGATGATCATATTGTTATTATTATTCCAGGTAGCTGTAGCCTTGAGGGCCCTCAAGGCGGTAGGGATGATCATATTGTTATTATTATTACAGGTAGCTGTAGCCTTGCGGGCCCTCAAGGCGGTAGGGATGATCATATTGTTATTATTATTACAGGTAGCTGTAGCCTTGAGGGCCCTCAAGGCGGTAGGGATGATCATATTGTTATTATTATTCCAGGTAGCTGTAGCCTTGCGGGCCCTCAAGGCGGTAGGGATGATCATATTGTTATTATTATTCCAGGTAGCTGTAGCCTTGCGGGCCCTCAAGGCGGTAGGGATGATCATATTGTTATTATTATTCCAGGTAGCTGTAGCCTTGCGGGCCCTCAAGGCGGTAGGGATGATCATATTGTTATTATTATTCCAGGTAGCTGTAGCCTTGCGGGCCCTCAAGGCGGTAGGGATGATCATATTGTTATTATTATTCCAGGTAGCTGTAGCCTTGCGGGCCCTCAAGGCGGTAGGGATGATCATATTGTTATTATTATTCCAGGTAGCTGTAGCCTTGAGGGCCCTCAAGGCGGTAGGGATGATCATATTGTTATTATTATTACAGGTAGCTGTAGCCTTGAGGGCCCTCAAGGCGGTAGGGATGATCATATTGTTATTATTATTACAGGTAGCTGTAGCCTTGCGGGCCCTCAAGGCGGTAGGGATGATCATATTGTTATTATTATTACAGGTAGCTGTAGCCTTGCGGGCCCTCAAGGCGGTAGGGATGATCATATTGTTATTATTATTACAGGTAGCTGTAGCCTTGAGGGCCCTCAAGGCAGTAGGGATGATCATATTGTTATTATTATTACAGGTAGCTGTAGCCTTGCGGGCCCTCAAGGCGGTAGGGATGATCATATTGTTATTATTATTACAGGTAGCTGTAGCCTTGAGGGCCCTCAAGGCAGTAGGGATGATCATATTGTTATTATTATTACAGGTAGCTGTAGCCTTGAGGGCCCTCAAGGCGGTAGGGATGATCATATTGTTATTATTATTACAGGTAGCTGTAGCCTTGCGGGCCCTCAAGGCAGTAGGGATGATCATATTGTTATTATTATTCCAGGTAGCTGTAGCCTTGCGGGCCCTCAAGGCGGTAGGGATGATCATATTGTTATTATTATTCCAGGTAGCTGTAGCCTTGCGGGCCCTCAAGGCAGTAGGGATGATCATATTGTTATTATTATTCCAGGTAGCTGTAGCCTTGCGGGCCCTCAAGGCGGTAGGGATGATCATATTGTTATTATTATTCCAGGTAGCTGTAGCCTTGAGGGCCCTCAAGGCAGTAGGGATGATCATATTGTTATTATTATTCCAGGTAGCTGTAGCCTTGAGGGCCCTCAAGGCAGTAGGGATGATCATATTGTTATTATTATTACAGGTAGCTGTAGCCTTGCGGGCCCTCAAGGCGGTAGGGATGATCATATTGTTATTATTATTACAGGTAGCTGTAGCCTTGAGGGCCCTCAAGGCGGTAGGGATGATCATATTGTTATTATTATTACAGGTAGCTGTAGCCTTGAGGGCCCTCAAGGCGGTAGGGATGATCATATTGTTATTATTATTACAGGTAGCTGTAGCCTTGAGGGCCCTCAAGGCAGTAGGGATGATCATATTGTTATTATTATTACAGGTAGCTGTAGCCTTGAGGGCCCTCAAGGCAGTAGGGATGATCATATTGTTATTATTATTACAGGTAGCTGTAGCCTTGAGGGCCCTCAAGGCAGTAGGGATGATCATATTGTTATTATTATTACAGGTAGCTGTAGCCTTGAGGGCCCTCAAGGCAGTAGGGATGATCATATTGTTATTATTATTACAGGTAGCTGTGGCCCTCAAGGCCCTCAAGGCAGTAGGGATGATCATATTGTTATTATTATTACAGGTAGCTGTGGCCCTCAAGGCCCTCAAGGCGGTAGGGATGATCATATTGTTATTATTATTACAGGTAGCTGTGGCCCTCAAGGCCCTCAAGGCAGTAGGGATGATCCACATGGACCTGAAGCCAGACAACATCATGCTGGTGAACCAGGAGCAGCAGCCCTTCAGGATCAAACTGATCGACTTCGGAGCGGCCATGAACCCTGCTGACGCTGTGCTGGGGGTGCAACAGCAGAACATCGTCTGTAGGTGAGTTATATGTGCACGCACACACGCACGCACGCTCGTGCACGCGCGTGCGCGCGCGCGCACACACACACACACACACACACACACACACACACACACACACACACACACACACACACACACACACACACACACACACACAGGACTCCTTTGTTCAAGGTTCATTGTTCATTTATTTAGTGTCCCTGAATAGACATCATTACAATACAATAAAAACAACACTGTACTGCACATGTAGGAGATACCAAAAAAGTTAAATAAAGTGCAAGGCAGTAAAGTGCCATGCATGCAGTAAAGTGCAAGGCAGTAAAGTGCCATGCATGCAGTAAAGTGGAAGGCAGTAAAGTGCCATGCATGCAGTAAAGTGTAAGGCAGTAAAGTGCCATGCATGCAGTAAAGTGCCATGCATGCAGTAAAGTGCAAGGCAGTAAAGTGCCATGCATGCAGTAAAGTGCAAGGCAGTAAAGTGCCATGCATGCAGTAAAGTGCCATGCATGCAGTAAAGTGCAAGACATTAAAGTGCCATGCATGCAGTAAAGTGCATGTTGTCCATGAAAGTGCATGCATATACTTTAGGCATGAAAAGACTAATGAAGTGCACATCTAAGGTCTTGGGCTAGGCTATCTCCCTGAGCATTCAGTGTGCAAATGGAGACGGAAGCAAAGGAATATTTGTGCCTGTTTGTTGTGGCGTGAGGGGCCCGCAAGCCAAGGCCTGATGGAAGGAGTTCATAATAATAATAATATTCTTTATTGTCCCCAAAGGGAAATTTGTCTTCACAAGTCTGTTCAACACAAAAAACAACACATAACCATATAACACAAAACATCACAAGACAGATCATCAGGACCCCACTATTTACAGAAAACCATGCTAGCGACAGGGTGATTGTTTAGCAGGTTGTTTAGTGCAGCGATGGCTGAGGGGACAAAACTCCTGCTAAACCGTACCTTGTGCCACGTCAAGGTTCTGTATCTTCGCCCCGATGGCAAGAGGTCGAAGTAGCGATACAGAGGATGATCAGTGTCACTTGTTATTGACAGTGCTAAGCGTGTCATAGCCTTATCATTCATCTCAGCAAGAGTGGGGGTGGGAAGTCTGATGATCTTGGAAGCAATACGGGTAATACTGTAGAGTGTGTTTCTGTTAGGCATGGACAGTATAGTGAAGAAACATGCTGAGCAACACAACAGAACAGGTTGAATAATACTTTAGTACAGTAATAACAGAAGATGAGGGGCAACAGACAGTGATCTTAATTTACGGATTACATGAAGTCTTTGCTGAAAACGTTTAAGCTGGCAATACACTACAAGATAATCGGGCCCGACTGAATCGGGTAGAATTAAACACTACAGGATAATTTTTTCAGATTATTTTACCAGATAATCTAAACGGGCTCAGACTAGACGTTTTGAACAGTCGGGTGCTCCGCACGCTACAGGATTCTATCCCGATTGAGTCGGGCTCGAACACAGCAATAATACATAATCTATCTATAAATGCGAGAAGTCTCTGCGTGTGTGTTTGTAATCCGCGTATCTCGAGAACCGTTCGTCCCACGAAACGTTCGGAATCTCCTTATGCGGGGCTGATTGTTGACATCAGGCTGTTCCGGAGGAAATCGGCGCAAAATCGGTCATTGTGACATCACTGCAGTGCCGGGCGCAAGCGCTGACTCATTGTGACATCACTGCAGTGCCGGGCCTTGCCTCGAACCGACAGATATCTCCGTATATGGGCATAAGACTGAGAACTCCATATATGGGCATATGGGCAGATACAGAGATCTCCATACAGTATATGGGCATATATAGACAGATATCTCCGTATATAGGCATAAAAGGGACACAGACTGATACAGAGATCTCCATATATGGGCATATGGGCAGATACAGGGGCGGAAATCGGTGCAAGCGCTGACTCATTGTGAGATTTGTGACATCACCTCATAAAAGGCTCTGACATCACGTACGCCACATGAGTCAACAAAAAATCTCTGTGAGTGTGTATGTATGTAATCCGCATATCTCGAGAACCGTTCGTCCCACCGGCACGCGCGTTCTCCATATATGGGAATAAAATGAATGCCTGTATGCGGAGCTGATGTCTGACATCAGAGTTTTCCGCAACCGGTACTGTGTGTCCAGAGATCTTCATATATGGGCATAAGTGGACAAAGGCAAACAGATGGTCAAAACGGGTCCTATGACAACAGGTATATTGGGGTTTGCATTAAAGGGTGGGGCATTCATGGGGTTTGCATTAAAGGGTGGGGCATTCATTCCCTATTTCAAATTCGGCACACGCGTTCCCCACCACAGCAGGTAGTGCAGTGCTCGGCCTCGACCCGACCCGATACACGATTTTCTGTAACCAGCACGAAAGGTTCGGATTCTGATGTCTGACATCAGGATTTTCCGGAACTGACACTGTGTCTGCATAGATCTCCATATATGGGCATAAAATGGATGCAGACAGACAGATACAGATATCTCCATATATGGGCATAAATGGACACAGGCAAACAGATGGTCAAAGATCTCCATATATGGGCATAAAGTGGACGCAGACAGACAGATACAGATATCTCCATATATGGGCATAAATGGACACAGGCAAACAGATGGTCAAAACGGGTCCTATGACAACAGGTATAATGGGGTTTGCATTAAGTTTGTCTCCTCCATCTGTTTGTCTGTGTCACTTTAATCCCATTATGGAGATCTCTGTATCTGTCTGTGCCTCCGACTGTGTTGCAGACACAGTGCCGGTTCCCCCTTTAATGCAAACCCCAGGTTCGGATTCTGATGTCTGACATCAGCATTTTCCGGAACTGGCACTGTGTCTGCATAGATCTCCATATATGGGCATAAAATGGATGCAGACAGACAGATACATATATCTCCATATATGGACATAAATGGACACAGGCAAACAGATGGTCAAAGATCTCCATATATGGGCATAAAGTGGACGCAGACAGACAGATACAGATATCTCCATATATGGGCATAAATGGACACAGGCAAACAGATGGTCAAAACGGGTCCTATGACAACAGGTATAATGGGGTTTGCATTAAAGGGGGAACCGGCACTGTGTCTGCAACACAGTCGGAGGCACAGACAGATACTCCATATATGGGCATAAATGGACACAGGCAAACAGATGGTCAAAACGGGTCCTATGACAACAGGTATAATGGGGTTTGCATTAAAGGGGGAACCAGCACATGTGTCTGCAACACAGTCGGAGGCACAGACAGATACAGAGATCTCCATAATGGGGATAAAAGGGACACAGACAGACAGATACAGAGATCTCCATATATGGGCATAAAATGGACGCAGATAGACAGATAACTCCATATATGGGCATATATGGGCATAAAATGGACCCAGAACTATATCTGCAGTGATCTCCATATATGGACATAAAATGGACGCCGACAGACAGACAGATACAGATATCTCCATATATGGGCATAAATGGACACAGATGGTCAAAACGGGTCCTATGACAACAGTATAATGGGATTTGCATTAAAGGGCGGGGCATTCATTCCCTATTTACATAGTTCCCGAGTTGGCCAGGTCGCCGACTAGACGCTGCAGTCTAGTATAATGAATACAAGATGCCACGGGGGCTGTTCTGAGAGCTGTGCTTTGCAACACGCACGCACACGCACATACAAACACATTACGTTATCCACTGACTCAACACACAACACCGCCTCACGCAACGAAAAAAAAAAGCTTCAATATGGAAGTTGTATCCTATTTTGACAATATGAGTTCACTTTGACACGTTTCATGTACATCCAACTCTGACATCCCCTCTCCTACGCTAAAGTGCCGCTCCGTCCTTCTCATGGTGCCTGATTTATGATTAGTCGTATGACTGTGTAGCGCACCCAGAACAAGATCTCCAAGACCAAACTGTGTCTGTCCCGTGCCACGTTGTAAGCTTGTAGATCAGGATGGGCGTGTACTTCTTCGACTCCTAGAGATGGGATTTATGGTTCTTTGAAGTGAACCGGATCTCTGGGATCCGTTCCTTTCAAAGAGCCGTTCAAAAGACTGGCTCATTAGTTACTTTGTAGATTTTGATATAATTATTACAAATAACTTCAACCCTATATACATTTATTTCTGCCATATATAATAGGTAGGCCTACATACCTGCCATTTGTTGCATTGTGAGCTTGTAGATCGGCTATTTTCAAAAGATTTTTCTACATTTTATTCATTGGAAAATCTGTGAAACACTATTGGTACTCTGTAGGCTACATTAATTAAATGTTGAATGATACCAATACGTTCGTACTTTTACTCAAGTATATTAACATTCCAAAAACCTCTACTTGTGGCAGTAGGCTATTTTCCCACCACTGTTCATTAGAAAGGAACGGCTCCCTACTGCGAACCGGATCCCATCGTTCATTTCAAAGAGCCGTTCAAAATACTCGATTTGTTCGCGAACGTCCCACCTACTTGCAAGGGATGTGTGCTGGTCGCGGTCTTTCTTCTGTTTGTTTGATATGCGCTGCCGTTGAGTTTTAATTTAAATCCCAATCATTCATGATACAACCTGATGGACGGACGGACGCTATGAAAAGTGTGTCTGTGTGCGGGTGTGTGCGTGCGTGCGTGCGTGTGTGTGAGCGTGCGTGTGTGTGAGAGAGAGTGAGTGAGAGGCAGAGGGAGAGGTTGAGAGAAAAAAAAAGAGATGGATCTGTCACTCAGTCAGATGTATGCTCAGAGACTTGCATCTATCAGCGGCTGCTGTACCTATTTTCTCTCAGTCCCCTGCTGCTCTTCCAGTCTTCCAGACCAGTACTGATCCAGGAAAATATCAAACATGTTTGAAAAGAGTCGGGCTACCCCCGATCGTCCTCCGAGCCACTCGGCTGGGCTCCGAGTGGATCTGTGAGAACTCATGCTAGACGACATTCATGCCCGATTGTCGGGCCCGTTTCAGTCGGTGGCAGCCCGATTGTCGGGAGGGTAATTAAATAGCCCGATTATCGGCTAGTGTGCGGCCAGCTTTATGGATAGATGTAATGTGTTGATCAAACCTAAGTTTATTGTCCAAAGTGAGTCCAAGATATGTGAAGCTGTCAACCTGTTCTACTGTTTTACCATGAATGAGGAGTGGGTTGAGTCCAGTTCATATTCTGCATTTAGTGGTGAGCAGCGTCAGAACAGATAGACACAGTTTTGTTGAGCAGCTGTCTGTTAAAGACATGTCCTAAGCTCTTCATCTGTGTGCCAGACACCTTAGAGGACACTGTTAAAGACATGTCCTAAGCTCTTCATCTGTGTGTCTGTTAAAGACATGTCCTAAGCTCTTCATCTGTGTGTCTGTTAAAGACATGTCCTAAGCTCTTCATCTGTGTGTCTGTTAAAGACATGTCCTAAGCTCTTCATCTGTGTGTCTGTTAAAGACATGTCCTAAGCTCTTCATCTGTGTGTCTGTTAAAGACATGTCCTAAGCTCTTCATCTGTGTGTCTGTTAAAGACATGTCCTAAGCTCTTCATCTGTGTGCCAGACACCTTTAGGACACTTTGACACATCTTTGAGTGAATTCTTATCCCTGATCCCAAGATTACCAACAGATAATTGAAAAAGAAATCAGACTTGATGGAGGCTCTGTAGAACAGTTAACCCTAACCCTAACCCTAACCCTAACCCTAACCCTAACCCTGTAGAACAGTTCCATCAGAGTTTTGTCATTGTTGAACTATGGCCAGTTTCCTCAAACAGTGCCGGCATTGCTGTATCTTTTATACATCACATCAGTGTTAAGGTGAAATGTCTTGTTGCTTTAGTGGAGGAAATGAACAGTGTTTCCACCCCATCTCCACCCAGGGCTCCAGAGGTGTGCCTGGGCCTGCCCTTCACGGAGGCCATAGTTCTGGTATTTTTTGGAAAATTGTGAAAGGTTTCGCAAATCTTTGAATAATATTTTTCAAAGCAAACTTTTGAAATTCAAATCTCTACTTCTGGGGTTCCCTGGAAAAACAACATATTTTTTGATGGGGGTCCGCGGCCAAATGCATGTAATTTTGGGGGTCCTTGACATGAAAAAGTTTGAGAACAACTGATTAAAAAGAAGGATTTAGAAGACATGTATAGAATCGGGTCAAAATAGAGTTTTTTTTTAAAATGGCAGATCTACAAGCTCACAGCGCGGCACTCGGTGCCGCGCTGTGAGCTTGTATATCTGCTATTTTTCAATAGTTAAAGCATAAAATAATGTTTACAATGTTAACCCCAGGGCTCCAGAGGTGTTCCTGGGCCTTCCCTTCACGGAGGCCATCGACGCCTGGTCCCTGGGCTGTGTGATGGCACGGCTGCGGCTGGGCTACTGGCTGTACCCTGGGAAGGGCGAGTTCGACGTGGTGACCGCCATGGACGTGGTCAAGAGCATCGTTCACATCAACGGACGGCCCGCCGAACACCTGTTGGCTAACGGCGTCAACACCGCACGCTTCTTCAAGAAGACGCCGCTCGACGACCAGTGGATCCTGAAGGTACCGTTTTTACCATTTATAATTTAGGATTCTTAAATACAATACAGTTCATACAATAAGCCCATTCCCAAGATGCACCGCGATCTTTCATGGGCAGATGGGACTTATGGGGGACCGGTAGTGTTACTGTAAATCAGGGGTCTTCAACAGGGGGTCTGGGACCCCTAGGGGGTCCTCAGAGTTACTACAGGGGGTCCTCCAAATCTGTGTGTGATACACTTTGTTTCTCCTTTTTTATATTAACCACTTGAACCCTAGCGTCCATATTCAGAGAAGTTTAGCCAAAAATAGCCGATCTACAGGCTCACATTGCCTCGCAGTAGATCGGCTATTTTCGGCAAAGATGTTTGGTGTAGAGGAGATAAAGATCAGACTAAGTACAGAGTGAAAGGTCAAGTTTATTAAGTATTGATGGTTCAAGTGGTTAAATATCTGAAAACATAAACTGACATGAATCCAAAATACACTGATGATTGTGCTGTCAAACGATGAAACTATATGGAATCTATGAACAGGTTGTGGGGGTCCCTGCTTCATATCTCTCTCAACTAAGGGGTCCCTGCTTCATCTCTCTCAACTAAGGGGTCCCTGCTTCATCTCTCTCTCAGCTAAGGGGTCCCTGCTTCATCTCTCTCTCAGCTAAGGGGTCCCTGCTTCATCTCTCTCTCAGCTAAGGGGTCCCTGCTTCATCTCTCTCTCAACTAAGGGGTCCCTGCTTCATATCTCTCTCAACTAAGGGGTCCCTGCTTCATCTCTCTCTCAGCTAAGGGGTCCCTGCTTCATCTCTCTCTCAGCTAAGGGTCCCTGCTTCATATCTCTCTCAACTAAGGGGTCCCTGCTTCATCTCTCTCTCAGCTAAGGGGTCCCTGCTTCATCTCTCTCTCAACTAAGGGGTCCCTGCTTCATCTCTCTCTCAGCTAAGGGGTCCCTGCTTCATCTCTCTCTCAACTAAGGGGTCCCTGCTTCATCTCTCTCTCAGCTAAGGGGTCCCTGCTTCATCTCTCTCTCAGCTAAGGGGTCCCTGCTTCATCTCTCTCTCAGCTAAGGGGTCCCTGCTTCATCTCTCTCAACTAAGGGGTCCCTGCTTCATCTCTCTCTCAACTAAGGGGTCCCTGCTTCATCTCTCTCTCAGCTAAGGGGTCCCTGCTTCATCTCTCTCTCAACTAAGGGGTCCCTGCTTCATCTCTCTCTCAGCTAAGGGGTCCCTGCTTCATCTCTCTCAACTAAGGGGTCCCTGCTTCATCTCTCTCTCAACTAAGGGGTCCCTGCTTCATCTCTCTCTCAGCTAAGGGGTCCCTGCTTCATCTCTCTCTCAGCTAAGGGGTCCCTGCTTCATCTCTCTCTCAGCTAAGGGGTCCCTGCTTCATCTCTCTCTCAGCTAAGGGGTCCCTGCTTCATCTCTCTCAACTAAGGGGTCCCTGCTTCATATCTCTCTCAACTAAGGGGTCCCTGCTTCATCTCTCTCTCAGCTAAGGGGTCCCTGCTTCATCTCTCTCTCAACTAAGGGGTCCCTGCTTCATCTCTCTCTCAGCTAAGGGGTCCCTGCTTCATCTCTCTCTCAACTAAGGGGTCCCTGCTTCATCTCTCTCTCAGCTAAGGGGTCCCTGCTTCATCTCTCTCTCAGCTAAGGGGTCCCTGCTTCATCTCTCTCTCAGCTAAGGGGTCCCTGCTTCATCTCTCTCAACTAAGGGGTCCCTGCTTCATCTCTCTCTCAACTAAGGGGTCCCTGCTTCATCTCTCTCTCAGCTAAGGGGTCCCTGCTTCATCTCTCTCTCAACTAAGGGGTCCCTGCTTCATCTCTCTCTCAGCTAAGGGGTCCCTGCTTCATCTCTCTCAACTAAGGGGTCCCTGCTTCATCTCTCTCTCAACTAAGGGGTCCCTGCTTCATCTCTCTCTCAGCTAAGGGGTCCCTGCTTCATCTCTCTCTCAGCTAAGGGGTCCCTGCTTCATCTCTCTCTCAGCTAAGGGGTCCCTGCTTCATCTCTCTCTCAGCTAAGGGGTCCCTGCTTCATCTCTCTCAACTAAGGGGTCCCTGCTTCATATCTCTCTCAGCTAAGGGGTCCCTGCTTCATCTCTCTCTCAGCTAAGGGGTCCCTGCTTCATCTCTCTCAACTAAGGGGTCCCTGCTTCATATCTCTCTCAACTAAGGGGTCCCTGCTTCATCTCTCTCTCAGCTAAGGGGTCCTTGGCCTGAAAACGTTGAAGACCCCTGCTGTAAATAGTAATAAAGGAATTGGTGGCTTATTATGTCTATAAAGACACATCATTTAGTCACTTGTATGCATGCCCCCCAACCACTGAAATCAAAGTCATTAAAATGGCTAGAACGATAGAAAGCAGTAAATGAAAACATTTTAACACTCGTTTTTTATTTTTTCTCTAATTTCTCTAATCTAAAATATGAACCCTTGTTGCAAAAAAACTAAGTTGCCTAAGTTAGGGCAACTTTGGTTTGTTACAACAAGGGTTGGTGAACAAGAAAGAAATGGCCCAAGAAAACGCCCAGAAAACTGTGAAAAGTGATGACTCATAACTTTCCATAACTTTTCATCACTAAACCTTGAGGCCATTTGTAGCCCAAGGAATGTTGTGCAAAACAAATGCTTGCAATGGATTCATCATCATGACAAAACCCTAGTTAGACCCCTCACATCCTACTCAAATACCCAGAAAAAAAATGTTTTTCTGGGTATTTTCCTCCTGTATAGAAAGTCGATGGGAGTCCAACTTGATTTGGCCGCTGTGGTGACCCCGAAGGTCGCCGACCTGGGCGCCCTAGCTAAATCATTAGAGAATGCCCTGGGCTACATCTGTGCAAAATTTGGCGATTTTAGACTGGTAATGATTAGCATGAAATTACCATTCTATCTCCCTAAGGCCTCCGACTATTGGGGGTCCCTGACTGAATAAAGACCAGTATTTAATCCGAGGCACCCCTACATTACAATTTTCACTCCCAGCACCTTATATTTATAGCATATCGTCGTTGTCGGGTGGAAACCTTGTATGTCCAAAACCGTTTGTTTTGTATTTATCATCTATAAAATGTACTAAACTAGTGAAAACAACCGATCTACCAGCACACAACGCCTCGCAGTGTGCTGGTAGATCGGCTGTTTTCACTAGTTTTTGTATGATGAAGCAGGGCTTTGCTTTACCAAAAGACGTACACATTTGCAACTTGGAGATACGAGGTTTCTGCCCGACAGTGACGATATTTTAGTGATTATGTTGCGAGGAAAACGTTGAGATAACAGCCATTTTGGTTAGAACTGACTGAAAATAACTTTGTATTTCTGCCGTCACGGCACCCCAGGGTGCCCCGTCACCCCAGGGTGCCCCGTCACCTCAGGGTGCCCCGTCACCCACTTTGAAAACCCCTGGTCTAAAGGTGTTGTCCTCCTCCCTGTCAGACCCCAGAGCAGGATGAGAAGCAGGAGAGCATCAAGCTGCGAGGCCTGCCCTCCGCCCTGGCCTTGTCCTCCCTGGGGGACCTGAAGGCCCTGGGCCGGGGGATGGAGGACCCCCACGAGGCCCTGGACACCACCCAGTGGGTGGAGCTGCTGCAGAGCATGCTGACCATGGACCCGCTGCACCGCATCACCCCTGAGCAGATGCTCCGTCACCCCTTCATCTGCATGAGCCACCTGGAGAGTAGCTACACCACCAGCACGTAGTGAGTATCCTCCATCTAGAGCCATGTGGAGCACAGCTACACCTCCAGCACATAGTGAGTATCATCTATCTAGAGCCACCTGGAGCACAGCTACACCACCAGCACATAGTGAGTATCATCTATCTAGAGCCACCTGGAGCACAGCTACACCTCCAGCACATAGTGAGTATCATCTATCTAGAGCCACCTGGAGCACAGCTACACCACCAGCACATAGTGAGTATCATCTATCTATCTGGAGCACAGCTACACCCAGAGCACATAGTGAGTATCATCTATCTATCTGGAGCACAGCTACACCCAGAGCCCCTAGTGAGTATCATCTATCTATCTGGAGAGTAGCTACACCCAGAGCCCCTAGTGAGTATCATCTATCTATCTGGAGAGTAGCTACACCCAGAGCACATAGTGAGTATCATCTATCTATCTGGAGAGTAGCTACACCCAGAGCCCCTAGTGAGTATCATCTATCTATCTGGAGAGTAGCTACACCCAGAGCACATAGTGAGTATCATCTATCTATCTGGAGAGTAGCTACACCCAGAGCACATAGTGAGTATCATCTATCTATCTGGAGTAGAGGTCTTCACGGGTCCAATTTGAACTACCCGAACCCAAAAGGACCCGGGGGAAACGGACCCGGACCCATATGGCCCCGTCTATCATTTGGAATTTGAGAACCGTTACCCGATCAGCCCCGAGACGTGATGGATCCGATCCGAACGGCCCCGCCTGTTATTAGAAAAATTGGATCCGATACCCGAGCAGAACGAGAGATCCGAGACCCGAACCTGTCGCCCCGAAATGAAAGAATGCCAACGTTATTATATTAAGAGTTGTATCAGACATATTTCTTACCTAACGTCGCCACGGTGCTGCTGTTGCTGTCAGCGGCGCTGTGCCTCTCGCCGAAAGATGATCTTTTCCCAGACCAGTAAGTCAATGCGGACAGTTTGTAAATACAAATAAATCCATGTTTTTATTCCTTCTTCTTTGGCTATAGCCAATGCTAATGCTATCGTTTTCTGTCGCATGTGTTGTTCATTATATCTTTCTGCTTTGAGTGTCCATTTTGCTCTGCAGAGCATGACAACACGCAATGACAACTCCATTGTAAACCGTTAACCAAAACGTTACGTTAATATCTTTGATAATAATAACAATCCAACTGATACAGTCAGTGTTGTTGTGACTGAGTGAGTTCTACTTCTCAGTTCTCACAACCAATGCAACATATTACATGCTGCATCTTTAGTGCCATCGTGTGGCGTTATCTATTTGGTGCAGTTGTTGCGTTCACTTTCACTTCAATCTCGGCCTGTCTCGGCTCCACTCGGGTAACAGGAGATACCCGGGGAACCGGGGCAGACGGCCCCGGCCCCGGCCCGCCCCGCGGTAAAAGCTAGAAAACGGCCCCGTTACCCGGCTCGGTTCGGTTCGGATCGCGGGTAATTTCGGATCTCGGGCAGGTCCGAAGACCTCTAATCTGGAGCACAGCTACACCCAGAGCCCCTAGTGAGTATCATCTATCTATCTGGAGAGTAGCTACACCCAGAGCCCCTAGTGAGTATCATCTATCTATCTGGAGAGTAGCTACACCCAGAGCCCCTAGTGAGTATCATCTATCTATCTGGAGAGTAGCTACACCCATAGCCCCTAGTGAGTATCATCTATCTATCTGGAGAGTAGCTACACCCAGAGCCCCTAGTGAGTATCATCTATCTATCTGGAGAGTAGCTACACCCAGAGCCCCTAGTGAGTATCATCTATCTATCTGGAGCACAGCTACACCCATAGCCCCTAGTGAGTATCATCTATCTATCTGGAGAGTAGCTACACCCAGAGCCCCTAGTGAGTATCATCTATCTATCTGGAGAGTAGCTACACCCATAGCCCCTAGTGAGTATCATCTATCTATCTGGAGAGTAGCTACACCCAGAGCCCCTAGTGAGTATCATCTATCTATCTGGAGCACAGCTACACCCAGAGCCCCTAGTGAGTATCATCTATCTATCTGGAGAGTAGCTACACCC
Source organism: Nannobrachium achirus (assembly GCF_963921795.1). Classification (NCBI taxonomy): domain Eukaryota; kingdom Metazoa; phylum Chordata; class Actinopteri; order Myctophiformes; family Myctophidae; genus Nannobrachium; species Nannobrachium achirus. The sequence continues at coordinate 59,984,571 of NC_137826.1, forward strand.
AGAGCCCCTAGTGAGTATCATCTATCTATCTGGAGCACAGCTACACCCAGAGCCCCTAGGCTACAGTCAAAAATAGCGAAAATAATTTTGTTATTTTTTAATTGGAATCCTGAAAAGTAACATTTGTATTTAATTTCAAATTCATGTATGTGTTCGTATGTTAACTTTGTGAACTTACAAATATATTGGACAAAAAAGAGACTAGTGCCATGTCATTAAGCTACTAATATAGACTGAAGGAATTAAATCGAGTTATGTTTGCATCGTTGTAAATGGAATTGTAACAGCTGAAATCAATACTACTAGCCCTTACCCGTTCAAAGATATGAGCTCCGAAATGATGTGCAGTGTGTGGGTTATGGGATGTGCACTGTGCATACAGTATATGAGGGATGGAAAGTAACTTTAACTGGTGCTTGCATGATAATATGTAGGGGCATCAATGTAAGAAATACCCGTTTCGTTTAATGGCTACAGAGATACTGTGTACCGATCTGCATGATTTTTGGACAAAATCTGTAACAGGGCAAGACAAACGACCCCCCGCCCGCCCACTCGCCTGCACACACACACACACACACACACACACACACACACACACACACACACACACACACACACACACACACACAGAGCTGGTTAAACATGTTGCCTCATGCTAGATGCAGAATTGATATGCCTCAAGCTAGATGCAGAATAGATAGTAGATACACCATAAAAATGATAATATACAGCATATGATTTGTGAAAGTGACAAACGGGCTTCACAGTTATGTCAGGTGTGTTCATATGCTAATGGTGATGCGATTTCAGATCAATTGCTCCAGCCACTGAGGAGAAACGCTGTGACAGACACTCACTCAGACAGACAGACATTTGGAAAATGATATGTTTGATAGGCCTATCAGTATTCCAATATTAAACTGAGGGCCGCATGTGGCTCCCGGGCCGCCAGTTGCCCATGTATGATCTAGAGCAGTGGTTCTCAAACTGTGGTACGTGTACCACTGGTGGTACATGGGCACCCCTCTGGTGGTACTCAGAGGAGTTTCCCAAAAATAAGAAAAAATATATAGTGGAGTGAAATATTTATATTATACTACAGGTAGTTCTTCTGACCAAGCAATTGATTGCTTGGTCAGCTGTGCTGAAATGAGCATGAGGGCACACCTAGCCGTTAATAGAGGATTTGAGAACAGATTAATCACATTAGAAATATCATCAGTTTGCATGGGAAGTTCACAGATAGATAAATCTGTTTGATGACCCGGTCATCAAATTATTGGCTTAGAAATGCAACAAAAACTAAAAAATCTCCATGAATTCAAGGAATAAATTGGCCACCTGTGTTAACTCTGCATATATGGGGTGGGTCTACGCACCTGTATTTTAACATACCGGTATTTGGTGGTACTTGGAGAGACACATATTTTCTGAGGTGGTACTTGGCGTGAAAAATTTGAGAACCACTGGTCTAAATGAAAAGTCAGTGAGTGATCAGTCATTATGAAGTGTTTGGCCCTGTTTGGCCAAGCTCAGACCTACTCTAGAGTGGATACTTTTTAGTTTCCTGTTTAGTACCACTTTCACACCACTCTACCCCGGTCCTTGTAGTGGAAAACCTGGCACAAGTGGGCGGTGTGGTGTGGAGTTGGGCCAGTGGAAAATGGGCTTTTAAGGCATGTGCTTTTCATGCAGTCGAGCGTCGATTCCTTGATCGTGACCAATCACAGCCCAACCAATCACAGCCAATCACAGCCCCGAAGAACAGAGCAGTGTTCTTCTGCCACCATTTCAGTAATAGGCCTATAATTAAATTGATTATATCTTGTTGTATTATTATTTGTTATTTCATTTTAATGCAGGGTAATTAAAATGAGTCTATATACTAACATAAGTGTTGAATTAACTGTGAAAAAGTCATTAGTTTACAATTAGAGTCATTGGACTAACAGCTATTTCACAAAACTTCACCAAAACGGCACTGGCATTAACACATCTTGGCTGTGAGCCTGGTCAGGAGCAGGCTAGCTTCACAGCTTAATCTCCATGGTAACTAAAGCCGGTTTTCCACAGGCCCAACTCCACACCACTCCACACCACACCGCCCACTTGTGTCAGGTTTTCCACTACAAGGAACTGGGTAGAGTGGTGTGAAAGTGGTACTTAACGTGGTACTATAACGGCTCCACTCTTGAGGTGGTCCGGCCTGGGCTAAGTGAGGCCAAATCAGTGACGTATACACGCTGCTGATACTGATTGGTCAGAGACAGTCTCACGGCAGAGCTGTGTCTTTCAACACAACAACTTGAGACAGATTTTAGTATGCAGTCACGGCTGCAAATCAAATATAAAAGCAAAGCCTGTTTGTTTTATATATCTGAGGCAGAATTGTGTTCCCCAGCCCTGCAGTTGAGATGCCACGAAGCACCAAGAACATTAACCAACACAAACAGTGGACATAGGCTATATCGTTGCGAGTCGCAATTATCAACGGCAAATGCGTCGGCAATACGTTATTTTATATAGATGAGATGTCAGTGAGATGTCTCCTGTTTGTATTTGTAACTGCATGTGTTGAATGGGGGAACGAATCTACGTAGCCTACATCTACTGTACTGTTGCTGCGCTAGCATAGCCTCTACATTAGCTTACTTCTTTGTGTAGTTTGGCCAATAAAGTTATTATTTGACCATGAACATCCCGACGTTAGTCGTCGCTATAGTTGTAAAGACTTGATGAAGACCTGTGTGAGCGTGTGGCATCTAAAACATTGTCCACCACATCTCCGTGTTGAATGGGGAAAAGAATCTACAGTAGCCTACATGTACTGTACTGTAGCTTAGCATGTATGCTAGCGCAACTAGCCTCTACTCTTCTTTGTGTAGTTTGGCCAATAACGTTATTATTTGACTATGTTCACCCCGACGTTAGTCGTCGCTATAGTTGTAAAGACTCGATGAAGACCTGTGTGAGTGTGTGGCATAAAACATTGTCCACCACATCTCTAAAAATAATTAGCGCAAGTTAGCATCTCCGTTGTGTTTACAGACTGAGAAGATCCGAGTATCCGTATGTTGAAAGGGGCGTCGATTTCTTTCGGGAGCGTAGGGGAGGAGGGGGAGAGTGGAGGAGGAGAGGGGGGGAGGGGTTCTGTAGTGGAAAACCTACATAAAAAATGCGGTGCGGTGCCGTGTCGTGTAGTGTCGGGCTAAAAAGTGGTATGGAAAACCGGCTTAAGGTGGGATAACTTTCATGAAACCGAGTTCAGGCTTAACCAGGTTAACTGGCCAGGCTAATCTGCCAAGATAATTCAGCTTTCATGAAACCGACTGAGCTCTGACTCAGGCTTACTAAAGCCAGGATAGCTGATAATGCCAGGCTTTATCCCTAATCTAGGTTTCGTGAAACGGGCCCGTGGTCTAGTCTCCTTTGCCAACATATGTACTGTCCAAATGGGGTCCACCCTATGTTCCCCAGGTTCTATGTTCCCCACTTCCCCCCAAAAAGGTTCTATATTCCCCTCTTAAAGGGCCTACACCATGCTTTTAAAACTATATTTTTTGTATAAATATATGCTCAAAATTGAGTCTTAGACAGGTTTTAACCCTCAACAAACACTCTGACCATTCTTTTTGTTTGTTCTAGCTCTACTATAATGAGGCTCTCCAGCTGCAATACCAAAACGGCCTCTGTTTGCTCAGGGGCGCATCTAGTGGGGTTTTTCCAGAAAAAAAGAAGTTTTTTGAAAAAAAAGAAGTTTTTTGAAAAAAAAAAAGTTTTTGAAAAAAAAAACTTTTGAAAAAAAAATTTGAAAAAAAGTTTTGAAAAAAAACATTTTTGAATTTTTTTTTTTGAAAAACATTTTTTTTGACTTTTGACAAAAAAAAAATTTGAAAAAAAAGATTTTTGAAAAAAAAATTTTTTTTTTTTTTTTAATTTTTTTTTTTTTTGACAATGAAAAAAAAAACGGGAAACGCGTGTGACGTCACATGCGTCAACTCTCAGAACAGCACTGTTCTGAGAACCCGTGGAAAGCTTTTCATCTCTGTCTTCCCAAAACCAGAGAAAGACACAATGTACAGAAATAGGACTTTGTGAGGATAGAAGGTGCCAGTGGGACCCCAAAAAAAGGTTTTAAAATAGAAAAAGTGAAAATTCATGGTGTACGTCCTTTAACCAAAAACAGGATCTACTTACTGTATGTTCCCCAGAAAAAAATGTATGTTCCCCACTCAAATGTAGGAAATGGTGGGACATCTTGCCCAGGTGCCCAGATGTCTCCACCCCTAAGTGCCCACTCGTCTAGGTGCCCACTCGTCTATGTGCCCACTCGTCCAAATGCCCACATGTCCCTATTGCCCAGATGTCCAGGTGCCCACTTGTCCAGATGCCCAGACATAACCAAAGTATGGTGTCCTGATGTCCCTAGTGCCCCCTGTCCCACTAGTATTCGTAATCTCTCCCCATTATTGGGTGTTTTGAGTTGTTATTAATAATTATAAAGGAATGCTTCCTGCATTTTTGGATACGTGGGAACATAGAACCTATTGTAAGTTGAGCGGGGAACATAGAACCTTTTTTTGTGGGGGTAAGTGGGGAACATAGAACCTGGGGAACATAGGACCTTTTTTGGATAAGCGGGGAACATAGAACCTTTTTTTGGGGGACAAATGGGGAACATAGAACCTTTTGTTGTGGGGGTAAGTGGGGAACATAGAACCTTTTTGTGGGGGTAAGTCCAAATACAACGGTCCCGTATCTGGACGGTCCCGTCCCAATACACACCATGTTTGTTGACTGACTTGTCACTGTGCTGTTGGTTCCGCCCCCAGCGTCCAGTCCTGCGTGGAGCGCATGTCCACGGCCGTCCCCAACTTCCTGAAACCTCCTTTCAAGGACAGCCGCCGCGCAGCGCCGGGCGACAAGCTCACCACGGCGGCGGCGGCCAGCGAGAGTGGCCCGGCGGCGGACGTTACCCGCCAGGGGGACGGGGGTGGGGCGGACAGCGGCGGTCAGACACAGCAGCCACAGCAAGGAGAAGACACCTGAGAGGAATGGTGGGGGGGGGAGAGAGAGGAGGAGGAGGGTCCAAGATGCAAAGAGGAGCCCTGAGGAGGAAGGCCAGAAGAACTAAGAGAGAAGCTGCTGTCTGTCTCCAGACTGGACGGAGGTACAAAAGGAAAGGGTAAATGGTGCATTTATACAGGCGCTTTACAGAGATTGTGCGTTACATTCACCCATTCACACTAGGGGTGCCACGGTTCGGTTCATATTTAGTTTTTTGGCTCACGGTTCCGGTACGGTTTCGGAACTGTAAAAAATTAAAATGAAAAAATAAAGAATCCAAAATGTTCAGTTAATTTTAAAGATGGGGTGCAATCATTTGTTTCCCCCCTAAAACATGATAATCAGTTATTATGATTATACTAGGAGGAAGATTTTCTCCAGAAAAGTGAGAAAGAGTTTTTATGTGACCACACCCAAACAAATTAAGACATTCGGTTCATTCGGTATGGGCCATTCGGTTTGGTATACCGGTTCGGTTCGGTTTTGTGGCACCGCTAATTCACACACACATTCATACACTGACTCTGGGGAGCCTGGGATCCAACTCAAAGATATAAAGAGCTCGATGCCTCGTTCTCCTCTGCAGTTCATTGGAGCGACGTGCAAAAGTTCTAGTCTGGAAAAACTAGGGGAACGCTGTCAGTCAAAGTGACTACTGGCCAATCGCAGCGTGTCAATTCAATTCAACAGAGCCAGTTCCGATGTTGCGCTGCTCAGCTGTTCTTACAGGCTGCATACGTAAAGACCAGCCCCCACCTGCCTCTGATTGGCTTACCGACTTCCGTATGTGTGACGCACGCGGAAGCAACGAACACGGAAGCGATGGAAGATTCCCTTAGTTGCTCAATGCATTTAGCGCCCCCTAGCCGAAGGAGGCGTCTACCTTTCTATGTCTATGATCCAACTGGGAACCTTCCCTGTTCTACTGACGGTCACTCTACCCCTGAGCCCCTGAGGATGGATAGCACACACACACACACACACACACACACACACACACACACACACACACCACGCCACACACTCAGGCTTTTGTTCTGGTCGTGCCGTGACGCGACCAGACGCGACCACACCTTGTTTTTAGACGAGGTGGTTATTAGCCTCAGCCTCACTACCTGTCCCTTATTATTATTATAATCATTATTTAAGTTTTTTTAATGCTTTATTATTTCAGAGGGGTGAGTGGAGAGAGAGGCGGGAAACCAAGAGGAGAAGGAGACACAGAGAGAGAGAGAGAGAGAGAGACAGAGAGAGAGACGGGTCGGATTTATTTTGTTTGTGTTATTGTTTACAACCACAATTATTCACGTGTGGCAAGATCGTGGTTCCACTAGTTTTACCAGTAGGCTATACTGCCCTACAAAGGCAGAGTGCTGTAACTACGTTTTCGGACACACCGACTTATTTGTGGTCAAAGGTCAAATTAGCCTTCATGATATTGGGGGATGAACAATTAGCTCAAGAACAAATATACAATCAGTGTAATATCACTTATAGGTCTATATCTCATTTGGCTTTCAGTGAAATTCTTCAACGTAGTTACTGCACTCTGCCTTTGTAGGGCAGTATAGTGTAGGCTTAGAAGCCTTTTCAGAAGTTAATTTAATGTTTTCCATTTAATGATTTCCTTTATCGTCATCTTGTGCTAATGCACACAACTGTTTTCGCCATGTTTTAAGGTCTTATTTTAGTAGTTTCTCATAAGCTGGCGACCCTCCTTGCCCATCGGCCCCCACCGTTGCGCTCAGGTTCACCGGGAAAACCGCGGTCGCTGCACCGCATACTGGACCGCAGCCTGACATGGGAACTGGTGTGTGGCAGTAGTAACAGAACGGCACTGCCCCCTGGTGGTGTATGGCAGTAGTAACAGGGAGTCAGAGCACTTACAGAGGACGGTACAGACACAAAGCTTCATCTCCATCCTAGATAATACAGTGTTACACACATGTAAATTCCTGGAGGATTGAGATGCTGGTTCCTGCAGCATGAAGGCCCAGACGACCCAGACTGGCTCACCAGAGGCGGACGGCTACTTGACCACCAGGCCACTAATGTTTACCAACCCTACTGTATATAAACTCGGCACAAAAAGAAGGGAAACTTGACTTCGGTCCATTATATCTCCCTTTAATAATACCAAATTGTATTGTGTTTTATATCATTTTTAATGTTGATTCGTCACCTTTACAACGAGGTACAGCTTGTAAGCATCGGGCATTCGAGGCATGAGGTACACAGCCAAACGTGTGGGTTGCACAGACCAGAATTTTGCCAAAATGTCTTGCAATATACTGTTCTGCTGGCATTTACTATTGTTTTGGGTTTCCCTGACACTGAGCTTAAAATTAACAAAGTGTAAAAATGGCCAACGTGTTGTTTTTCTTATTTTCCTTATTACTGTGAGAGAGTGCAATCATTCAATGCTCCAAGCAACAAAGGTGAAGACCAAAAGAACGGTATTGCAGGCCTGCCAGGACATTTTGACCATTTTTGGATGGGTGCTACCCACACGTTTGGCTGTGTTGCTCATTCCACGAATGCCAGTTCCTTACAAACTGTACCTTGTTGTAAAGGTGACAAATCAACGATAACAATGATATAAAACACAATACAAGTTGGTATCATTAAACCCTGAGATATAATGGACCCAAGTCAGGTTTCCTTTCTTTTTGTGCTGAGTATATGACACTAAGGAGGGCTTGGTGCCTGTCTGCCTGTTATGCACACACACACACACACACACACACACACACACACACACACATGCACTAATGTGTGCAGACAACTCACACTCCCGTTACATTTCATTAAGACGCAAGTCATTTAGTTAAAACTGTTCGGTTGCATTTATTAAAGCTTGTTGTTTGTTCATCCACACAGATGCATGTTGGTTCTGTTTGAGCTGAATGGAACAGCACTGCTAAGAGAAGCAGTCATTTTATCTCTAAGGGTCGTTTCACACTCTAATAAGGAACCTAACTAATTTCGGTTCGGGAGGGCTCCCCGACCCGAAATTATTTAGGTTCGGGGGGAGTTCATCCATACTTTCTTAACGGCTAGTGCCGAAGTCGCTTGTAAATATTGGAGGTTCGTGGCATGACAACGTTTGTGGCCGATAAATGAGTATTGCAGGGCGGATACATATTGACTTGCCCTCGCGCTGCACGCTGAATGACTGGAGGTCCAGTGAGTAGCAGCTCCAGTAGGCAGCAGCACCAGCGGGGTCTCTTCTCTCTCTCACTCACACTCACAAACGCTCGATCGAGCTCTGTCAAAAACATTTAATTTACAAGCTCACATTATAGACGTGCCGCCTCCCATGCTGCATGCATGTCATCACACAGTCACAACTCGTCGTGGAAAACCTATCAACATGGAACACTAGCAATTAGCAAAGTTGTGTTTAAGCACTTCTTTTGTCTTTAAACGGTCGGCGACGCGTTATAGCGATACACGCAGCAAAGCTGTGTGTGTGTGTGTGTGTGTGTGTGTGTGTGTGTGTGTGTGTGTGTGTGTGTGTGTGTGTGTGTGTGTGTGTGTGTGTGTGTGTGTGTGTGTGTGTGTGTGTGTGTGTGTGTGTGTGTGTGTGTGTGTGTGTGTGTGTGTGTGTGCGCGTGCGCGTGTGCGTGTGTGTCTCGCGCGCGCCTCCCAGCGAGAACGCGACGATGTATCCGCTCTGCGACGATCAATACACAGCCAGACAAGCATTGGAAGTCGGCGTGCCTCCCTCCCAAACGACCGCTGTTTCATTGGCTTCACAGCCGAGCATATGAACTTGGAGCCGGGATGAATGAATGAGAAGACACCGCTGAGTACCGAAATTAAGTCGGGAGGTCACAACATTTCGCCAGCACCGTGGAGCCGATTTTAGTCGGTTGACGCCCCCCCCCCGAACCGGGGGATGCGAACCATATTTGGGTTCGCCTAGTGCCGAACCGAAATTAGTTAGGCTCCTTATAACGGTATGAATCGACCCTTAGGCTCCCTTCAAACTGGCAGGCAGTGGCACCAGGCACAGTTTGGTCTCATCCTCATTGCAATCATTTTCAAGTCAAAAACCACAACAATCGCATTCCTAGGCAATCTTTCCTTAGAAAAAGGGTTATTTTGGTTTTGTATTATTTCAGTAGTGTTATTAGGAGCTTCTCCACACTACAGGTGTCTTGTGGCATCCTGCATTTTGTCAACAAGACCACGCAGCATATTAAAGTTCCCCTCGATGGATGTCAGTCATTTGGAGTTCATAAGAGTCAGCATCGTTCTATGGAAGCATGTGCTGTACTGTATGTCACACGCAAGAAAATAGTTAAATTTGGGGTCATTCGTTGTTTCAAAGAGCGTATTTGAAGTGGTCAAACTTAGCAAAACGTTCAATCTTCCGGAAGATCCTAATGATCTGGGATAGTTCTTAAAAAGAAAAGCTGAAGTTAACCTTCTGGGACTGACATTTTGTTTTAAAATACAAACATGACAAACATTTCATCTTTCTCTGTTGTTGGTGTTACTTCCATGATGTTTTCAAATGTTTTCTTAAACTATACACTCATAAGAATATGCCGCCCGAATGACTCTGTCTGTGCTAGCGTGTTTCTGTTATGTTTCCAATGGGACTACAGTTCATTATGATGACTCTGTCTGAGCTGTTGTGTTTCTGTTATGTTTCCAATGGGACTACAGTTCATTATGATGACTCTGTCTGAGCTGTTGTGTTTCTGTTATGTTTCCAATGGGACTACAGTTCATTATGATGACTCTGTCTGAGCTGTTGTTTCTGTTATGTTTCCAATGGGACTACAGTTCATTATGATGACTCTGTCTGAGCTGTTGTTTCTGTTATGTTTCCAATGGGACTACAGTTCATTATGATGACTCTGTCTGAGCTGTTGTTTCTGTTATGTTTCCAATGGGACTACAGTTCATTATGATGACTCTGTCTGAGCTGTTGTTTCTGTTATGTTTCCAATGGGACTACAGTTCATTATAATGACTCTGTCTGAGCTATTGTGTTTCTGTTATGTTTCCAATGGGACTACAGTTCATTATGATGACTCTGTCTGAGCTATTGTGTTTCTGTTATGTTTCCAATGGGACTACAGTTCCGTGCAGCAGTGGCTACTTCCGATACTCGCCGTTCGGGAGCTACCGTTCCAGACTCTACAGTATGTAGCATTCGGAGATTGTGAAATAGTTGTCTGGCTACGCGAGACTAGGTGTGGCCTGACTTTAGTATCAGTCTGCAATCATTTCAGCTGGTTGGATGTATGGTTTGAAGAATGGCTACCAAAACAACATAATGTGTTCATTGTTTAGGCCAGGGGTCTTCAACGTTTTCAGGCCGGGGACCCCCAAACTGATGGGGAGATGGAGCAGGGACCCCCTACCACCTCGTAGGGTGGGGGGGTCGGCCGGTCGGGGCTACGACATTTTTTTTAATTTTAAACATGTACAAGTTACAGCGAGCAGGGTGGGCCGTACCACTACCATTTCTAAACATACTACTTATTAACTGAGAACCAATGTCAATAATATCAACAATCTGTCAATTATATAGTAATCATGTATTCAAGCTATTCAAAATGGATAGAATCATGATTTTTTTTTTACATAAATGTGAAAAAAAAAAAAATAACATTTTTTGAAATCTTTTTTTTTTTTTTTTTTTTGCAATAATTTCGCGGACCCCCTGCAGTACCTCCGCGGACCCCCTAGGGGTCGCGGACCCCCTGTTGAAGACCCCTGGTTTAGGCATTAAAAAGTTCACCCGTGCTTCACGTTGGTATCAAACACGACACACCTGCATATCTCCTTATATGGTCGTTCAATCCGTGCAACTCAATGCACATGCAGTACTAGGTATGTACAATACTGTAAGTACAGTAATGAGTACAGTAATGATGTGCAAATACTTTAACAAGTTCCCAACACTGTCACTTTATTATATGAAGTATTATGTTTTCTTTTGTTTTTTTTTACATATTTTTGTTTCATGGAATTCTGTTTGTGTTGTGTTTTTTGTACTATATTTTCATGAATGTATTTACTGTACATATTAAGAACTTTGGCAGCTGTGTTTTGGTAACAGCATCATATTATTGTAACATTTTTCTTTCTGATGTACAAAATAATACTCCTGAATCTGAACAAAACTTGTTGTCATTTTAGTCTCTCTCCTCTGCAAACACATAAACTACCACACGGTTACATTCTGGACTTTTTATTAGAACAAAAGAATCAATAAACTGGAAACGTTTGGGGTTCAGTCAGTCAACTTGAATCACTGTAGGACCAAAGAATGAAATGAGACTAAGTAAACCGTGTCCATATGCAGGTCTCATCTTTTTTTTAGACACTTTTGTAAAAATACCATGTTTGCCACAGACAGAGAGAATGAGCAGATACTAATGTTAGCACACACTAGGGCATTAACCAAAAAGTCGACTCAGTCGACTTCATTACACAAGTCGACTCTGACTGTAGAGTGAGAAAACAATGTTTCACATTAAGTTAATCATCTGGGGACCCCCCAAAATAACTGGGGGTCGTGTGTGATGTGATGACGTCATCAAACGATAAAGTCGACTTCAACTCAACTTTTTACCGAGTCGAGTCGACTTGCAAAAATCACAAGTCGTTAATGCTCTAGCCTAGGAAAACACAGAGCGATATCCCTGACTGACCAGAACAGCTCTAACTCTGAGTAGAGGGTTCAAATGGAACCAAATCCAAGGTACAAGTTCTTAGACTCAGAGTTATGGGCAAATAAAACAGAGAACCACTAGTAGATCTACAAGCTCACAGCGCGGTGCTCGGTGCCACGCTGTGAGCTTGTATATCTGCTATGTTTTATTAGCAGGGTTCCCACGGTCATGAAATTCCTGGAAATATTTTGAAATTAGACAAATATTTTTCCAGTACTGGAAAAGTTTTGAAATTGATCAAGGGTCCTGGAAGGTCCTGGAAAAAAATAGCTATGCATTGTCTTTGGTTATTGATATTGTTAATACCTCTGAAATGACAAATTAAACATTGGCCAAATTGTCAAATATTAGAGGCAGAAATTGTGAAAATGTCAGATCTACAAGCTCACAACGCGCGTTGTGAGCTTGTAGATCTGCTATTTTCACAATAGAACCGTGTTATACAAAATTCCTCAATTCTTAGTGCTCGTCAGGGTGCCCGGGTCCCCAGTTAAAATATTATTATTTCGGGGGTCACAGCCTGAAAAGGTTGAGAACCACTGGCATACATTACCTGTCTTTGGGCACTGCACATAGGAGTAAGCGACTCGTTATTGAGCTGAAATATTGTTATATAGTCCTGGAAATCGGGTTAAAAGTTTTGGAAAAGTTTTGGAAATGAATTGGTAAAGATGTGTGGGAACCCTGTATTAGTTGCAGGTCTAAAGGGGGTAAACCATCATGGACAGGACATATATTTGTATATTCTGTCTACAGATGCAGAGCTACAGCATAACACTCAAATATAATCTTTCCTCATGGCATCTGTGCATAATAATTACATATAAACACATGTTATGAAGACAGATGATAAACATTGTACACGTTTCTTAAGTTTTATAAAAATATGCAGGTGGGTTTGCAGATCTCTGGGTTTCTGTAATCCTCACTGAAAAAGAATTAAATTTTATTTCAGAGTTAGTTCAACTTGCAGTAAAGCTGGTGTTGACTTCTGGAGGTAACAATGCACTATAGCAGGGGTTCCCAAACTGTTTTGTCTCAGAGCACCCCATAAATATTGTTTTAATCCGAGGCACCCCTACATTATAATTTTCACCCCCAGCACCTTATATTTATAGCATATCATCGTTGTCGGGTGGAAACCTTGTATTTTTCATCTCTAAAAAGTACTAAACTAGTGAAAACAGCCGATCTACAAGCACACTGTGTGCTTGTAGATCGGCTGTTTTCACTAGTTTTGTGTGACAGAGGTTTCTGCCCGACAGTGACGATATTTTAGTGATTATGTTGCGAGGAAAACATTGAGATAATAGCCATTTTGGTTAGAACTGACTGAAAATAACTTTGCACTTCAAGTTTAAAATTATACTAAATATTTGTGTCCACATATATTCCAAATATTATCAAATGATCTCGCGGCACCCCAGGGTGCCCCGTCACCCACTTTGAAAACCCCTTCAGTACGTTATAACGTTTACTTTAGAAGCTTTGCTCACCTTGTGGCAGCAGCCTGGTACTGGTAGACCATCCCTACCCTGGGAGAGACACGCACACACCCACACGCACACACACACACACACACACACACAAATTTGTTGGTTGACTATTGATTACCTTGGTAGTCATTTTTTCACTGGATAGATTAGCCTCCAGGATGCAACCCAGGTAGCAGATGTGTTTTTTTCTTTCAATCACAGTGTCACCTACTTTAATTGTGAAGTTCTCAACTAGGCTAAGTTTCTGACTAGATCCAAAGAGGATACATTCAGTTTTGCCTAGGTGAATTGAGAGTCTGTTGTCATTGAGCCAGGTGCAGATCTTGTTTAGTTCACAGATAAGGGCCTTTTCAACCTCCAATATGTCTCTGCCTGAGACTAGGAGAGCCGAGTCATCCGCGAACAGAGGTTTAGGTTAACCGGTCAGTTTTACCACAGGACATGCCATCTAGTATTCATGTTAATTAGGTTTATTAGTCATGTGTACCACAGGACAGGGCTGGTCCAATCCTGGGGGTCCTTGCTCTCCCTTCATGCCCTTCAGGCCTCGTCTCCCCACCGGACCCCTCAGACCCTGCATGTAAACACACGTTTATTAAACACATGTTTATTAAACCAGGTGTCCTCAACGTTTTCAGGCCAAGGACCCCTTAGTTGAGAGAGAGATGAAGCAGGGACCCCTTAGTTGAGAGAGAGATGAAGCAGGGACCCCTTAGTTGAGAGAGAGATGAAGCAGGGACCCCTTAGTTGAGAGAGAGATGAAGCAGGGACCCCCACAACCTGTTCATAGATTCCATATAGTTTCATTGTTTGACAGCACAATCATCAGTGTATTTTGGATTCATGTCAATTTGTGTTTTCAGATATTTAACCACTTGAACCGTCAACACTTAATAAACTTGACCTTTTACTCTGTACTTAGTCTGCTCTTTTTCCCCTCTACACCAAAGCTCTTTGCCAAAAATAGCCGATCTACAAGCTCACAACGCCTCGCAGCAAGTTCTCAGAATAAGGACACTAGGGTTCAAGTGGTTAATATAAAAAAAGAAGAAAAATTGTTTCTATCACAAAGATTTGGAGGACCCCCTGTAGTAACCCCCCTAGGGGTCCCAGACCCCCTGTTGGAGACCCCTGTATTAAACACATGGTCTCCCCAGGGGACCCCTCAGCCCCTATGTTTAAACACATGTTAATATTACTGTACACACACAATACAAAATACAATTTAGGCTACTTTAGAGCAGAAGTACGCGCACGACTCCAACTCGTTTCAACAATACTAAACTTCTTACCGGGTGCACGGTCGGGAAACGTAACTTTGTATCAATACAATTGACAACATTTAAGACATTTAGCTCTTAATCCAGAGCCACTTACAAATCAAATCCATAGATTGTGAGTGTGTGTAGCATATTTAGACACTCGCTGTTGGGGCGAGTTTAGCCTCGGAAACCCAGGCTTTTATTTTGGCGATAGGAGGGCGAGTTAAACCCCTATCATAGTAGGCACCGCGGTAATAAGCTATCCACCGCGGTGTAGTCTTTTTAAGTCGTAAAACTACAACATTACGTCATTACTCGCGGTGAAGAGCTTTCCACCGCGAACCCCGACACATCTCTCTGTTTTTACTATCAGACAGATCGGCCCATCACCCCGTTCACTGATTGGTCGATCTAGACCAGTCAGTCACAGTGATAGGACTTCACTGTGACTGACTATGATGGCCTCCACTTGTTTTCTCACTTTAGGTGGAAAGCTGATCACCTAAAATTTGCGGTGAATAGCTCTTCACCCTGGACTCTGATAGAGGCTTTACTGTACGTACTGTACCTTCTCTCCTGTTGGTCCGCTGTCTCCTCTCTCCCCTTTCTGTCCAACCTGCCCTGGAAGACCCTGACACAAACAAACAACATGAATGAATGAATGCATATCTACTAATACAATACAAACTGTAAATGTTTACTAAATTAACAAATCCCTTTAGATCACTTTTATTTATAGGTATAGTGTAGCTCTACAGTGTTTTATTGAATGCTGTACTGCCTGCATTTTGTTGTAATGCATTTTCAGACCAAGGAAATACGTCTCATGACTTTATTGTGTTTGTCTTCTTTGTATTCTTGATGTTTCTCCGATGCACATGCAGGGATGGGTTGATATGAAAGCTTCATGTCATGATTATTGTGACCAAAGACTGGCCAAAAACTGGCAAAGAGATTTGGTAGTGAGAGTGAAAATGAGACCGTATATCAACTACGTTATTTCCAGGTCTTACCAATTAGAGGGTTTAAATGGTACCAGATTATGCAGCTTGTTAAATAAAAGGTGAATTGATCCCAGTGCGTGACGGAGGATAATTCCACGTTAAATTCAAATCTCCACGATACGATTATCGTGTTTTTTTATCACGATAAACGATAATATAGATTATCGTCCCATCCCTATGGAGATGTTGTGTTTTTTCGTGATCCACACAAATCCCAGGTGTTGTGAGAAGTAGAAATGACACTTTGTCAGTTGTAAAAACGGAACCACTCACGTCCCTGCCAGGTGTGCCCTGTTCTCCCTGTGAAAGACAGAACAACAACACTGAGTTACACTGAGTTACTAAGGGCCCAAGGTGGAGGGGCCTTTATACTTTAGATATGTAGATCTGCTATTTTTGAAAAGTCCTGAAAATGTGTGCAAATCTTTGAATATATGTATTTTTTAAGGTAACTTTTGTAACTCAAATTCTGATTCTGGGGGGGGGGGGGGGGGGGGGGGGTCCCTGGAACTAAATATTTTGAAGAGTTGAGGGGTCCGTGGCCATATACGTATCATTTTGGGGGTCCTTTACATGAAAAGGTTTGAGCACCACTGACACAGAAACATGCTATTTTTCAATAGTTAAAGCACAAAATAATTGGGCTGAGAATTTGGTGCAACACCCCTGTTTACTTCACTGCTTTTCAAACATTTAACCTATAAATATGTTTGACCCGATTCTAAAAATGTCTTCTAAATCTTTCTTCTAAATCAGTGGTTCTCAAACTTTTTCATGTCAAGGACCCCCAAAATTACATGTATTTGGCCGCGGACCCCCGTCTCAAAATGTTTTGTTCCAGGGACCCCCCCCAGAAGCAGAGATTTGAGTCACAAACGTTCACTTTTAAAAGGATATATTCAAAGATTGATGCAAAAAATTACAAGATTTGCAAAAATATAGCAGATCTACAAGCTTGCAGCACGGCACCGAGTGCCGCGCTGCGAGCTTGTAGATCAGCTATATTTTGTAACAGCTAACGTATAAAATCTTCCCAGGTCTTGGTGCTCCACGGAGGAGTTATCTGTGATGTTGTGCATCGTAACCTCCAAGGTGAAATCAACCAATAGCGGTCAAGAAGACAAGACAAGCTAACCTTTGACCCTTTCACTCCAGGCAGGCCGACCAATCCGGTTGAACCAGGAAGTCCCTGGATCCCCTGTGTGCAGGAGTAGACCTCGTTAACGAGGCATAATTAATGACATAATTATCCATAATTAATGACATAATTATCCATAATTAAAGGTGTATTCAGTGATAGTGAAAGTGGTCGGGGGTCATCTTCTCCCTTACTGGCCTTACAGCTTGGAAATGTTTAGTTTTTTATAGATTTTTTACACCATTATAATGTTCTCGTTTTGATCATTAGACCAAATCACTGAATATCGGTAGGCCTACGTCTCCAGCTTCAGGATATGTATGATACTGATTTACTACCAGACTGTGGCATTTTATGAGTTCACTAGTTTACAATCTAGGCATTTTTCAGAGCGACTGGTTCTCAAAACTTTTATTTTGACCATGGTGGAAGTCCTTATATGGTCAGCACACATTCTAGTGAGGAGAATGAATGGAAAATGTACCAATTATATTTTTATTTTAATGAAATACAATCACTGAATATACCTATCCATAAATAATTAAGTGTGTCCAACTCCAAGTCAATGAGTCACTGCTGGTTTACAATCAGCCACCTTCCTAAACGCCTATAGGCCTACAGTACATATCCATCCATATTACTGTTGATATTGGGTACGCAATAATACTCTATACCGGACTGCCGATATCAGGCAAGTGCACACATAGACATTTTGCCTTTTTATCCAACTATAAGATGTGCCACCTCCAGACCATGAATGCAGTTTTTACTATGGTGAAAGAAATGCAAATGTCCTCTTTCCATGCCATACCTGAAGTCAGCATTCAAGAGAATTGCCTTGTCCAAACTCTCCTGAACTTTTGTTCCCTCTCTGTGTAGAAATCCATGCCGTTATGCCACATCTCCAGTAATGACTTGATTATGCTTAGTTCAGTGTGGTATCAAGCACTGAAGATTTCCGACCTCCAAGCTCACAACGCGACATGCTGTGAGGTGAGCTTGGAAGTCTGCTATATTTCAAAATTTCCAACAAAAGGCCCTTTTAGAAATGTCAGCCCCTGCCTCTCTAACATTCTCTGCACCCCCCTGACCAGTATACACAGCTCTGTCTCAAATAATGTGGATGTTGTGAATAAAATCAGTGGAAGCAGCAGACGTCATAGCATCCCATATCATCACTAACTGTGGAAACTTTAACACTGGACTTCAAGCAACTCTGACTTCAGAAGGATGACATTTCTCTAATTGTTTTGAGTTGTCTTGTGTAATAATATTGTAATCTTTTGATATATACCGTATATATTAGAGCATTAACGAAAAAGTCAACAAGTCGACCAGAGAAAGTAGAAAGTCGAAAATACTTTCTATTGTGAAAATAGCAGATCTACATGTTCACAACGCTTCGCGATGCAAGGCATTGTGAGCATGTAGATCTGCTTTTTTCACAATTTCTGCCTCTATATATTTGACAATTTGGACAATGTTTAATTTGCCATTTTAGAGGTATTAAAAAGTCCTTAAATCATCACTTTATAAATGTGCAGATACCCTCTATACACTTAAACTTTATGTTGGTTTGTTTACAGTTGAGAGAGAAAACAATGTTTCACATTAAGTTAATCATCTGGGGACCTCCCAAAACAATTGGGGGGTCGTGTGTGATGTGATGACGTCATCAAACGATAAAGTCGACTTCAACTCAACTTTTTTACTGAGTCGAGTTGACTTGCAAGTTGTTAATGCCCTAATATATATTAAAAAACACATAGCTAATGCTATCTGAATGACATGCATGGTAATGCATGTGTTTTGTGTTTTGCCTGTAGATTCAGTGGAAATGAAGGTTCAAACTCACCCTCATCCCTGGACCTCCTCTGACTCCTTTATCTCCCTTCTCTGCTCTCAGCGATTATTTACACACTAAGGCTGGGACTTTAACTGATTAATTGGGATTAATTAATTACAGAAAATTAACGCGATTAAAAAAGAATATGCATTTTAATCACACTTAGTTTTTGCACCACAGAACCTTCAGTTTGGGGCATACCGATCATAGCGATGCACCAACCAAGAAGAGACAACAAACGCAAAGGGAGAAGTAGCCGATCAGAGCGCTTTGCTTGGCCCAGTGGATGCAAAATTTAGATTTAAAAAACTCACTTGTTGATTAACCCTAACCCTAACCCACAACAAAATGTGTTTTACTTACTTATCAAATATCGATGTGCGATTAAAATGCGATTAATTGCGATTAATTAATCACAGAGCCTGTAATTAATCCGACTAAAAAATGTATTGCACCCTAATACACACACATTTTTTTCATGAATTAAAAACAAAGAAAAATCTATGAAACGTAGTTTAATCTCACCTGAACATTTTGTATCACCATGTTTAATCTCACCTGAAGCACTTTATTCTGAAAGGATAGTTTAATCTCACCTGAAGCACTTTATTCTGAAAGGATAGTTTAATCTCACCTGAAGCACTTTATTCTGAAAGGATGGATCCAGGGATCCTGGTTCACCTTTGACCCCTTGGAATCCCTGAGAATGAGAGACACAAAGATTGACTGAGTGATTGATTGATTGTTTGTATACTTTATGTTTACATTGGGCTTATTTGGTTTCTTTGCATTGGGGTTATTTTGTACTCAATTCATAACAAAACATTACAAGACAGACAAATAAACAGTGCACTGTACAAAAATAACATCAGAAAACAGTCAGTAAATAATGGGTCACAACTTTGAAACCATTGGGTTTTTAACGAGACAAACCAGTTTAAGACAGAAGAGACAGTCCCTCCAGGCGATGGGATCTGCACCAGCGTTGCCATGTCTGCATATTATAAGCGACTTTGTGCATTTTTCCTGTAAAGTTTGCTTGTAGTTGTAGGCTACACATATATTGGCAGTTGTAGGCTACATACATATTGGCAGTTGTAGGCTACATACATATTGGCAGTTGTAGGCTACATACATATTGGCAGTTGTAGGCTACATACAGTACATATTGGCAGTTGTAGGCTACATACATATTGGCAGTTGTAGGCTACATACATATTGGCAGTTGTACATATTGGCAGTTGTAGGCTACATACATATTGGCAGTTGTAGGCTACATACATATTGGCAGTTGTAGGCTACATACATATTGGCAGTTGTAGGCTACATACAGTACATATTGGCAGTTGTAGGCTACATACATATTGGCAGTTGTAGGCTACATACATATTGGCAGTTATAGGCTACATACATATTGGCAGTTGTAGGCTACATACATATTGGCAGTTGTAGGCTACATACATATTGGCAGTTGTAGGCTACATACATATTGGCAGTTGTAGGCTACATACATATTGGCAGTTGTAGGCTACATACATATTGGCAGTTGTAGGCTACCGCCCCCAATCTGATCTGCGGTCAAGTCGATTCCTTGATCTTGAACCAAAGACTAAGGCGGGGGTCTTCCCTTTTGGGCTTCGTTTTCCTTGACCTGGGTTGCTTATTTCTCCTGGCTAAATCTGGCAACGCTGGCTCAGCCTGCTCTGCTCCATATAAGAGGTGTGTTTCAACGCTGGCTCAGCCTGCTCTGCTCCATATAAGAGGTGTGTTTCAACGCTGACTCAGCCTGCTCGGCTCCATATAAGAGGTGTGTTTCCGCAGCTTGCAGGTGCACTGGAGAATAGCTCAGAGGTTACTTCCTTCAAACATTCTTTGTCCATGACGAAGGCGTTGATCTCCATCTCCCTGTCTCAGGGGGATCGAACCCCGGGCGCTGACCAGTGTTTTAGTTTTATTATTGTTGTCATTATTTAGTTGTTGTTTGTTTGTTTATTTGTTTGCGTGAAATTAGTTTAGTTTAGTTTTCTTTAATGCCTATCATTCATTGTTTTCAGGGAAGAAGAGAAAAATAACTGGTTTATCAATGAGGGACACTTTAATGTCCAACAACTGTCATTGATTGATTGATTGATTGATTGAATACTTTATTATCAGTTCAAATAGGTATATTAAAGCACAGGACAGTACAGTTCAAAATGCAAGATCTACTCATAGCCTATAGGATTTAAACCCAAGAAAGCAATATGGCTTGTTTACATTGGGGTCCTTTGTACTGATTGATTGATTGATTGATTGATTGATTGATTGAAGAATTTATTAGGAGTTTGCAATAGAAAAAAGTACAGTTTCATGACAGTTCAAATCACTGGTACAAGGTCAACTAAAAGGAGATCCTTGAAAGCCGAGGCTTATTTCCACAGGAACCACACTTTATCTCATATAACATTGAAAGACAGACGGATAGAACATAGTACTTTATCTAGGATAATATCAGTTTCAAAAGCATAACATCAAATACAAAAGCAGAAAAAAAAGAAAAGGGGGGGGGAGCATGGGGGCTTAGTCTATTTACAAGTCACGGGTAGCAGCTGTCTGAAGGTGACTTTTCATACCAATTTTGAAGGAGGCTACTCAATTCATATAGACGTTAAAATGACAGACATGACACAGTCATGCTGTTTCTCGTCTACACCAAGGAAACACACACTAATGAGGATATCAAAACTAATGCTTTAAGCGTGCATACAAAATAAGTTTCGTTGTGGACATCATTAATGATACGGAGCCTGCACTCACGGAATGTTAGGAAAGTGCGCCATCTTGTGGCAAAGCCGTAGCATGCATAGGCCAGGGTAACACAACAACTCTCTCATAATGGAGTAGCCTACGTTCCATCCTGTGTAATTAATAGTTTAAGTAAATAACAATTAAATAACAAAACAATTCTACACGTGTTTAAATAGCATAATTAACGTTAGGGTGGAGGTGTTTATAACTCTGACATTATAGAAGTTGAAGTTAGTCGCGGACTCGCGGTCCCTGTTTGTTTTTGCTATATCCTATTTTAAAAATACATTTAGCTGAAAGAACAAAGATGTATGCACCTGACTGGTAAAATATTTGGTTTTAATCATTTAAAAAGTCAACTTTTGGGCGTCATTGAAGAGCACCTGCCTGGAATACAGTAAAAGATTTCAATCAAAACTCATCATAATTACAGCAGATCGGGCATTCAGACTTTGATATATGGGTCAGTGACGTGACGCCCCAAAAAATGTGTTTTTAAAAAAACTTTAAAATGCAGGCATAAAAGTTATTTACTTTTGTTCTACTCACTCTCAACCTTATGGAAATACATTTTGTTTTTAGATATTTTATTGGAATCAGACTTTATTCAGCAGTTTGTTGTACTTGTGCCTAAAATCGTCATATGGTGTGACATGAAAATAATTGTTCATAAAATGAAAATGGAGTACATCTTTCTTAAGTTACTCACTTTATCAAAGTCCTTTATCATAACTAACCAGTGATCCACTATAGTTTTTTGAAAATTAATTATATCTGTATATTTTTTTAATAATCGACACTCTGCGTGAGGCCCATGTTCATGATCTTACAACATATTTTAAATGTATTCTGTCAAAACTTTCTCTAAAATTACACAAATATTTGTGACTCTTCCTGATAATATTCTCTATGTAATCCATAAACATTTTTTTGGTTTAATCATTAATAAAGGTATGATTTTTCACTATTTGGAATGTCACACCAAATGATTTAGTGTCACACCGTATGATCATATCTTCATGTGTCAAAGCAAACTGTGTTTTAACCTACCTATTAGTGAGTACTGAACTTTACTGATTGATTAAACAATTACCCAGGATAACATGGCCTTAATATTTCTGAACAGGATATTATTGTAGGGCTTTAACATGGGATAAGAAAGAATTGTAGTAGTAGATAGATGATGAGGATGTGCACAGGAATGCTACGCACGCCTAAGTCTTCTGCCGGCCCACAGCAGAAGGATCCTAAAGAGACAATAAGGCGCATAGCCACACTTGGAGCCAAGGCAACATTTTATTAACACCAATTAGTGGAAACAGAACTCAGCATTCAGGTAAGTTGCTTTTTTCCGAAGTCTCCTGAACTTGAACACAGCATTTTGTGTTGAACAAATGTAATTAGGAATCATGACATTACACCACATCTCCACTAGCTAAAGAGTGCTGGGTTGCGCAACTCCAAAAATAGCTGATCTACAAGCTCTCGCAGCACAACGTGTTGAGAGCTTGTAGATCAGCTATTTTCGCTAGTTTTGTCTCGGGTCCTACCTTAACACTGTCCACTGTCCAGTCCAGTGAGTGAAAGTACAAAAGTATTAGATCAGATTAGATTATACATTTAGACTGTATTGTACATCAGCCAGTCGTATTTGGTGAGGGTAAAAAACCGGCTGCCTTGTTGCGGTTCTGCTATGCCACAGACAACCTCCTGCTCTTCGTAGAAAATGCAGTCTCGCCCCTTTGGCTCCTCTCTCCTTGCTGGGTCATTGTTTAGTTTCTCCCTGTACTTTCTCGTTCTCTCAGCACTTGTCATTTTCCAGCTGACAAAAGAAAATGGAATGTATAGTTTAAGACAAAGAGAAAATGTTGTTTAGATTGAAACAATATGTTAAGGTTTCTGTGAAGGGGTTTCTGCTCTGTCTGATGAATTTGAAGTATCACTGAATGAAACTAAATTACATTTTATGTAAAAATGTTTAAAACAAATGTTAAAATGTACAAAAGAAACATGGAACTTTGTTATTTATTGTTATATCTGTAGTTAAATACAGTATAAATCATATGGTGTGACAATCAAGTCATATGGCGTGACAAGCAGATGTCACACCATTATGATTAAGTGTCACACCATATTACGTTTTTCTGCATTTAGGTTTACCTTGAGGCTACTATGTACACATTAGCATGCTAACAGCATGCTACCTATAACAAAGCAACCTAGATCTACATGGAAATATGACCAAAACTTCAAATAACTTAAGCTTTTTTTAATGAAAAGGTGTCACACCAACAGACATCCAAAGTGGTGAGTTTGTCAAAGTTTCAACAAGATGGCATTTCATGAAAATGTTAAAATCATAACTCACCTCAGACACCTGTCTTGCAGTTGTGCTGGGAGTGCTGAATAGCCTTACAGAAGAAGGACCTCTCTAGCCAATAGGTGTCCAAATAATTGCCTGTTTAATTTGTCCAAACTAGTGTCACACCAAATGATTTTGGTTTGGGGGACAAAATGTTTTTGATCAGAAATGACTGAAAACATTATGCTTTGACTTTGAAAAGATATAAGCTCACAAATAGACATTTTTTTAGCCTAAATTCATTTTCAAATGATTTTTAGCAATTCTTTTTCTTAGTTTTATTCAAGTTCCCACTTTGAGAAACAAGGTCAGGACAGTCACACCATATGAGTTTTGCCATGTTTGGTTGAACATTCTGAAGAAATGAGGAATGAAATGTTTTAATCTTGAGTAAGTTCACATAAAGCTTAATGTCCTGCACAATATTCAGAAGGTTTTTGACAAATATATTTTTTATTTATACATGTTTGACACCGAGGACAGCGAAAACGTTACGTCACGTCACCCACCCATATAAATACATATTAAAATAATCTAATTGACCAATCAGACTGACTGGGGGTCCTTATTGGCATGAGAATAATGCTACTAATAACTGCTCAGCCTCTGCTCCATATCTAGTAATAACAATTGTCCCTCCAGGCCATGGGCCGCAGACTGCATGACTACTATATAAGGAGTATTTCCGTACCAGATCGTCGCGCTGTTTTAGCTCAGTGGTTACTTCACTCAAACTTGTTGTTTCGAAATCATCATCTCCCGTCCCGGCGGGGGATCGAACCACGGGCGCTGCCCAGCGTTTTATAGTTTATCTATTTCAGTTCAATTTAAAAAGCGCTTTCATGTTGACAAGAGGAAACACAATGTTTAACATTAAAGAGAAAATTACTTCTGGGAACTCAGATTAATTAGTAGGCTATAACAACATGCATCCAGCATTTTTGTAATTGATGTTATCCTATGCAAAGTAGCCTACTGTGTTGTGTTCTATCCGTCTGTCTTTCAATGTTTATATGCAGTGGTGTAAAAAGTACTCACATTCTTCACTTAAGTACAAGTATCAATACTGCAATGTAGATGTACTCTGTTACAAATAAATGACAGGAATTCAAAATGTACTTGAATAAAACTATGAAAGTGTTGGCATCAAAAAGTACTTAAAGTACCCAAAAGTAAAAGTTCAAAATGTTTGAGAATAGCAGATCTACAAGCTCACAACGCGTCGCGATGCGATGCGTTGTGAGCTTGCAGATCAGCTATTTTCAAACAGACTAGGTATAAAACAGGGCTAAAGTGATTTATGTAAGTTTTATAATATTACAATTTATATCTGAAAAGTAGCCTAACTAGTAACTAAAGTTTTCAAATAAATGTAGTGGAGTAAAAGTACAATGTTTGGATCCGAGATTTAGTGGATTAAAAGCATTGGAAATTGGAAATACTCAAGTAAAGTACAAATAACTCAAACGTGTACTTAAGTACAGCACTTAAGTAAATGTACTTAGTTACTTTACACCACTGTTTATATGAGATATATAAACTAAAGTGGTTCCTGTGTAAATAAGCCGTAAAGCTCCTTTTAGTTGACCTTGTACCAGTGATTTGTGCTGTCATGAAACTTCACTTTTTACTATTGCAAACTGCTAATAACCCTTCAATCAATCAATCAATCAATCAATCAATAAATCAATCAATTACAAATATCAGCACTTTATGCAAATGTAAAGGCAGCAGCTTAGCTCACATGTAGGCCTATTTCTGTGTACCATACGAACACTAATATAATAATAACACTAATCAGATTTATAACAATGATGAATGATTCTATTATAGTGTCTCTCTCTGGTGACAGCATGAAGTGACCATTTAAGGAGTTTTAACAAAAGGTGGAAAAAAGACCATCACTGCATCAATAGATCCACAAACTATGATGTCTGTCAACTCAACCACTTGCTGCTTTATGTGTATTTTCATGGAATGTTGTTGTTGATGATGCAGTTTGAATATGTCTATACTAATAATTAAGTGTTTATGATCTATTGTTATGTTAATGACCGAAAATGACTGGATGTGTAATAGACAACTACAACAATTTTGAAACCGGCCCAAATACGCAAACTAACACACTTTAGAAACAAACTCAGTTTGGCAACTGCTAACATTACTGCCAGTGCTCGAACCATAACAGCGTCAAAAGTGGAAGAACAGCGCCCTCTGCTGCTGTTTTCCTGAGCAGCAGGGAACCTGTTAAAGTGTGTGACGGAGCGTCCGTCCAGGCGATGGGACGTGGACTTCACACCTCCACTACCAGGTTATCATCATTATAAGGTGTATTTGTGTTCCTTGTTGCTGCGCTGGCTCACAGCTCAGTGGTTACTTCGTTCAAACTACTCTTCCAAAGCTGTTTAACCATCTCCTGTCCCGGCGGGGGATCGAACCACGGGCGCTGTCCAGCGTTTTGGTTTGATTTGTTTTACACAGAAACTGGACAAAAGTATTAAACTCACACAACAGGTGTTTACACTTTCCAGACTCTTTACTAATGCAAAGAAAACATATTATAGTTGAATGTATTTGTCTTTAACATGTTTCATAGCCTATAGTTCCATGTGTATCTGGCGTTTGTTGTCATCTCTTGTTGTAGGCTTTGTTTTGGTGGATGGGGATGTTTTTGGGGGATTGATTTGATTGAATTTTTAGCAGTTCGCATAGGAAAAGCACAGGAGACACAATATCTACTAATAGGATTTAAACACACACAAACAAAAAAAAAACACTACTATGGCTTGTTAAACAATTCATAGAGACAAGACAAATATACACAGTAAGACAATAAAACTATATTTACTGTAATAATCAATGTGAATGTGTTAATAATACATATTTATGGCTATCTATAGCATAGGCAGTTTTGCAAACTAAAAACAATCTAATCAATATCTAATTTGATGGTCATTCACACTAAACAATTGTTATAATGATTTTATTTATAGCATGCATCTTTACCTCATATGTGATCAGGACATTATTAGCCTGTGTTTTCTATGATACATATAAATGTAAAGAAGCTGTTGTACCTCCAGAATCTATAGATTCTAGTGTCTAAATCTATCTGAACTGCGCTGGTGTTTTTATTCTGAGCAGACAAAAAAAAACTGTTTCCGCCCGGTCTCGAACC
>NC_137826.1:60013911-60018911 GCF_963921795.1 Nannobrachium achirus
TACAAGATCACAACGTGTCACATCGAGAAATACTCAAAGTATAGATACCTCAAAATCTTACTCAAGTACAGTAAATCTACTTTGCTACTTTACACCACCGGCCATCGTATTCTGTGGAATTTATTAAGTTCCAACCTCCCAGTAATCATCATCATCATCATCATCATCATCATCATCAGTCATGCACTGTTCCTGGAAATAGCAACAGCCCTCTTAAAGGCACAGGCCCTCTTTGGTGCATTCTCATCGTCTCTCAATGTCACCACAGTGTCACAGCCATTATTTAACTGAAATTCTTAAATGTAAAAAAAAAGAAAAAAGAAAAAAAAGACACAAGTGATCGTGTGCACAGTTCTTAACCTCCAACTTCCCAGTAACCGCAACATTGAGCCATCGTCATAAGTCACACACTGTTTCCGTGGAGGAAAAAAATAAATACATAAATCTTCACTTTCTTACATTACTAAATGCATGGTCCACATGCTATAACGTATAACTTCACAGACCACCAGTGGTCCACGCACCAGCTGTTGAAAACCCCTGATGAGTGGGGATGGGAAGGGTTAACAGCTGTTGCACAAGAAGGAAAGTTTCAATTTGGAGGAAATCGAAAGTTAAACGGTGAAGTTCGCCTACAGGCTCACTGCTCTCTGCTCACTGCTCACTGCTCTCTGCTCTCTGCTCTCTGCTCTGTGCTCTCTCTACAAAACCTTCTTTAACAGAAACCGACCACTAAAGACAGGTGAGTACAGCAGATAAGGATATTATTCACTAAAAAGACAATATTATTAAGTATGTGAGACTGTATGTGAAACTGTGAAACCAAACGTGCTTTTCGTTTTCACATTCCTTGAAATTTCGGTGTCAGACCGCCATTCCGAAACACCGCCATTCCGAACATTGACTAGGGTTAGGGTTAGGGTTAGGGTTAGGGGTAGGGTTAGGGGTAGGGTTAGGGTTAGTTAGGGTTAGGGTTAGGGTTAGGGTTAGGGTTAGGGTAAGGGTTAGGGTTAGGGTTAGGGTTAGAAGTCAATGTTCGGAATGGCGGTGTTTCGGAATGGCGGGGTGTAACCGTAAAACTATGCCTAAACCCAACCCTAACCCTAACCCAAACCTCAGTAAAACTGCGCACGGGGTGTGGTTAGGGTTAGGGGTTAGGGTTAGGTTTAGGCATAGTTTTACTGAGGTTTGGGTTAGGGTTAGGGTTGAGTTTAGGCATAGTTTTACTGAGGTTAAGGTTAGGGTTAGGGTTAGGTTTAGGCATAGTTTTACTGAGGTTAGGGTTAGGATTAGGGTTGGGTTTAGGCATAGTTTTACTGAGGTTAAGGTTAGGGTTAGGTTTAGGCATAGTTTTACTGAGGTTAAGGTTAGGGTTAGGGTTAGGTCTAGGCATAGTTTTACTGAGGTTAGGGTTAGGGTTAGGGTTGGGTTTAGGCATAGTTTTACTGAGGTTAAGGTTAGGGTTAGGTTTAGGCATAGTTTTACTGAGGTTAAGGTTAGGGTTAGGTTTAGGCATAGTTTTACTGAGGTTAGGGTTAGGGTTAGGGTTGGGTTTAGGCACTCACTACACTGAGCACACACCCGGTGCGCATTTCTGAACGCACCCTTTGATGCACTCGGACTGAAACACCAGCAGAAAACACTCTGCCGTCTGCCAGCAGTCTGCTGTCTGAAAAGCAGTTCCTGTGTTTTGTCTTCTATTTCAGGGGTTCCCAAACGTTTTTTGTCTCAGGGCACCCCATAAATATATATTTTCTTTTAATCCGAGGCACCCCTACATTATAATTTTCACTCCCAGCACCTTATATTTATAGCATATTGTCCTTGTCGCGTGGAAACCTTGTATGTCCAAAACCGTTCGTTTTGTATTTATCATCTATAAAATGTACTAAACTAGTGAAAACAGCAGATCTACAAGCACACAACGTCGTCACCCACTTTGAAAACAACTGCTCTATATCAAAACACAGAAAAAAAGAAGAAAAAAACCCCCACAAAACTCACCCCAACATCATGTCTATTATGTCCTCAACCAGATTAAAATAAAGTTGCCCTTTAACCTATGAGAAGTAGCATTCTACTACTGATACTTTACATGTATTATTTGTGTGTAGAAAATGGCCTCAGCCAGCAGTCTGCTGTCTGAAGAGCAGTTCCTGTGTTCTATCTGTCTGGACGTGTTCACTGATCCAGTCTCCACTCCATGTGGACACAACTACTGCAAAGCCTGCATCACACATTACTGGGACACCAGTGATGTGTGTAAGTGTCCTCTGTGCAACAAAACCTTCCACAGGAGACCAGAAGTCTTTGTCAATACTTTGTTTTCTGAGTTGGCCGACCAGTTTGAGAAGTCACTGCAGCTGAAAAGATTTCAGAAACCAGAAGTGGTTCAGCAGATGATCCAGGAGAGACAAGAGAAGATTCACCAGATCCAACACTCAGTAGAGCTCAGCAGGAAAGATGCAGGCAGAGAGATAGCAGACAGTGTGCAGGTCTTCACTGCTCTGATCAGCTGTATTGAGAGAAGCCATGCTGAGCTCATTGTTGGGATTGAAGAGAAGCAGAAAACAACAGAGAAACAGGCTGAAGGCTTCATAGAAGAGCTGCGAGAGGAGCTCAGTGGATTAGAGAAGAGAAGCTCTCTACTGAAGCAGCTCTCAAAACATGAAGACCACCTCCACCAGGACCACAACATCTCCATATCCATCAACACCCCTCCACCCACTAAGGACTGGACAAAGGTCAATGTCCATCAGTCTCCACATGTGGGGACAGTGAGGACAGCTGTGGCTCAGCTGGAGAAGACACTCAGTCAAGAGATGGAGAAGAAGCTGTGTGATGCTGAGCTGAGGAGGATCCAGCAATATGAGGTGGATGTGACTCTGGATCCTGATACAGCACATCCCAACCTCATCCTGTCTGAGGATGGAAAACAAGTGAGTGATGGAAACATATGGAAGAATCTCCCTGACAACACAGAGAGATTCTCTAGATATATCATAGTCTTAGGAAAACAAAGCTTCTCCTCAGGAAGGTTTTACTATGAGGTTCAGGTTACAGGGAAGACAGAGTGGAGGTTAGGAGTGGCCAGAGAGTCCATCAACAGGAAAGGTGAAAACACACTGAACCCCAACAATGGTTACTGGAATATAGTGTTGAGGAATGGAAATGAGTACTGGGCTCATGCTGACCCTGCTGTCCTCCTCCCTGTAAGAGAGGGGCTCCAGAAAGTGGGAGTGTTTGTGGATTATGAGGAGGGTCTGGTCTCCTTTTATGATGTGGAGGCCAGAGTTCATCTCTACTCTTTCACTGGCTGCTCCTTCACTGGGAAACTCTTTCCATTATTCAGTCCATGTCGTAATGATGGCACAAACTCTGCTCCTCTGATCATCTCTCCTGTCAAATCTGGCCTTTGGGACAGGATCCGCAAATGGATCAATCACACTGATTAGACCAGGGGTTCCCAAATATTTTAGCTCGAGACCCAACAGAAAAATGTGATGTCTCCCTGGAACACAACTAGTGAATATATGGTAGCTAATCTACTTCTTACAAACAAGAAACAATAAATAAAGAAAAAAAGAAAAATACACAGAATTTCTTTGCTATTCTTTTTCATGTATTCATTCAATTTTTAGGAAAGATCATCAAGTTTGTCTTTTATTCATTGAGATTTTATGTTGTTTTCCTCCTTTTAAATATAAATCAATAATTCCAAAGTAAAGGGTAGGAAACACAATTAAGGGTTATTTACTTTTGACCCATAAACATGTGTCCATGTGACCCACAAATGGGTCCTGACCCAGTGTTTGGGAACCAGTGGAATAGAATCTATTCAATAGACCAATGTTTCTCAGTGGGAGTGGTACAGCTTACTTTCCCTTATTAACTCATTCCCTGCCAGGCCCGATAGTCCCGAGATTATTCCAATGTCTTTCCCCGCCAGGCCCGATAGTCCCGAGAATTAAAAAAAAAAAAATCAAAAATTTTTTTTTTCCAAAAAAATGTTTTACCCCCAAAAATGGAGTAGGCATGATAGCAATCGCGAAATTGCATGTTTAACCCCCATAGCAACCCCATCTTTCAAGCATGGCAGCCATTTTGGCAGCCATCTTTGTTAAACATAGTGGCTGTTATCTCATGAATGCCTGAACGGATTTCCATTCGGATTTTTTTGTTTGAAAGCTGTGAGCAATGTGGACACACGTGGTGCATTATCTAGGCATGGGTGTGCATGATCCGTGCACACCCAATTACATGGAAGTCTATGGAGACGAATGGCAGGTGGGAGTACGGAGGTATGTTAAAATGGCGGTCAATGTGTTAATAGTCACCTTTGTAGAATTTATTGAATTTATTTCAGTTGTTTTAATTTTAGTCATGAAATTATTTAGCTTTTCTTTTTTTTCCTGGATATATTCACTCATGACCCACACAGATCGGTCCACGACCCACAATTGGGTCTCAACCCACTGTTTGTGAAACAGTGTTTTACATAAAGGTTTATAAGGAGTTTTATCCATGTTCGTTGACTGCATGTCATGAATGAGAAACTATTAAATCTTAAATCATAATATTTCTGCTGCAAATTTGTATAAAAGTTTAAAAACAATAAATCACAGTGTTCTTGCATATTCAAATAATCTGCAACAATTGACAGATTTGTCAGTTTCAAACCTCATCTTTAACATAAACCAACACAAAGGAGATTTTGGATGTTGCTGTGATTGCTTTTGTTATCAGTTCATATTTTCCATCATGAATCTAGAACTACTGTAAATCCTTATTCTGGAATAAATAAACATTGATTCTTCCTACTTCGTATCCTTTTGGTTTATAACGTTATGTCCGTTCAATTATTGGTTATTGTTGAGAGAATGTTTCTAATTCTTCAATTTATAACACATGTAGAATAAAGAAATAGTGTTGTTATAAAAAAAAAAAGTGTTATTGTCACACTGGTTTAGGCTAATGTTAGAATACCATTTTTAATGGAA
>NC_137826.1:60023911-60033911 GCF_963921795.1 Nannobrachium achirus
GTCAGGTGTGTTCATATGCTAATGGTGATGCGATTTCAGATCAATTGCTCCAGCCACTGAGGAGAAACGCTGTGACAGACACTCACTCACTCACTCACTCAGACAGACACTCAGACATTTGGAAAATTATATGTTTGATATATGCATTAGCCAAATATTTAGAAGTATTTGTGTATTTAATTATGATTAGGATACTGATATAATTATAATATATTATAATGTTTTGTATTTATTTATTATCTTAGTTTTGAACTTTAAAAAAAAAAAATGTTATTGCATTTTCAGTCCTTCATCCAAGCTATTCCATAGAGGTCTCTTACAGATATGACTATTAATGCACCTATTAATGATATCCTTTGTGTTGTGCTTTGAGAAACACTGGTTCTTTCCAAACATCCTCACCTCTGGCTGCAGTTGCTCCGGGTCTCGCTTGGTGGCGCTGTGGTGGAGCGCGCCGTGGAGCGCGCTCTCCAGGACGCGCACCCCCTAAACTTTATCTTTTAGACAACCCAACTCTACCCCTAACCCTAAACTTAACCTCCATGGGGTAGAGCAAGAAAGAGGTGTGAGGTCACTTCCTGCCACTTGTTGATGTTCCTGTCTCCCGTGGACATCAACAGGACCCTAGTGTCTGCAGCCAGGTAGTCTTGCACCCTCTCCTCCAGCGCATGCACGCGCGCACGCACGACGAAGCCACCACGCACACGCACGCCACCAGCGACAACAAGACGCACCAATGAACCGACAGCAAACCGCCGCTCACCGCCGCCGCCGCTGCTGCTGCTGTTGTTGTTGTTGACATGTTGTTATCCTCTGACTTGACAGACCTCATGGTCTGGAAAGAAAAAAAAGTCCTCTACAGGTCCAAATGTAATGAAAAAGGAAATGAAAAAAGTTGCCTCTAGGCTATTTTATTCACATTAATATCCTATCCTATTTCTAGTTTGAAAAGGGGAACTCGTATTTACCCAGCTGTCCTTTGTTAAGTTATTGTTAAAGGTAAACTATTAGGATGAGTTTGAAGAACAGGAGGAGGTTTGAATGAACTGTGCTTCCATCCTCATTACCATGGTGTCTTTGCTCCACCTTTTGTTGTAGGCAGGGACAGTGGCGTCAGTTCAGAAAAAGCTAAGGTATGGCAACAGGGACGTGCTGGATTGCTGGGCCCCTGATTCAGCCCAGGAAAAAGAGTTGTCGAGGCCCTCATTTAGCGCTATAGAGAGAGATCTCTCTCTATAGCGCTGCTGCTACTCATGACAAGTGACAAGCCAGTGGGCCAATTACATGAGTTATATTTCGTCATTGTCGGGTGGAAACCTTTGAGGTATATCAAAGTGGATCAAAAACTACATATTCTTATTTATGGTTAATATGCATCCACATAATTAATTTGTTGTTACACGCTCCATTTTGTTGCGTTTGGGATTACAATGCAAGCAAAGTACTAGGCCTAAGTAGGCCTACATTTATGGTCTGGTTATGTCCATACATGTACAAGATGGTACATCCAAGTCATTGTAACGTCTTACGCTAACGTACACACTCATATGATGGGTACATGCAGGTTAGGTAAGAATGAGCCAACATATGTTTATGTAAGTGACTGACCAACAGCTGGGATCGCTCTCATCCTATTTGTGGCTCTTTTCAAGGTTTGGGTCAAGATAAGCCCTGTAATGATTGACAGAAATTACCAATATAAGTAACTCTGAACATGTAAGTTTAGAGTGAGAGTGAGAGGTGTGAGATGTGTGTCTCGCACTGAGCGAGCTGATGGGCTTGTTCAATCTCCGCTGCTCCGCTGTCTCTGTCTGTCCAATAAACTGATGGAAGATGCTGTCTGTCTCTGTGCCTAATAAAACTGATGGAAGAACCTGATCAGATCACCTGCCTGCGTCTCTCGTCTCTCCTCTCCAGCACAAGGCTAAGAATTATGCACAGCAACTTCGTACTTATGAATTCAGTCTAATATTTGTGTCGAAACTCTCAGATGTGTGTTTCCAATACACGTCACCTTGTATGTCAAAAAACATTTTAAAAATGATTTAAACTATAGTGAAAACAGCCGATTCACAAGCACTGGCGTTGTGTGCTTGTAGAACTGCTGTTTTCAGTACTTGTGTGCGACAGCCTTGTATGATGAAGCAGGGCTTTGCTTTACGAAAAAAAATATGTACAAATTTGAAACTTGGAAATACAAGGTTTTCTGCCCGACAGTGACGATGTACTTTGTTGGCCGCCCAGCACCCAAAATGGAACGAAGGCAGACATTTTATTTTTATTTTTTTCCTAATGGCCGGCCTGGACCGGCCGGGAATGAACCGGCCGTTCGTGAGTTGTCCCGCTTTTCCCAATGGCCAGCACGTCCCTGTATGGCAACATGACTGGTGGCGCGCACAAGACAGCAGTCATGTTGCCATACCTTAGCAACAGGCATGATACATTTATTTTAAGAAGTACATTTTACTAACCCTAACCCAGACCTTCTCCTGGAAGGTGGTGAAGCCCAAGCGGGAAGGCACTCTAAGGATGACTGGTGGCTGCTGTTGCATGCTGGGAGATCGTATCTTTGGAAATTGCACTGATGGCCTTTTTATCTTAGACTTAAGTCCTAGTCTGAAGACGTTATGTAAGCTGGCAGTTATTCAGTACGGTCTGGAGCAGTCTGGACTCACACACAACATCAGTTATTCAGTACGGCCTGGAGCAGTCTGGACTCCCACACAACATCAGTTATTCAGTACGGTCTGGAGCAGTCTGGACTCCCACACAACATCAGTTATTCAGAACGGTCTGGAGCAGTCTGGACTCCCACACAACATCAGTTATTCAGTACGGTCTGGAGCAGTCTGGACTCCCACACAACATCAGCTATTCAGTACGGTCTGGAGCAGTCTGGACTCCCACACAACATCAGTTATTCAGTACGGTCTGGAGCAGTCTGGACTCCCACACAACATCAGTTATTCAGTACGGTCTGGAGCAGTCTGGACTCCCACACAACATCAGTTATTCAGTACGGTCTGGAGCAGTCTGGACTCCCACACAACATCAGTTATTCAGTACAGTCTGGAGCAGTCTGGACTCCCACGTGACATCAGTTATTCAGTACAGTCTGGAGCAGTCTGGACTCCCACGTGACATCAGTTATTCAGTACAGTCTGGAGCAGTCTGGACTCCCACGTGACATCAGTTATTCAGTACGGTCTGGAGCAGTCTGGACTCCCACGTGACATCAGTTATTCAGTACGGTCTGGAGCAGTCTGGACTCCCACGTGACATCAGTTATTCAGTACAGTCTGGAGCAGTCTGGACTCCCACGTGACATCAGTTATTCAGTACAGTCTGGAGCAGTCTGGACTCCCACGTGACATCAGTTATTCAGTACAGTCTGGAGCAGTCTGGACTCCCACACAACATCAGTTATTCAGTACAGTCTGGAGCAGTCTGGACTCCCACACGACATCAGTTATTCAGTACGGTCTGGAGCAGTCTGGACTCCCACACAACATCAGTTATTCAGTACGGTCTGGAGCAGTCTGGACTCCCACATGACATCAGGTGGGAACTGGCAGCCATGACTGAAGTTCCTCCTTCTCTGCAGTTGATGAAGGTCGGGACGACACAACAAGACTAAACAGGCTGGTGACGGAGGCTGGCTCTGTCTTGGAGGCTCCACTGGATGTGGCCAAGGTTCAACCAAGGAAGTTGCCTGGCTCCGCCCATAGACCCGCCCACTCTCTGAGTAGACTGGTTCTCTTGGTCTGGTGTTGGCTCCAGCCCATAGACCCGCCCACTCTCTGAGTGGACTGGTTCTCTTGGTCTGGTGTTGTCATATGACACGGAAGTTTCTTTGGTTTCTTCAGTACCAAACCAATGAAAGCAATCCAATTGGGAGGAGGGGGTGGGTCTAACGAGAGAGCAAATCAGCAGAAACAGAAAATCAACAGAAACAGTGGAGGGAGGGGGAAACTCAGCCAGAGCTCTTAATTGCTCCCTTTGAACTTCAAAGAACTTCAAAGGGGTTGTGAACGGCGGTAATTGATTGAGCCATACAAGTGTCAATAGCTCGTTAGTGATCTCTCTAATCAATGAAACATCAAAGACAACGACCTGTTTGATTCCTGTCATAGAGGGGAGGGGGAGGGGGGAATGTTTTTGTGTACACACAAGTCAAACACAACCCCTCCCACCAGATCTCGTGATTGGGAATTTCAAATTTCAAATCCCCTCCCCTTTGAAATCTCTTACAATGGGGACAATGTCAGACTCAAGCTCTAGCGCTGAGTCTGAAATCAGGCTACCAAGGAAGGGCTCTGTTATAGCAGACAGGATGTGATGGCTGATCTGCTAGACCTGGATTGGATTTTTTTTCCCTATAATTTTTATCCCACAATTTTGTAACCCATTTTTTCACCCAGTGCCAATTGCCTAAGCTGTAGTCCTGGTTTCTGCTCTCCCTCTGCCACGCCTGGGGAGAGCCCCGGCTGGCCCGGGGGAGGCGGTATAGAAACCAGGATTACTGCTTGTTTTTGTGAGGGTATCTACCCTAGGAGACACGGGGAGAACATGCAAACTCCACACAGAAAGGCCCTTTTGCCAAACAAAACATAATTCAGGATTCCAATTCAGAAGAAGCAAAAATAGCAGATCTACAAGCTCAAATTGTAGATCTGCTATTTTTGCTTCTTTTGTATGAGATAAGTACAAAGTAGGCCGTAGCAATATGCATTGTATGAATTGTAGCCTAATATGTAGCCTATTTCTATATTTCAGTATTACTCCAGTAAAACATTTGAGTACTTTTCCCCACGACCACAACAGCAATGTGAGCCTGCTGGGGGGTCGTTTGCCTACAAAGTGACGTAATCTTGTGTCCCTTCCTTCTTCCGCCTACAAAAATACGTCATCCCTGGACCGCATCTCCCATGATGCTCCCTGGTCGGTCTTTGTCGTCGCGGAACTAGAGATGGGATTTATGGCTCTATGAAGTGAGCCGGATCTCTGAGATCCGTTCCTTTCAAAGAGCCGTTCAAAAGACTGGATTGCGAATCACTTCAACCCTATAGGCCTATACATTTTGGCCATATACATTTCTGCCATTTGAAAATAGCTGATCGTGTTGCGACGCATTGTGAGCTTGTAGATCAGCTACTTTCAAATGATTGTTCTACATTCATTGGAAAACTGAACACTCTGGGACACTCTGCATAATGAGTTGCCTACTTTCTACTATTGGTACTTTGGGTCGATTCACACTCTAATAAAGGGCCTAACTAATTTCGGTTCGGCACTGGCCAGACCCAAATATGGGTTTCCCCTCCCGGTTTGGGGGGGCGTCAACCGACTAAATTCGGCTCCACGGTGCTGGCGAAATGTTGTGACCTCCCGACTTAATTTGGGTACTCAGCGGTGTCTTCTCATTCATTCATCCCGGCTCCAAGTTCATATGCTCGGCTGTGAAGCCAATGAAACAGCGGTCGTTTGGGAGGGAGGCACGCCGACTTCCAATGCTTGTCTGGCCGTGTATTGATCGTCGCAGAGCGGATACATTGTCAGCTGTTTCTCGCTGAGGCGCGCGCGCGAGACACACAGACACACAGACACACAGACACACACACACACACACACACACACACACACATAGCTTTGCTGCGTGTATCGCTAACGTGTCGCCGACCGTTTTAAAGACAAAAGAAGAGCTTAAACACAACTTTGCTAATTCCTAGTTTTCCGTGTTGATAGGTTTTCCACGACGAGTTGTGACTGTGTGATGACATGCATGCAGCAAGGGAGGCGGCACGTCTATAATGTGAGCTTGTAGATTAAATGTTTTTGACGAGCGTTTGTGAGTGAGAGAGAGAGAGAAGAGACCCCGCTGGTGCTGCTACTCACTGGACCTCCAGTCATTCAGCGTGCAGCGCGAGGGCAAGTCAGTATCCGCCCTGCAATGCTCATTCATCGGCCACAAACGTTGTCATGCCATGGACCTCCAATATTTACAAGCGACTTCGGCACTAGCCGTTAAGAAACTATGGATGAACTCCCCCCGAACCTAAATAATTTCGGGTCGGGGAGCCCTCCCGAACCGAAATTAGTTAGGTTCCTTATTAGAGTGTGAAACGACCCTTTAAGTAGGCCTACATTTATTTTGTTATTATAGCCTACATTTGTACTTTAACTCAAGTACATTTTAATGCCGAAATTCTACTTGTGGCAGATTATTTCAACATTGCAGTATTGATACTTTTAAGTACTGTAAGTAAAGAATTTGAGTACTTTTTTCCACCACTGTTCATTTAGAAAGGAACGGCTCCCTACTGTGAACCGGATCCTATCGTCATGAAACTGTACCTTTTCCTATGCAAACTTCTAATAAAGTCTTCAATCAATCAAATCGTTCATTTCAAAGAGCCGTTCAAAAGACTCGATTCGTTCGCGAACGTCCCACCTCTACACGGAACTTCCGCTTCCGGGCTCTTGCCAAGGAAGATCAAAGAAGGAACGGACACCAACGTCATTTTCGTCATTTCAGGCTCCATGGGACGCCGCCATGACACTTTGGCCACCCAAAATTAACATTAGCGTCTATGAGCACTTCGTCACTTCCGCCACCCAAAAGTGGCCACCCGGCGTGCCAACTTCCGGGTGTTGTCTGTTCCTTGTAGATATTCCTTGGCTCTTGCGCATGCGTAGTAGTACCCTGCTCGGCCAACAACGGTGAGTTGAATTTACTACTAATCTCCATCCAAACAGAGTTTAATAAATGTGTGCTGAACGCTGTTAAAACATGATATAATGTCAGTACAGACTGTAATATGAGCTGATAACAGTCTACTGCTGCTGTAGCCTTGATGCTAAAGTGCTCAGAGTAGCTGGGAGAAAGTTAGTTTACAAACAGCACTGTTGTAACGTCAGTTAACACAGTCCCATAGCATAGTCTTTCTGTCAAACTTTCACATTTCAGGGTCTCCCCTTAGCTCTGACTGTGTACTAATGGAAACGGGTCCATTTGGTTCCATTTGTTACACTGTCAGAGTTACACACTTGTATGGGTCGATTTAGACTCCTTATATTGGCTTAAATGAACCGATTTTCAATTCAGTTCAAAGGAGCTTTATTGGCATGAAAAAACATAGGGTTACATTGCCAAAGCAAATGTCAAAAATAAAATAAAAACAGTTGGGGAACATAATTATATACAGTTGGAGGTACAGCATTGTGTAAACAGAACATATATACAGTTGGAGGTACAGCATTGTGTAAACAGAACATATATACAGTTGGAGGTACAGCATTGTGTAAACAGAACATATATACAGTTGGAGGTACAGCATTGTGTAAACAGAACATATATACAGTTGGAGGTACAGCATTGTGTAAACAGAACATATATACAGTTGGAGGAGGTACAGCATTGTGTAAACAGAACATATTGGAGGTACAGCATTGTGTAAACAGAACATATTGGAGGTACAGCATTGTGTAAACAGAACATATATACAGTTGGAGGTACAGCATTGTGTAAACAGAACATATATACAGTTGGCAGCATTGTGTAAACAGAACATATATACAGTTGGAGGTACAGCATTGTGTAAACAGAACATATATACAGTTGGAGGTACAGCATTGTAAACAGAACATATATACAGTTGGAGGTACAGCATTGTGTAAACAGAACATATATACAGTTGGAGGTACAGCATTGTGTAAACAGAACATATATACAGTTGGAGGTACAGCATTGTGTAAACAGAACATACATACAGTTGGAGGTACAGCATTGTGTAAACAGAACATATATACAGTTGGAGGTACAGCATTGTGTAAACAGAACATATATACAGTTGGAGGTACAGCATTGTGTAAACAGAACATATATACAGTTGGAGGTACAGCATTGTGTAAACAGAACATACATACAGTTGGAGGTACAGCATTGTGTAAACAGAACATACATACAGTTGGAGGTACAGCATTGTGTAAACAGAACATACATACAGTTGGAGGTACAGCATTGTGTAAACAGAACATATATACAGTAGGAGGTACAGCATTGTGTAAACAGAACATATATACAGTTGGAGGTACAGCATTGTGTAAACAGAACATATATACAGTTGGAGGTACAGCATTGTGTAAACAGAACATATATACAGTTGGAGGTACAGCATTGTGTAAACAGAACATATATACAGTTGGAGGTACAGCATTGTGTAAACAGAACATATATACAGTTGGAGGTACAGCATTGTGTAAACAGAACATATATACAGTTGGAGGTACAGCATTGTGTAAACAGAACATATATACAGTTGGAGGTACAGCATTGTGTAAACAGAACATATATACAGTTGGAGGTACAGCATTGTGTAAACAGAACATATATACAGTTGGAGGTACAGCATTGTGTAAACAGAACATATATACAGTTGGAGGTACAGCATTGTGTAAACAGAACATATATACAGTTGGAGGTACAGCATTGTGTAAACAGAACATATATACAGTTGGAGGTACAGCATTGTGTAAACAGAACATACATACAGTTGGAGGTACAGCATTGTGTAAACAGAACATACATACAGTTGGAGGTACAGCATTGTGTAAACAGAACATACATACAGTTGGAGGTACAGCATTGTGTAAACAGAACATATATACAGTTGGAGGTACAGCATTGTGTAAACAGAACATATATACAGTTGGAGGTACAGCATTGTGTAAACAGAACATATATACAGTTGGAGGTACAGCATTGTGTAAACAGAACATATATACAGTTGGAGGTACAGCATTGTGTAAACAGAACATATATACAGTTGGAGGTACAGCATTGTGTAAACAGAACATATATACAGTTGGAGGTACAGCATTGTGTAAACAGAACATATATACAGTTGGAGGTACAGCATTGTGTAAACAGAACATATATACAGTTGGAGGTACAGCATTGTGTAAACAGAACATATATACAGTTGGAGGTACAGC
Organism: Nannobrachium achirus; assembly: GCF_963921795.1. Taxonomy (NCBI): domain Eukaryota; kingdom Metazoa; phylum Chordata; class Actinopteri; order Myctophiformes; family Myctophidae; genus Nannobrachium; species Nannobrachium achirus. The sequence continues at coordinate 60,032,906 of NC_137826.1, forward strand.
ATTGTGTAAACAGAACATATATACAGTTGGAGGTACAGCATTGTGTAAACAGAACATATATACAGTTGGAGGTACAGCATTGTGTAAACAGAACATATATACAGTTGGAGGTACAGCATTGTGTAAACAGAACATATATACAGTTGGAGGTACAGCATTGTGTAAACAGAACATATATACAGTTGGAGGTACAGCATTGTGTAAACAGAACATATATACAGTTGGAGGTACAGCATTGTGTAAACAGAACATATATACAGTTGGAGGTACAGCATTGTGTAAACAGAACATATATACAGTTGGAGGTACAGCATTGTGTAAACAGAACATATACAGTTGGAGGTACAGCATTGTGTAAACAGAACATATATACAGTTGGAGGTACAGCATTGTGTAAACAGAACATATATACAGTTGGAGGTACAGCATTGTGTAAACAGAACATATATACAGTTGGAGGTACAGCATTGTGTAAACAGAACATATATACAGTTGGAGGTACAGCATTGTGTAAACAGAACATATATACAGTTGGAGGTACAGCATTGTGTAAACAGAACATATATACAGTTGGAGGAGGTACAGCATTGTGTAAACAGAACATATATACAGTTGGAGGTACAGCATTGTGTAAAAAGAACATATATACAGTTGGAGGAGGTACAGCATTGTGTAAACAGAACATATATACAGTTGGAGGTACAGCATTGTGTAAACAGAACATATATACAGTTGGAGGTACAGCATTGTGTAAACAGAACATATATACAGTTGGAGGTACAGCATTGTGTAAACAGAACATATATACAGTTGGAGGTACAGCATTGTGTAAACAGAACATATATACAGTTGGAGGTACAGCATTGTGTAAACAGAACATATATACAGTTGGAGGTACAGCATTGTGTAAACAGAACATATATACAGTTGGAGGTACAGCATTGTGTAAACAGAACATATATACAGTTGGAGGTACAGCATTGTGTAAACAGAACATATATACAGT
>NC_137826.1:60036411-60048670 GCF_963921795.1 Nannobrachium achirus
GTCGTTGGTCATGTTTCAAACTCACTTTAGGTGTGTGTAATGTCTTGGTGCACCAAATGGATCCGCTTGTCCACTGTCAGAGTTGCAGACTTGTATGGGTCAATTTAGACCCCTAATGGCTTAAAAGAACCCACAGTCCCTCCCTGGCTGGTATGCACTTATGAGAACCACTGACATAGCAGATCTACAAGCTCGCAACGTGTTGCAAGCTCGTAGATCTGTAGTTTTAGAAACAAAACAATCTAGTGTTTGCCTATAATTTGTGGCCGAATGTTAGCCTGTTATTGTGACATAATAGAAGTTGTTGGGAGGTGGGATGCCATATATCTATAGGGTTCATGTGGTTATATTGTGGACTAATATATCCGCCAATAATCACAATAAAAGAGTGTTGATTGATACTATAAAAAGTATCAATAACTTGAAGGTTCCCTGATCTCTGTTATGTAGCGATCGGCTGCTTGACACATTATTGATATGTATATATTCAGGGTGTCTATACACCAAGGATTGATTGATTGATTGAAGACTTTATTAGAAGTTTGCATGGGGAAAAAGGTACAGGACAGTACAGTTCACTGGTACAAGGTCAACTAAAAGGATAAACACAGCAAGAAAGCTGTAAGGCTGTACTTGTGTTTTGACTGTACTCGTGCTACTTGTGTACTTGTTAAGGTTGATACCCTCACAAAAACATGCAGTAATCCTGGTCTCTATAGCGCCTCCCCCTGGCCAGCCGGGGCGCCCCATGTTGGCAGAGGGAGAGCAGAACCCAGGATCACAAGGCAATTGGCACTGGGTGAAAAAATGGGTAACAAAATCACGAGATAAAATTACATTAAAAAAATGAAATAAATGAAACTTTAAAGGGATCCCTGGCTAATACGACAAATATGTCTTAATACATTATAATTGTCCTCTATAACTACAATGTAAAATTAAAAACACCTTAAATATTTTATTTCTAATAGAAATAGCTAATCTTTCACTCAATATGGGAAATGCCTGTCGCAAGTTGATGATGTCATAAATGTCATGTGTCATCTATCCCTATGGTATTCATGGCATGCATGTGAAAATAAAAACAATCATAATACTTCCTATGGTTAATATGAGCATCAAATCAATATTTTAAATGTGTTTGTGTTGTTTTTTTTGCACACATGCCATAAAAATGACACATGACATTTATGACATCATCAACTTGCGACAGGCATTTCCCCTATTGAGTGAAAGATTAGCTATTTCTAGAAGAAATAAAATATTTAAGGTGTTTTTAATTTTACATTGTAGTTATAGAGGACAATTATAATGTATTAAGGCACATTTGTCGTATTAGCCAGGGATCCTTTTAACAGTTTTACAATGATTGTTAAAAAGGATAACATAAAAATTATTTTTTCCATTGTGGTTTGTGTAAATAAATAGTGTGGTCACTATTATTTGTCACAATTATGACATAATCTGGGATTAAATATTATTGTGACTTTTGTGCCGGGACAAGTGAATGGGAAATGTACTTGGTTCTCAACCTGTGGGTCAGGGCCCCCAGGGGGGTCGCCAAATTATTATTTTGGGGGGTCCCCAGATGATTAACTTAATGTGCAACATTGTTTTCTCTCTCAACAGTAAACAAACCAACAAAGTTTAAGTGTATAGAGGGTATCTGCACATTCTAAAATAATAATTTGATGACATTTTAATGCCTCTAAAATGACAAATTTAACCTTGGCCAAACTGTCAAATATTAGAGACATACATTGTGAAAATAGACAATCTACATGCTCACAACCGCCGTTGTGAGCATGTAGATCTGCTATTTTCACAATAGAACCGTGTTATACAAAATGTAATGTCTCAACTCTTAGTGCTTGTCAGGTTGGGGGGTCCCCACTCCCCAGTTAAAATTAGGGGTGGGCGATATGGAAAAATACAATATCACAATATTTTCCCAAGCTGTATCACGACACACGATTTTATCACGATTCTTTTTCACGTTGGTTTTTATGGTTATTTTTCAAGTTACTTGACAAAAACTAGACTCTCTGGGTTCCTTTTGGGAGGTCTAAATTGAACTTTACAAGTATGTAACTCTGACAGTACACAAATGAAAGAGTTAAGTGGAGACCTTGACATTTTAAAACTTTAAAGATTTAGACCAAAATGCAGGTTTAAATTAACCTGACTTTCGCCAGATGGTGGCAGCAGTGCTTATGCCTGCATAACCAGGGCTCCAGGGTGCGACCTATTAACTTGCATATGCGATCTAATTTCATAAAGTGCGAGTTAAAATGTAACCAGGTCGCGCTGGTGCGAGTTGAAAAAAAAAAAGAAAGAAAAAAGAAAATCCCCAATCGAGGATCGCCTGACGGCTCTTCTCAATCTCTCTCTCTCCCTGTCCCTGACTGCCTGCCTGCTCCGCCCCTCCCCTTCTCTCTCTTTCACTCACATACACACACACTCACACAGTACACTACTACACACACTCTAGCGTCGGTCGGTCCGGTCGGTGGTCGAGCCTGAGCCACACACACAGACAGATTCTCTCTCTCTCTCGCTCACCTTGGATAGATATCACACATATACTAACCTTTCTTTGTATAACCATGCTTTTTCTGTTGTCATCTCGAACTGGATAATAACCACAGGGCTGTGGGTTGTTTGTTTGCTATTAGATTAGCTATTGATTAGCAATCGCTCGTGGATGTTTCCACCGTTGGTTACATTAACCTACTGTTACGTGCGAAAACAGCTGTGACTCGTTAAGTTCCTCAGTGCCCAAAATGCGCTTTTCACTTCATAGACAAATTAGCTCAAATTAATGGCACCTGTAAACTTTTCTGTCTTTTGGTGTAGCGTGTGTGTGTGTGTGTGTGTGTGTGTGTGTGTGTCAGTGTGTGTGTGTGTGCGCGTGTGTGTGTGTCTCCAACTTAAGTGAACGTTTTCTGTTGATCAAGCAGCTTACTTCCCAGTATCTCACTCCAAAACCATAAGGACAATTTAATTTCTCCATCCTGCATGAAAGCAGGCCTATTGCATTTAGTCTACGTTGTGCAATTTAGATCTATATTGCCTTTGTTAGCCTAGATATTCGTAAATGTCTTGAATTAATGTCTTTAGTTTGCAAATATTAACTTGAAGCAAAAATACATAAAAACTAGGCTACAGCTTTGTTTTTACTCATCATGAGACATATTGTTATCAGGGTATTCAACAACATTATATCGAATATCAAAGGCTTTCCTAATATCACACAGCCTTAGTGCTGACCTATTTTGTCAACTACTGCTGCTCATGCAGAGAAACCTAAAGTTCAGATTAAAATATTTAGCAAATATCAAGTTTGGATCATTGTCAATCATTACAACAAGGCAACCTTATGGTATGGAAATGTCATCAGCATAATAAAGCTATGTATTATACCACGCTAATACGCTATACAAAGAAAAAGATGGTGCTACCTAATTTCTGGTGGTGCTACCTAATGAAAATGTAGGTGGCACCAGTGCTACCTGTGAAAAAGTTAGTCTGGAGCCCTGTGCATAACGCTCTGCTTTTACCATCTGGGCTCACTCGAGGAGACCCGATGTAAGGGGTGGGCCATTTTTTCAAATTCTGCAGCAGGTGATTGGATGTGGCCGTCTCTCTATCACAGTCTGGGAGTGCCAACTCCAACCACTCATATTGGCCTGTCTGCATGACGTTACACCCAGACTCCGCCTCCTGGGTTTCCACGTGGTCTGCAATCAGACTCTATTGGCTCAGAGCTGCTCAGAGCCTGCCCGTAGCTGCCGCTGATTGGTCCGGCCCGGGACTTTACGAGTGTTATCAACTCTCCTCGAGTGAGCCCAGATGGTAAAAGCAGAGCGTTATGCAGGCATAAGCACTGCTGCCACCATCTGGCGAAAGTCAGGTTAGGTTTAAATGAATTCTGCAATGAATCTCTGTATTAACAATTAAACAGGATTTTTTACAAAGGCTCCATCAATTGTATCACGATATATACGATACCTCTGAAAAGGCATATCGTGGAGACATTGTATCGTCTCAACGATAATTATCACCATATCTCCCACCCCCAGTTAAAATGTTATTATTTTGGGGGGTCGTGGCCTGAAGAGGTTGAGAACCTCTTGTCCTGAGGACAAGTGTCTCAAAAAGTTAATGTCAATTAGGGCTGTCACAATTATTACATAATCGTCTAATCGTGATTATTTGATCGGCTATTTCCACTATCAAAGTTATTTTTTAAGTAGTAAGTTGTCAAATATGTCAGTAATTTCTTTGTATATTTAGGTTATGTGTCATATCTACCATGTACAACTTCAAAGCCTAAAAGCCAAACAGAAATGTAATTATCAACGACAAAAACACAAGTGACAATTAATCGTCATGTAAAATGTCATATCGTGACAGCCCTAATGTCAAGCCCTGTGTGTGCTGTGTGTGGAGGAAAGGTCAGAGCCTTGTTGTGGGGTCAGGGGGTCGCAGGGAGCCGGGCTGGGGGTCTCTTTTCACTGCAGCTGGTCTGGTTTTATTGATGACCCCAGGAATGCAGAATGGATCCCAGGGTTGTAAGGTTTTATTGCAGCGTATGAAGTTTCTGCTTCTGCTTTTAGGCAGATCACCATGCCACACTTTGCCACAGGGTTGCCAAGTGTGTGCGTAGTATAAGCCAGTGTTTCTCAAGCACTGTGCCTGGGGACCTTTGCTGTGCCCCTGAGAAGGGTCAAGTGTGCCCCTTGAAACTGCTTGAAAGCCAGTATTTTATTTATCATTTTAAAAATGATTTAAACTAGTGAAAACAGACAATCTAGTGTGCTTGTAGATCTGCTGTTTTCACTACTGTTGTGCGACAGCCTTGTATGATGAAGCAGGGCTTTACTTTGCGAAGAAACGTGCACATTTGAAACTTGGAGATACAAGGTTTCTTCCCGACAGTGAGGATATTTACACCACCTTATTATGTTGTTGTGACCATGGATTCTTGGGACATGAAAAGTGTGCCCATGCAGAAAAAAGAGACTTTGGGCTTGTTTCTTTCCTCTCCAACGTTGCTGGTAAATAATTGAACATTGGTGGTTTGCGTTTTTGTTTGATCTTCAGTTTTTTTTTTCATTTGATATTTATTTATCTTGAACAAATAAAACGGTACAGGGGCGCCCGCTAGCCTGCTGGTTAAGGCGCGTACCATATACTAGGCTATGATGCCTGCTGGTGTCGCCGGTTCGATTCCCGATCCAGACGACCTTTGCCACATGTCATTCCCCGTCTCTCTCCCCATTTCCTGTCAGTCTACTTACTGTCCTATCGAATAAAGGCATAAAAAAGCCCACCAAAAAAAATTAAAATCTTAAAATAAAAAAAATAAAATAAAACGGTACAGATAACTGCATACCATCATCACAATTTCAAAAACAACGATTGTGTGTCCCAAGAAGGGACAGGGAGAAGCAAACGCTTAACGCACAAAAATAAAAGCTTAGTCGCTACCGCAACATGTTGTTTGCTAATGTTGTTTAACCCATTAAGACCTGGATGCTTTAGCTATTGAAAAAATAGCAGATATACAAGCTTGTAGATCTGCTATTTTCTTTTAAAATCGTGAATAGTTTTTTTGCAAATGAATACGTATGTGTCCATCTAACCCCATAACAGATTTGTGTTAAAATAGTTCGACTCCCCCTCCCCAGATTCTTTTTTGAAAATACTAGATCTACAAGCGGTGAGCTTGTACTGTAGATGGTGTATTTTTCCAAACAGCCATTGTAGTTTTATTGTATAGGTTTCAAAGTGCTTGGTTTAACGTGGCTGCCTGTATAGTCGCAGGGGTTGACACTAAGGTCTCAGAGCCACTTGCCCGTCGGGCAAGTACAGGTCATGTTCTACTTGACTAAAGGACATTCCCACCTGCCTGAAAAGTAAATTGTGCATTATAAAATGATTTTAATTACAGCTCAATTTAACACTTATTTCTTTGCTTTCTGGGGCTGTGATAAAAAAATGTCATACCTCAATACCTCCAAATTCTAATATCAAATACCTACATCATAGCTATGATTGAATATTTCTATGGTTTCACACTTGTTTCAAGTGTAAAAACAGCACATAAACCGTGCTCTTATTTTACATTCCACAGAGCAGAAGACAGAGCGCTATGGCCACGTTCAGGTGTTTAGACATACTGTATATCTGGTGTTGTCCTTATAGAAGGTTGCGTCACCTCTCAAACGAGCACTTGCCCGGTCGGGCAACCTGAAAGCAAACTCCACCTGCCCGAAGGTTTTATTTACCCTCCGGGGGCAGGTGGGCAAGCCTTAGTGTCAATGCCTGTAGTCGCTGCTTCTTCTTCTTCTTGGCTTGTTTTCATACGACCTGCTTTACTTATATATTTCTCTCTCTAAATCTGGCAGCAGCGAATCATGAGGCGCATGAAGCGCCGGCACTCCCCCAGTGGAGGAGGAGAAGGAGGAGGAGGAGGAGGCTGGGAGGAGGAGGAGCAGGAGGAGGTGAAGGCCAAGCTCCTCAAACCTCCTCCTCAGAGTTTCTCCTGCTCACAGGGAGAGGAGGTGGAGGAGAGGAGCAGCGCACGGAGGAACCACCACCACAAGACCTACGAAAGGTAGTCTAACTAAATCTGCACATGGTACTAGCCTAGGGCTGCTACATGGTGCTGGTACATGGTACTGATACTATGCTCCATGGAGGCCAAGCGCATCTTCTCATGAGCACTGAAAATAACCGTTGTGAGGCGTTGTGAGCATGTAGATCGGTTATTTTCACAATAAAACCATGTTAACAACATTCCTCAACTCTTAGTGCTCGTCAGGGTGCCGGGGTCCCCAGTTCAAATATGATTATTTCGGGGGTCACGGCCTGAAAAAGTTGTGGGCATTGCGCATAGGAGTAAGCGACTCGTTATTGAGCTGAATTATTGTTATATAGTCCTGGAAATTAATCGGCTTAAATATTCTGGAAAAGTTTTGGATTTGTTTTTGGAAATTAATTGGCAAAGATGTGTGGGAACCCTGTGTCATGGTGGCAGTTTGCAGATGATCAAAAACAATACTCTGACATGATATTCAGAGCAGGTTGTTTTAGACCAGGGGTTCCCAAACTTTCTTGTCTCAGGGCACCCCATACATATTTTTTGAATCCGAGGCACCCCATAGCATATCGTCGTTGTCAGGTGGAAACCTTGTATGTCCAAAACCGTTCGTTTTGTATTTATCATCTATAAAATGTACTAAACTAGTGAAAACAGCAGATCTACAAGCACACAACGCCTCGCGTTGCAAGGTGTTGTGTACTTGTAGATTTGCTGTTTTCACTAGTTTTGTGCAACGGTCTTGTATGATGAAGCAGGGCAAAAGACGTACACATTTGAAACTTGGAGATACGAGGTTTGTGACGATATTTTAGTGATTATGTTGCGAGGAAAACGTTGAGATAATAGCCATTTTGGTTAGAACTGACTGAAAATAACTTTCTACTTATTATACTAAATAATATATTTTTCAAGTGTCCAAATAAATTCCAAATATCATCAAATGATCTCGTGGCACCCCTGGACTGCCGTCACGGCACCCCTGGGTGCCCCGTCACCCACTTTGAAAACCCCTGTTCTAGACTCTATGGACCTCACCATATAGTCTCCATAGGTTAGTTCATGTACTGGCAGTTATGCATGGGACTCACCATACCATAGTTTAATCACTGGCACAGACTGTACTACAGTTATGCATGGGACTCACTATACCATAGTTTAATCACTGGCACAGACTGTACTACAGTTATGCATGGGACTCACTATACCATAGTTTAATCACTGCACACAGACTGTACTACAGTTATACATGGGACTCACTATACCATAGTTTAATCACTGCACACAGACTGTACTACAGTTATGCATGGGACTCACTATACCATAGTTTAATCACTGCACACAGACTGTACTACAGTTATGCATGGGACTCACTATACCATAGTTTAATCACTATACCATAGTTTAATCACTATACCATAGTTTAATCACTATACCATAGTTTAATCACTATACCATAGTTTAATCACTGCACACAGACTGTACTGCACTTGAACGTTTGCTCTTTTGCACAGCCGTCTCTTAGGCACTCCCTATAAAACCTGTTGACTGGAGGCCCTCAGAGCTCTATACTTGGCCCTCCTCCTTTACTCCCTATAAAACCTGTTGACTGGAGGACCCCAGAGGTCTATACTTGGCCCTCCTCCTTTTTTATAGAGCATCGCAGCGGAAGTGGTTTCCTGGTGCCACTTAATATTACCCTTTCATTTTCGTCATAGACTTTTACAAAAAATATTTATAACAATTATGTTAAGCCTCGAACCAAGCCATCCAGGATGGCAGTGAATCATGACCATACAACCTTCTATGAAAAGAACATTTTGAAAATCGCTAAACAAAGGGTAGTTATTAAATGTAGTATATCAAATAATGTAATATTAAAATATGTTTTCACATAGGATCAACGGTTGTATGGTCATGATTCACTGCCATCCTGGATGGCTTGGTTCGAGGCTTAACATAATTGTTATAAATATTTTTTTGAAAGTCTATGGGGAAAATGAATGGGGAATATTAAGTGGCACCAGGAAACCACTTCCGCTGTGACACTCTATAACCTACAAACAAATCCCTTTGTAGAGAACAGCCAATCTACAAGCTCACAGCGACTTGAGAGCATGTAGATCTGCGGTTCAGCCACATTCTAGATCTCGTCTCGCGTGACCTCAGAATCCTATTGATCAATAGGATCTGGTAAATGGTGGTGCATTTATATAGTGTCCTTATCAAAGGCACTTTAAATAGATTGTGCATTACATTCACCCATTCACACACACATTCATTACATTCACCCATTCACACACACACACACACACACACACACACACACACACACACACACACACACACACACACACACACACACACACATTCATTACATTCACACACATTCATTACATTCACCCATTCACACACACACACACACACACACACACACACACACACACACACACACACACACACACACACACACACACACACACACACACACACACACACATTCATTACATTCACACACACATTCATACAGTGATGTCAGAGGAAACCATGCTCAGCACCAACCTGCTCATCAGGAGCAGTTAGGGGTTCAGAGTCTTGCTCAAGGACTCTTCAACACTAACTCTGGGGGAGCCCGAGATCGAACTGGGAACCCTCCGGGTTCTAATGACGGTTTCTCTACCCTGAGCCAACTAAGGAGCCATACAACATGTCACAATGCGTTTTGCACTGGCATTCATTTCATACAACAACCAAACTTGTATTAAAAACAATGTTATGTCTTCAGGCAGGGGTTCTCAACCTTTTCAGGCCACGACCCCCAAAATAATCCTATTTTAACTGGGGATCCCCCCCACCCCCCACCCTGACGAGCACTAAGAGTTGAGGCATTACATGTTGTATAACACGGTTCCATTGCATTTTGAGCATGTAGATCTGCTATTTTCACAATTTCTGTCTCTTAATATTTGACAATTTGGCCAGTGTTTAATTTGTCATTTTAGAGGTATTAAAAAGTCCTTAAATTGTCACTTTATAAATGTGCAGATACCCTCTATACACTTAAACTGTATGTTGTTTTTTTTACAGTTGAGTGAGAAAACAATGTTGCACATTAAGTTGATCATCTCGGGACCCCCCAAAATAATTTGGGGACCCACAGGTTGGGGACCCCTGCCTTAAGGGATATTACACATAAACCCCCAACTGGGGGGGGGGGGGGGGGGGGTCTATAATAAGTCAACTCTGTTCTATAAAAGTCTTGTTGTTGATATCACGTCCAGTGTTTCACTGTCGGCTGTAAAACTTTATTTTATCTTTTTTATCCGCCACCCTATAAAGGATCTGGCAGCTAAGCGTTCTGGCTCCGCTGCAGTGCTAGCATTGGTTAAGTGAGTGACTGCTGTTAGCGTGTTAGCGCGGTGTGGTTGTCAGCTGCTCTGGGAGGTGAGAGGAATCCCCGCGGGGAGATTTAGATTTACAGCTCCGGACGCAGACAGCTGGGAAGGCCATGCGTGGCGGGTACACTGACTACACTCCTCACATGAGATGTGAGACAGCCTTAGGCCTAGAATTATTGAATGCTTTAACCAGTGGGGGGGGGGGGGGGGGGTCCCTGGAACTAAATATTTTGAGATGGGGGTCCGTGGCCAAATACATATCATTTTGGGGGTCCTTCACATGAAAAGGTTTGAGAACCACTGACATAGTAGTCTCTCAAGAACAGACTAACTGAGCTCCAGTTAAAGTGAAAAGGACCTTTTCTTTGACGATGGCTACCAGATTGCTGACATAGAAACATAGGGTATTTCAATAAATCATAGAAGGATTCAAAAGACACTTATTGAATCGTGTCAAAATTCTAATTTTCACCATTTCCCAAAAATAGCAGATCTACAAGCTCGCAGTGCGGCACTCTGAGCTTGCACTGTGAGCTTGTATATCTGCTATTTTTCAATAGTTAAAGCATAAAATAATGATACACAATAATGTGTACACGTTCTAGGACAACTTTGTTTTTTTTGAGCGGTGGTCACACCGTCTCCATAGCGTGGCCGTGTGTGTAGGTATGTGGGTGGGTATGTGGGTATGTGGGTATGTGGGTGGGTCTGTGGGTCTGTATGTAGCCTCATGTGGTGTAGTACCTTTTATGACCACACATGTTAAGGGAGGGGCGCTGTTTTCAGGCCAGGCCAGGCACACACACACACGCACACACACACACACACAGGGGGGGAGGGGGGGGGGGGTTGGTGGGTAAACCACCGCTCAGTTCACACGGGTGTGATTTTTACTACAAGGGTTCATATTTTAGATTGTAATTAGAGAAAAGAAAAATGTTTTCATTCACTGCTTTCTATAATTTTAGTGATTTTAATTGCGACCGTAGGTCGCATTTACTATCAAAACCTCCACCGGCTGTCTGTGCGTCAGTCCGTCAGTCAGTCAGTCACACGTCACACTTTTGCCCTGCTCATATCTCCACAACCGTTGCCCCCATCCACGCCAAATCTTGCACACACACTCCTGACCTGCCAAACTACTACCTCCAAGGACCCCCGCAGCTCCAGGGACCCCCAGGTCCCTGGGGGACCCCTAGGTCTAATTTTGCCCTGCTCCTATCTGCACAACCGTTGCCCCATCCATGCCACATTTTGCACACACACTCCTTACCTGCCAAACTACAACCTCCAAGGACCCCCGGAGCTCCAGGGACCCCCAGCTCCCTGGGGGACCCCCAGATGTAAAAAATGAACAAATGTGCAAAAATGACCAAATGACCACCCCAACGGGCCTGCTCACGGGGAATTCCTGGGGACCACCCACTCCTGGTGCTCCAGAACGGATGCAAAAGTGGTGGCGCCCCCAGTGGAGGACCCCCTCCACTGCAGCTCACATAAAATGCCGTAACTCCTACAGATTTTGCCCTAAAATCACGAAAATCACTACACAGCATGTCTACACTCATGTCATCAACATGGATCAGGAAGATTTAGGAAAAACACATTTTTGCCCTATTTGTGGAGATAAGCGACCTACCGATTAGGGAGTCTTACTGGTAATAAAGAAATTGCCGGGCGACCGAAATGTTCGGTGAGTTGTGTTTTCCGACGTGCAAATTTCCGAACTCTCGTTCGGTCCAATGCTTTTCAGAAGTCCCGAGGGATATCATTTTATGGTAGAAAAGGACCTTTTGACCGAAAACGGCGGTTTCGGTCCATAAGTCCATAAGACCTTTTGACCGAAAACGGCGGTTTTCGGTCCATAAGGCCTGTATGGACAGGCCTTTATTGTGTCTAAAAATACATATTTATCCACTTGTACGCATTGCCCCCCAACCACTGAAATCAACACATCTAAAATCACTAAAACAATAGACAACAGTAAATGAAAACATTTTAACACTCATCTTTGCTTTTCTCTAATTACAATCTAAAATATGAACCCCCTCCCCCCCAAACAAGCCCTAACCCTATAACAAGCATCAGCTTGTAGATCTGCTATTTTCAATAGATTCTAACACCAGTAAGACTCCCTAATCGGGAGATAAGCGACCGTTGGTCGCTTATCTCCACAAATAGGGCAAAAATGTGTTTTTCCAAAATCTTCCTGGTCCATGTTGATGACATGAGTGTAGACATACTGTGTAGTGAT
>NC_137826.1:60048870-60068870 GCF_963921795.1 Nannobrachium achirus
GACGCGTTGAGAGCTTGTAGGTCAGCTAGTTTGTCAAATATGTCAGTAATTTCTTATGTGTGAAATCTGCCATGTGCAACTTCAAAGCCTAAAAGCCAAACAGAAATGTAATTTCGTTATGTAGAACACAATTAAATCGTTAATCGCAATTATTTGAGTGACAAATAATCGTCATGTAAAATGTCATAATGGAGCCCTGTCTAGTACCTAACCTGAGGTTTCTGAGATTTTCAATTTCTTATTCATAAAAATGTACAGCAACAACTAATGACACAGAGAGATGTGTCCCAGGTTGAAAGGTATAACAACGTATAGGTGTCTAAATTATTTAAAGTCCTATTGTTCTACTTTTTCTTCAGTTTACTGGAGAATGTCCAGTTTTCAGTACTTTTTACTTCTACTCCACTACACACCTCAGAGGCAATATTATACTTTTACTCCACAAAGTATTTGAAAACTTTAGTTACAGTACTAGTTACTCTGTAGTTTTTGATTATTATCACAAAGCATACATTACCCACTTCAGTCCTATATATACTGCTCAAAGAAATGAAGGGAACAAAATGTTCCCTTAATTTATTTGAATTTATTTGAGTATAGTATACTGTAGTACTGCTCAAAGAAAGTTCAAAGAATGAAGGGAACAAAATGTTCCCTTCATTTCTTTGAGCAGTGTACAATTGAAAACAGCTGATCTACAAGCTCCCCGTCTCTGTTGCTCCCTAGTCATTTGGTTTTTCCTAAGCCAACAGTTTGAGGACTGACATGCAGTTCTCTATGGAGACACAAAGAGAGACTGTTTGGTCACAAACAAAGTTATTTGAATCCACAAAATAACTGTGGTCTCGCTTGGCTTACAAGCACACCAGTGTGTGGTTCACTGTTGGTATCGGTGCAGGCCTCGTCAAAACGCAGGAAATGAACCAAAGCGTAGTGACATTGTGGGTTTGTAAACACAGACGGGTGTTTCACAGATGATGCTTTTCCCCAGTTCTAAATGGTGTTTTCCTGGCCCCAAAGTTGTATAATAAACTCCCTGTCGCACTCAGAACAACAGACTCACTCGCTAGCTTTCACCGTGGACTGAAGACTCACCTTTTCAGACTCCACCTAAACCCTTAGCACTACTGAAACACTCAATGACCATACATGAAGATAGTTAGCATTTGTTTTTAGGTTTTTTAGCACTTTTATTTCCTTGACTGATATATTGTTTCCTAGATAGATATTATGCATTTGTTATATTGCTGTTGATGTACTGACAAATTATCTTGTTTGTTATTGTGATGTTTTTATCTGCTTATTGTAAGTGGCTTTGGATTAAAAGCCTCTGCTAAATACCTAAACTGTTTCCCCCAGGCGCGGCGCCCCCTCCAGGAGGCTGGAGCAGAGGCAGCAGGACGGGGCCTCCGGGCCCAGCAGAGGGGAGGCCACAGTGGGGAGCAGAGCGGAGGATGAGAGCTCCCTGCTCAGGAACAACCACAGGAGAGGTCAGTGCAAGGATAGTCCCGCGTGGCCAGACTGTTGCCTCCGCGATTTGATCAAATGCTCCCAGCATACAGTCTGGCAAATCAGAATAGAAACGATGAGTGCGAGATGAAGCGGAAGTGAAGCCTCCTCGTCACTTCCGTTTCCGTCTCACATCACACACATTTATCATTATATAAATAAAAATCATATAAGCATGTTTAGCTTGCTGCTTAGCAGAACTTACATTTTAAAATATATTTTCTTGAACGGTAATGCCCGTTTCCATTACTCGCCGTTAGGGAGCTGCTGTTTCAGACTATATACTGTAGCATTCAGAGATTGTGGAATAGTTGTCTGGCTACGCGAGACTAGTGCAAGGAACAATGCATGTTCCACTTGGCCTCTGTCTGAATTACAATATGTGGTCATTCAGGTTAACACTGTTGGGTGCTGCTGACTAGGGATGTTAATCGACGCATTATTTGCGAATCGACGCGTCGAGGCTGAAAATCGACACGTCGATCGACTTTTTTCACTTTTCCCCCGCTAAGCAGCAGCTGAGAGGAGAGCACAACGGCGTATTACTTTAAGCAACACAACGTATGCAGCTGCACCCATCAGAACTTGCATCAAAGCCCTAATAAATATTATAATAAAACATTGCTCTTCCTTGCGTTAGCATGGAGTCTGTTCTCTAGAGACTAGAAGCAGAGTGACAAAGTCCATGGAACGTAGTGGGAGCGCTCTGGCTGGCACCCCAGGCTAGTGTATCAAATGTGGAGCTTTGGTCTGCCTCACTCTCCCTCCCCGACCGCGTCCACGGGTGTGTCGCATTAACGACAAGTAGTGTATTTTGTGTTGTTTTATTGTCAATCTTGACAAAATCACTGCACACGAGGTGACGCTTAACACGCGAGCTTTCGTGTCAAGCATGCATGCACAGCACACAGGCATGTAAACAAAACACATCCAGTCAGCGCGCACTGCTATGACGCGTCCAGTGATGGGCAGTAGCGAGCTACAAGTAGCGACGCTACATAGCTTAACTACATTTGTCAGTAGCGTCACGGTAGCGCAGCTCCTTTTGAACCAGCGTAGCTGTAGCGTAGCGTAGCTATTTTTAGACTCCAGTAGTGACGTAGCGTGCAACAAACGCTACACGTTACCATCCCGGCGAAATGTGACTGCTAAATAAAGTTTGTGAGGAAAATAATTCCCAACAGATCCCCAAACATGTTGTTCTGCACAGCGCTGCTTTCACTTCATTTCAACGAACCTCCTCTGTGTTGAGAAGCGACAGCGTAAAGCGAGACACTTCACCCTGCAACTAGAGGGATTTATGGCTCTTTGAAGTGAGACCGAGCCAAGGATCTGTCTCACTATGCGCTCTCTACTTCGCACTCTCTACTGCGCGAACCGGATCCCATCGTTCACTTCAAAGAACCGTTCAAAAGATTCGATTCGTTCGCGAACGTCCCACCTCTGCCTGCACCGTGTTCAGGGAACGTCTGAGAACAACTGACATACAAGCTCAATCGCGTTGCAAATGCCAACATTGTGAGCTTGTAGATCTCCGGGGGCGGAGTATAAATCAGGCTTCAGCCAGAGATGGACAGTAGGCTACTCGACCCAAGTACTTGAGTAAGAGTACAGAGTACTCCTGGTCACACTCCAATCCACAGTAAACTCAGTCAAAATGTTACAAGTAAGAGTAAAAAAAGTAGGCCTACTTGCTTTTAAATAAACGTATGTATTCAAGAGTGCATACCGGTACATGCTTTTAAAAATAAGCTACTTGAAGTACAAATAAAAGTAAAAGTACTCAAGTACATTTACTCAGTTACTGTCCACCGCTGGCTGCAGCATATCAGCTGTTTCGACAGCACACAAGTCAGTGCCCTCTTCTGTCCACAGCTAACTAATGACAGTGAAGTGGCAATTTAAGGACCTTTTAGACATTTTTAATACCTAAAAAAATATAAATAAAAGACCAAAACTGCATCAAAACAAGTTATCATCTATAAAAACATTGGCTAAATTGACTATAGTAAAAGAGGCACAAATTGTGAAAATGGCAGATCTACAAGCTCCAAACGCCTTGTGTTACGAGGCGTTGTGAGCTTGTAGATCTGCTATTTTCACAATATTTATCGGTGGAACAGAGTGAAACTAAATATAATGCCTCAACTCCTAATTCCAATTGATTGTCAGGATGTGGTCCCCAGTTCAAAAAAGGATTTTTGGGGGGGTCACAGCCTGAAAAGGTACACATTTAATTTGAAAAGTAAATTAAAGGATGACACAAAAAGCCAGACATAAGTAGCCTAGTTCCAGACTGTCAATTTAGGCTGAGTGTCAGGCTAAGACATAAGGGCTTGTTTCCAGTTTTATAATAATCAATCGAACTGAGCATTTTTTGCCTGCCTATTTGTTTGGTGGAAAGTTATACTTGATCATGCAGTTGATAAAAAAAAAAAAAGTAGCTTTGTTGTAGTTAGCTACTTTTGCCGTGTAGCTTGTAGCTTGCTTTGCTACATTTTCTGTGGGTAGCTTCGTTGTAGCTTAAGCTATATTTCATCAAGAGTAGCTTGTAGCTTAGCTTACTACATTTTCCAAGTAGCTTGCCCATCACTGGACGCGTGCACACCAACAGACCAGCAGTGTTTCTCAACCAGTAGTCACTGCTATGACGCGTGCACACGAACAGACCAGCAGTGTTTCTCAACCAGTAGTCACTGCTATGACGCGGCACACGAACAGACCAGCAGTGTTTCTCAACCAGTAGTCACTACTATGACGCGTGCACACGAACAGACCAGCAGTGTTTCTCAACCAGTAGTCACTGCTATGACGCGGCACACGAACAGACCAGCAGTGTTTCTCAACCAGTAGTCACTGCTATGACGCGTGCACACGAACAGACCAGCAGTGTTTCTCAACCAGTAGTCACTGCTATGACGCGTGCACACGAACAGACCAGCAGTGTTTCTCAACCAGTAGTCACTGCTATGACGCGTGCACACGAACAGACCAGCAGTGTTTCTCAACCAGTAGTCACTGCTATGACGCGGCACACGAACAGACCAGCAGTGTTTCTCAACCAGTAGTCACTGCTATGACGCGTGCACACGAACAGACCAGCAGTGTTTCTCAACCAGTAGTCACTGCTATGACGCGTGCACACCAACAGACCAGCAGTGTTTCTCAACCAGTAGTCACTGCTATGACGCGGCACACGAACAGACCAGCAGTGTTTCTCAACCAGTAGTCACTGCTATGACGCGGCACACGAACAGACCAGCAGTGTTTCTCAACCAGTAGTCACTGCTATGACGCGGCACACGAACAGACCAGCAGTGTTTCTCAACCAGTAGTCACTGCTATGACGCGGCACATGAACAGACCAGCAGTGTTTCTCAACCAGTAGTCACTGCTATGACGCGTGCACACGAACAGACCAGCAGTGTTTCTCAACCAGTAGTCACTGCTATGACGCGGCACACGAACAGACCAGCAGTGTTTCTCAACCAGTAGTCACTGCTATGACGCGGCACACGAACAGACCAGCAGTGTTTCTCAACCAGTAGTCACTGCTATGACGCGTCACACGAACAGACCAGCAGTGTTTCTCAACCAGTAGTCACTGCTATGACGCGGCACACGAACAGACCAGCAGTGTTTCTCAACCAGTAGTCACTGCTATGACGCGGCACACGAACAGACCAGCAGTGTTTCTCAACCAGTAGTCACTGCTATGACGCGGCACACGAACAGACCAGCAGTGTTTCTCAACCAGTAGTCACTGCTATGACGCGGCACACGAACAGACCAGCAGTGTTTCTCAACCAGTAGTCACTGCTATGACGCGGCACACGAACAGACCAGCAGTGTTTCTCAACCAGTAGTCACTGCTATGACGCGTGCACACGAACAGACCAGCAGTGTTTCTCAACCAGTAGTCACTGCTATGACGCGTGCACACGAACAGACCAGCAGTGTTTCTCAACCAGTAGTCACTGCTATGACGCGGCACATGAACAGACCAGCAGTGTTTCTCAACCAGTAGTCACTGCTATGACGCGTGCACACGAACAGACCAGCAGTGTTTCTCAACCAGTAGTCACTGCTATGACGCGGCACACGAACAGACCAGCAGTGTTTCTCAACCAGTAGTCACTGCTATGACGCGTGCACACGAACAGACCAGCAGTGTTTCTCAACCAGTAGTCACTGCTATGACGCGTGCACATGAACAGACCAGCAGTGTTTCTCAACCAGTAGTCACTGCTATGACGCGGCACACGAACAGACCAGCAGTGTTTCTCAACCAGTAGTCACTGCTATGACGCGTGCACAACAACAGACCAGCAGTGTTTCTCAACCAGTAGTCACTGCTATGACGCGTGCACACGAACAGACCAGCAGTGTTTCTCAACCAGTAGTCACTGCTATGACGCGTGCACACCAACAGACCAGCAGTGTTTCTCAACCAGTAGTCACTGCTATGACGCGTGCACACCAACAGACCAGCAGTGTTTCTCAACCAGTAGTCACTGCTATGACGCGTGCACACGAACAGACCAGCAGTGTTTCTCAACCAGTAGTCACTGCTATGACGCGGCACACGAACAGACCAGCAGTGTTTCTCAACCAGTAGTCACTGCTATGAAGCGGCACACGAACAGACCAGCAGTGTTTCTCAACCAGTAGTCACTGCTATGACGCGTGCACACGAACAGACCAGCAGTGTTTCTCAACCAGTAGTCACTGCTATGACGCGTGCACACCAACAGACCAGCAGTGTTTCTCAACCAGTAGTCACTGCTATGACGCGGCACACGAACAGACCAGCAGTGTTTCTCAACCAGTAGTCACTGCTATGACGCGGCACACGAACAGACCAGCAGTGTTTCTCAACCAGTAGTCACTGCTATGACGCGGCACACGAACAGACCAGCAGTGTTTCTCAACCAGTAGTCACTGCTATGACGCGGAACACGAACAGACCAGCAGTGTTTCTCAACCAGTAGTCACTGCTATGACGCGGCACACGAACAGACCAGCAGTGTTTCTCAACCAGTAGTCACTGCTATGACGCGGCACACGAACAGACCAGCAGTGTTTCTCAACCAGTAGTCACTGCTATGACGCGGCACACGAACAGACCAGCAGTGTTTCTCAACCAGTAGTCACTGCTATGACGCGGCACACGAACAGACCAGCAGTGTTTCTCAACCAGTAGTCACTGCTATGACGCGTGCACACCAACAGACCAGCAGTGTTTCTCAACCAGTAGTCACTGCTATGACGCGGCACACGAACAGACCAGCAGTGTTTCTCAACCAGTAGTCACTGCTATGACGCGGCACACCAACAGACCAGCAGTGTTTCTCAACCAGTAGTCACTGCTATGACGCGGCACACCAACAGACCAGCAGTGTTTCTCAACCAGTAGACACTGCTATGACGCGGCACACCAACAGACCAGCAGTGTTTCTCAACCAGTAGTCACTGCTATGACGCGGCACACCAACAGACCAGCAGTGTTTCTCAACCAGTAGTCACTGCTATGACGCGGCACACAAACAGACCAGCAGTGTTTCTCAACCAGTAGTCACTGCTATGACGCATGCACACCAACAGACCAGCAGTGTTTCTCAACCAGTAGTCACTGCTATGACGCGTGCACACCAACAGACCAGCAGTGTTTCTCAACCAGTAGTCACTGCTATGACGCATGCACACCAACAGACCAGCAGTGTTTCTCAACCAGTAGTCCGCGGACTTGACTAGCGCCGCATGCATGCGAATCTGCGATGCATGCATGCACTACACAGACGTTCACTCATCCCGACACAGAGGCACACACACACACACACACACACACACACACACACACACACACACACACACACACACACACACACACACACACACACACCGGTCCTCTCACATTTGGAAAACATTAACGCTTATAACGTTTTTGAACAAGCGATTAAAACATTTTTTGGGGAAAAACTTTAGAAAAAAAAAAAAACACTTTTGGAGTCGCGGTGAGCAATCTGAGCATGAGTTGATTTTCAAGTAGATTTTCGACTTTTTTTCACATCCCTACTGCTGACATTTTGTGAGTCCCCGAACCAAAACTAAATGAATGTGTCTCTAACAGTGGAGTATGCATCGGCCCTGAGGCGTTGCACACATGGATTCAAGTTCTCCATCTCCACCACTGATTTCAGTCATTTGGAATCTTCCATAGAAGTCAGCATCGTGTCTTCTTAGGGCAATGGTTCCAAAACTTTTCAGTTAGGCGTTCAGAGTCTTGCTCAAGGATACTTCAACTCTGGGGGATCCCGGGATTGAACTGGGAACCTTGCGAGGTTCTCCATCCGACCACTCTACCCCAGAGCCACTGCCTGCCCTTCATTTATATAGATTGATATTCCCATTGATCCATTGTTGTTGTATATTCTAAGTCGCTCTGCATCTGCTAAATGCTTAAAGGACAACTTTAGTTTTTTATAACAAGGGTTCATATTTTAGATTGTAATTAAAGAATATAAAATATGAGTGTTAAATTGATGACATTTACTTGTTTTAGAGATTCTTATTTCAGTGGTTGGGGGCATGCGTACAAGTGGCTAAACATGTCATTTTACACAGAATAAGCCCGTTCCCAAGATACAACGCAACCTTTCATGGTTGGATGTGACTTATGGGGGCTAGAAGTGTTACTGTAAATAGCAATAAAGAAACTGCTGGCTTATTGTGTCTAAAAAGACATATTTAGCCACTTGTACGCATGCCCCCATGCGTACGCATGCCCCACATTTTAGCACGGTAAACATGATAAAACAATAGAACAAAACAAATGAAAACATTTTAACACTCACCTTTTCTTTTCTCTAATTACAATCTAAAATATGAACCCTTGTTGTAAAAAACCAACGTTGTCCTTTAAATTGTAAATTGTAATTCCATGTATTCTTTGTGTTCCCGCTGATAGAAAACGGTCTTCCTAGCAGCGTCAGCAGCAGCAGCAACGGAGACGTGTTGAAGCTCAGCCAGCCTCCGCTGCTCTGCGACCGTCCGTCCAACTCTACCACGCAGCCCCGCTCCTCACACGCACGCTCACGCAGGAGCAGCTCACGCAGCCGCAGCAACAGCTCGGTACGACGTCTGTCTGTCCTCTTTTCTGTCTGAGTCTGTATCCTCTTCTCTTCTCTCTTCTCTGTTCTCTGTGTTTCTTCTTTTATAATATACAATCCTGAGTGACTTACAGTAAGCAAGGAAGCCACAAGGTAATGCATCGAATGCACAGAAATAGTCTAGGATCACTTCTATGTTTTGTCTCTATTCTTTTCTCCGTTTTGTCTGTCTCTCTGTCCTTTTCTCGACTTTGACATTTATGGTGCCAACATTGGCACAGGGGAGGGTGATCACTGGGCACACTGGTGCGAGAGAGCAGGGATGATTTCTTCTTTTAAAATTAAATATTCTAAAAAGGTTTAGTCCGTTAAACAACGTCCCTTTATATCTCTACAAATGACATCCTGCATATAATTCTACATTCATTCAAACTCTTACATCCTGATGTGAAAGATAATTTTTCTAAAGAAAACTAAAAATGGTTATGTATAGCCTATATAGGACAATGAAAATCAGTTGCATTCTGATGTGGTGTCATAATTAAACTTAATGTTGATAAGGCACACTGACTATCAAGACAATGAAGACTTGGCCCTTCATGTGAAAAAGGGTTGTCGACCCCCTGCTATAAAACATGGTTTCAATGTCAAGACATGGAGAGCAAAAAGTATAAAGTCTTGCACACCAACACAGAACTCCTTTTGTAGAATTGACTAGGTCAGGGGTCTTCAACGTTTTCAGGACAAGGTTGAGAGATGAAGCAGGAACCCCTTAGTTGAGAGAGAGATGAAGCAGGAACCCCTTAGTTGAGAGAGAGATGAAGCAGGGACCCCTTAGTTGAGAGAGAGATGAAGCAGGGACCCCTTAGTTGAGAGAGAGATGAAGCAGGGACCCCTTAGTTGAGAGAGAGATGAAGCAGGGACCCCTTAGTTGAGAGAGAGAGATGAAGCAGGAACCCCTTAGTTGAGAGAGAGATGAAGCAGGAACCCCTTAGTTGAGAGAGAGATGAAGCAGGGACCCCTTAGTTGAGAGAGAGATGAAGCAGGGACCCCTTAGTTGAGAGAGAGATGAAGCAGGGACCCCTTAGTTGAGAGAGAGATGAAGCAGGGACCCCTTAGTTGAGAGAGAGATGAAGCAGGGACCCCTTAGTTGAGAGAGAGATGAAGCAGGGACCCCTTAGTTGAGAGAGAGATGAAGCAGGAACCCCTTAGTTGAGAGAGAGATGAAGCAGGGACCCCTTAGTTGAGAGAGAGATGAAGCAGGGACCCCCACAACCTGTTCATAGATTCCATATAGTTTCATTGTTTGACAGCACAATCATCAGTGTATTTTCATTCATGTCAATTTGTGTTTTCAGATATTTAACCATCTGAATACTTAATATACCTGACCATTCACTCTGTATTTAGTCTTTTTCTCCTCTACACCAAACCTCTTTGCTGAAAATAGACAAGCTCACAACGCCTTGCAGCGCGAGGCGTTGTGAGCTTGTAGATCTGCTATTTTTTGCTAAAGTTCTCAGAATATGGACACTATTATTTAGGGGTCAAGTGCATGCGTATAGAAAAGGAGAAAAAGGTTTCTATCTCACAAAGATTTGGAGGACCCCCTGTAGTAACTCTGAGGACCCCCCGTTGAAGACCCTTGGGACTAGGTAGTAATATGTCATTGTCACCATCATGTCCTCTGTCTTCTACTCCACCATCCTGTTATCCAGGGGTGGAGCGTTTGCCAAAAACATAGCAGATCTAAAAGCTCAAAACGCATCGCTCACAAAGCTTGTAGATCGGCTATTTTTTGGCAAAGAGATTTGGTAGAGAGTGAAAAAAAAAGTCTATTGAATACGTTGCTTCCAAGTCTGGTTTGACCAAATATAGAGGGATTAAAAAATACATTTAATTAATAAAGGTGAATTGATCCCAGTGCTTGATCAGGGATTATTTCATGATACATTTAAAGGACAACAAGGGTTCATATTTTAGACTGTAATTAGAGAAAAGAAAAGAAGAGTGTTAAAAATGTTTACATTTACTGTTTGTTTTGTTTTAGCGATTTTACTATTTTGATTTCAGTGGGTGGGGGCATGCGTACAAGTGGCTAAATATGTATTTTTAGACACAATAAGCCAGCAATTTCTTTATTACTATTTACACCAGCCCCCATAAATCACATCTGCCCATGAAAGATTGTGGTGCATCTTGGGAATGGGCTTATTGTGTCTAAAAATACATATTTAGCCACTTGAATGCCTGCCCCCAACCTGGGGGCATGCAAATCTAAATTGTTAAAATCACTAAAACGAGTACCGTAAATGAAAACATTTTAACACTCACCTTTTCTCTAATGACTAAAAAAACAAATCTCCACGATATGATTATTGTGGGTGTTTTTTTTTTATCACGATAAACGATGCTAATGATTCTGGTCCATCCCTGTACCACAATCCTCTTGTCTCTCTCTGTCTATGCACGGCTCCACTCCACCTGCTCTGATGACGACTGGTCCCGTCTCTGGCTTCAATCTGCTCCCCTCCCTCCTGCCCGCCCTCCTGCCCGGACCGACGGACGGATGACGATAAACGCCACCACAGAGGGGTCACCAGAGGAAGAGCGGCAGCTGTGAGGACGATGATGAAGGTCACCTGGTGTACCACGTGGGCCTGGTGCTGAGAGAGAGATGTACGCACACCCACTGTTTATCCTCTGTGTCTGTTGTGTCTGTGCTGAGAGAGATGTACTGACCTCCACTCTCTATCCTCTGTGTCTGTTGTGTCGACCCTCTGTCGTAATAATAACAACCTCCCAACACTAAATAAACATATTATTGATGCATTCGTAAATATTCCAGAAGATTAATATTTTCTTTTTGTGGCTATAACGATGTGCCCAGAAACGGGACACCAGAGTTAATGTGATTAAGAATGGACTGTTTTTGTTATTGTTCTTTACTTGAGCGTCACTTCCATCCCGTTATCCATCCATGGTTAGTGCAGTTATTGATAGAGATACTCAGAGCAGGGCTAGTCTTCAGTGTGTTGCTGTCATCCTGTCCTCACTGTTGACACTCTTCTGTCTGTCTGTCTGTCTGTCTGTCTGTCTGTCTGTCTGTCTCTCTGCCTGCATGTCCGTCCATCCGTTCCAGTTGAGGTGGTCTCCACGCTGGGAGAGGGAGCGTTTGCCAAGGTGGTTCGCTGCCTCGACAAACACAAGTAAGTGTTTTTACCACTGGACTGATTAATGTCTACCAGTGTCGTTGTCCTTAGATGTGTGCTGTCTTAACTCATCCAGTGGACTGATTAATGTCTACCAGTGTCGTTGTCCTTAGATGTGTGCTGTCTTAACTCATCCAGTGGACTGATTAATGTCTACCAGTGTCGTTGTCCTTAGATGTGTGCTGTCTTAACTCATCCAGTGGACTGATTAATGTCTACCAGTGTTGTTGTCCTTAGATGTGTGCTGTCTTAACTCATCCAGTGGACTGATTAATGTCTACCAGTGTCGTTGTCCTTAGATGTGTGCTGTCTTAACTCATCCAGTGGACTGATTAATGTCTACCAGTGTCGTTGTCCTTAGATGTGTGCTGTCTTAACTCATCCAGTGGACTGATTAATGTCTACCAGTGTTGTTGTCCTTAGATGTGTGCTGTCTTAACTCATCCAGTGGACTGATTAATGTCTACCAGTGTCGTTGTCCTTAGATGTGTGCTGTCTTAACTCATCCAGTGGACTGATTAATGTCTACCAGTGTTGTTGTCCTTAGATGTGTGCTGTCTTAACTCATCCAGTGGACTGATTAATGTCTACCAGTGTCGTTGTCCTTAGATGTGTGCTGTCTTAACTCATCCAGTGGACTGATTAATGTCTACCAGTGTCGTTGTCCTTAGATGTGTGCTGTCTTAACTCATCCAGTGGACTGATTAATGTCTACCAGTGTTGTTGTCCTTAGATGTGTGCTGTCTTAACTCATCCAGTGGACTGATTAATGTCTACCAGTGTCGTTGTCCTTAGATGTGTGCTGTCTTAACTCATCCAGTGGACTGATTAATGTCTACCAGTGTTGTTGTCCTTAGATGTGTGCTGTCTTAACTCATCCAGTGGACTGATTAATGTCTACCAGTGTCGTTGTCCTTAGATGTGTGCTGTCTTAACTCATCCAGTGGACTGATTAATGTCTACCAGTGTTGTTGTCCTTAGATGTGTGCTGTCTTAACTCATCCAGTGGACTGATAAACGTCTACCAGTGTCGTTGTCCTTAGATGTGTGCTGTCTTAACTCATCCACTGCTTATGACGAGCTTGACGAGCTATATTTATGGGTCCACTCTGCTTATGACGAATATGACGAGTTATCAATTAGCTTTAATAACTATAAAACAAAAAAGTATGATTGCCGATTCGCCGTCCATAGCGCTCTATGGAAGGCCGCTATTCACAAAAAACGGATCTGGATGTTCCAGACCGGAAATGGGGGGGGCGGGACAACGACGCCTGTATCCTGTCTGCCGAAATCCCATCCTGTTTGATGTTATGCAACACCCACGCTGGGCTCAATCGGTTTCACTTTGGGAAATGGCAGGCTGTTGGGTTTTGTAGCTTACACTGACTGGATCGTATTGTGAATGGAATCGGTGAACCATCGCGCAATGGATTCGCGCACGCGCCCACGTTAAAGGTAGGCAAAATCCTGGCGGTGTGGACCCTCAGAAGGGGTCTTAAAATGGGGGTAAATGAGTTAAGGGCTTTGCACTCAGGACCGTTGCGTTTCTTTCCGTTTGCTGCATGATTAAAACACATAGGATTTGGTGTGCAAGGCTGTGTGGAATCCACACTGCAGATCCCAAGAGGACTCATAAAAGGAGTCGCATGCGACAAGACGCACAAATCGAACTGGGTTCGATCGGGGAAAAAAACGCACTGCCGCAGCCACCTGCCACATGGCAAATTCTGAGCTGGTGTGCATGAGGTCATAGAGAATCATTGTTTTCTTTTAAAAAATGGAATCGTGCGTTTTTTTCCGTTCAAGAAAAACGCGTCTGTGTGCAAAAAGGGCTTTACTCTGCCCTCCACTTGACTCTGAAAGATCTCTCTGTCTGGCCTCGCGTAGCCAGGCTTACTCATCTCCGAAGAGAAAAGCCTGGTGACAATAGAAGGCAGAAAGCGTTCAACTTCCGCCGTAGGAATTTCACCGGAAGCTGTATTTTTTTCACGGTGCGGTGTTCCTGCAAACGTATTCCCTGCACGAAATTAACTCTGGTCTACGTCTCCTGCTCCGTCGGTTGCGCTCGCAATAAACAATATACAAACAAAAACATTGATTCAAGCAATGTTACACCTATGAGGAGCGAGTTAAGAGCTACAATCTATTTTAGTTTTTTCGCTGGGGAATGTAAACAGACCCGCACCGCATGACGTAACGTCCGTTAAACGCAGACTTCCGCTAGAAATCTTGGAACACACCGGAAGGCATATTGTCTACAGCAGGGGTGGGCAACTTTGATGATGGCGAGGGCCACTATATTTCCACCTTCACTCCAGAGGGCCACATTGCATATTGCTACGTCCTACTTTGTCATATCTCATACAAAAGAAGCAAAAATAGCAGATCTACAAGCTCAAAACGCATCGCAGCAGATCTGCTATTTTTGCCTCTTTTGAATTGGAATCCTGAATTATTTTTTGTTATTTTTTAATTGGAATACTGAAATGTAACATTTTGATTCAATTTCAAACGCATTTAGTTAGCCTATATACTCATGTTAGGAATGATGATGGAAGCAGGTCATGTTTGGAATTATAACAGCTGAAATCAATATCAGCATCCCGGTATTAACCTGAGTGCCACATTAAGTGAAGGTGGGGGCCACATGTGGCCCCCGGGCCGCCAGTTGACCATGTATGGTCTACAGGGTGGTCTGGCTCCCACGTTTATCTACGTGTGTGTGCGTGTGTGTGTGTGTCTGTGTGTGTCTCTCTCTCTCTCTCTCTGTGTCTGTGTCTCTGTCCAGGGGTTGTGAGGTGGCCCTGAAGATCATCAAGAGCATGGAGCGCTACAGGGAGGCTGCCCGCTCAGAGGTGGAGGTCCTGGAGGAGATCAAGAAGCTGGACGATGACGACAGATTGTGAGTGACAGGGAGGATGGACCAATCAGCAGCCTGGCACTGACCCTGTCTGTGACACTCGCCCAGGGAGGGGAGGGGAGGGGGAGGGGCAGGGGGGCAGGGTATCTTGGTTGAGTGAAAGTTAACCACTAGAACCCCAGAAAAAACGTAATGTCAAACATCTGACCTTTTAATCCGAGGCACCCCTACATTATAATTTTTACTCCCAGCACCTTATATTTATAGCATATCATCGTTGTCGGGTGGAAACCGTTGGTTTTGTATTTATCATTTATAAAATGTACTAAATTAGTGAAAACAGCAGATCTACAAGCACACTGTCTGCTTGTAGATCGGCTGTTTTCTCTAGTTTTGTGCGACAGTCTTGTATGATGAAGCAGGGCTTTGCTTTACCAAAAGACGTACACATTTGAAACTTGGAGATAGAAGGTTTCTGCCCGACAGTGACGATATTTTAGTGATTATGTTGTGAGGAAAATGTTGAGATAACAGCCATTTTGGTTAGAACTGACTGAAAATAACATTGTACTTTTATATTTTTTCAAGTGTCCAAATAAATTCCAAATATTATCAAATGATCTCGCGGCACCCCTGGACTGCCCTCACGTCACCCCAGGGTGCCCCGTCACCCCAGGGTGCCCTGTCACCCACTTTGAAAACCCCTGTTCTAAGCAACTGCTGTAACTCAGCAGAGCTGGGAGACACAACAACCAGGTCATCCGCATACATTAAATGGTTAACAAGCCTTGAAAAAGCACAGGTGATATTATCCCACCCTGTTTGACCCCATTAGTCACTAGAAATGGCCCAGCTATAGTATCACCCCATCTTACTTGCATGGTTTGATGGGAGTACCAAAAATGTAAAACTCTTAACAGTTCTACTGCCAGATTTATTATTTATTTATTGGGGCTGGTGCCAGCAAAAAGCAGCTTACCTTTGCAAGGTTATAGAAAAAGATCTATTGATTATTTTCAAACATTTTTTTTTCTCCATTGGACATTATATGTGTGCTTTAGCCAAGCTGGCGGCAGATGGCAGCCTTATGCAAGGGATTGATGTGAATTGGGCCGCTCTGGCTTGCCGTCCATTCAGAGCATAGAAATTCATTTCTAGATCAGATCCACAGAAAACAGACAGGAAGTGATTTGGGACATCATTGATGTTTACGTGTGGTGGAGATTTGAAAGCAGCATTACGGGAGATGTTATTACTGTACACAGCGGCGCGACCCCTCATCAGCTTACAGTGCTCAAACAAGGTAAAAAGAATGAGCCGTATTGGCAGCGCGCTTGGGTCAAAATTGGGGCGAACGGGAACGTCCGAAGCAGTAAAAGAGTTAGTAGGAAGGAACCCCTCGCTCTCTTAGTTTTGCAAACAGTTTGCCATGGTTAAAGCGGTCAAAGCCTCGAGAGGCATCCAGGAAGCACGTAAACATGGTGGAATTATGTTTATTGTACTAACTGACTGCCTCTTTTGGAGCATATACACACATGCAGTGATGTTAGTTACTAGGTTTTCAATGTAATGGGTCCCGGGACCCACAGGTGGTCATTCAAATGGGTCCCAGAAAAGTTTTATGAGTCCTCAATACAATGTTTTCGAGCGCTGTGAGCTTGTAGGCTGTTTGCCTATTTCTTATATTTATTTTACAATTTGGCTAATGTTTGAACTTAGGCTACAGACACCCATTTAATTATATTTATATCACTGGGACCCCAATTTATATTAAATATTAAAATACTAGAGTACAAATGGAACAGGTCCATTTGGTTCCATTTGTTCACCGAGTTACAGACCCATAAAGTTCTATTTGGTTCCTAACTATCATTTATCTGGGGACCCCCTGGAACTCCCTCAAGGACCCAGGACCCCACTTTGAGAACCACTAGTGAAAATAGTTTTTAGCTGTTCCAGGTTTAACTGATAATAAATATTTACAGTGTTTATCTTACACAATACATTAAAAAACGAATTCAACTATCTAAACTAATATAGAAACTTAAGTAGAAGAAGTAAATTATTTTAACATGGACTCCAATGGAGGCGCATCCCCGGGACCCCAGGACCATGACATGAATGAGTCCCTGGGCGACTTGAATGAGTTTTTGGTGCGGGATGCGCACGTAATGACATCACTGCACATGTCAGTGCCATGTTTACTTTTAAACCCACATTGCTCATCAGTGGAGACTAAATACGTTTGCAGTCTTTCAAGTATTATTCTATCTAGCACTTTTGGCAGAACACTAGCCAAGGCAGCAGGTCTGTAGTTGTCAATGCTAGAGATTTCCCATGCTTTTCCCTTGACTACAGGCACTAGCAGAACTGACATCATATAGTCCCTCCACTGTTTAGTACAGGCACTAGCAGAACTGACATCATATAGTCCCTCCACTGTTTAGTACAGGCACTAGCAGAACTGACATCATATAGTCCCTCCACTGTTTAGTACAGGCACTAGCAGAACTGACATCATATAGTCCCTCCACTGTTTAGTACAGGCACTAGCAGAACTGACATCATATAGTCCCTCCACTGTTTAGTACAGGCACTAGCAGAACTGACATCATATAGTCCCTCCACTGTTTAGTACAGGCACTAGCAGAACTGACATCATATAGTCCCTCCACTGTTTAGTACAGGCACTAGCAGAACTGACATCATATAGTCCCTCCACTGTTTAGTACAGGCACTAGCAGAACTGACATCATATAGTCCCTCCACTGTTTAGTACAGGCACTAGCAGAACTGACATCATATAGTCCCTCCACTGTTTCTGTTGATTTTCAAAAGTTAGACCCTCCCTCTCCTCCGAGGCTCAGACTCATTGGCTTGGTTCTGCCTAAACCAGATAAACTTTAGCATCATATGACAACACCAGACCAAGAGAACCAGTCTGCTCAGAGAGTGGGCGGGTCTATGGGCTGGAGCCAGGCAACAGGGCAAGTAGTACTGAAGCTCTGTGGCTGGAGTGTTCAGCTGTTATCTGATCAGGGAGCCAGTTTCCCTACAGCATTTCTGAGTTCATTCCGGTCTAATGACTACTTTATCATGAGACAACACACCAACACTAAAACCATCACTTTAAACACAGTTAACACAATGACTGCCACCTTTAAAAATCGACTTACCCAGTTCCCTGCCACACACTTTTTACACCTTTTTCTTGATGTCTCTATGTCTCTCTCTCTCTGTGTGTCTATGTCTCTCTCTCTCTCTCTCTCTCTCTCTCTCTCTCTGTGTCTCTATGTCTGTCTCTCTCTCTCTCTCTCTCTCTCTCTCTGTGTCTCTATGTCTCTCTCTCTCTCTCTCTCTCTCTCTCTGTGTCTCTATGTCTCTCTCTCTCTCTCTCTCTCTGTGTCTCTATGTCTCTCTCTCTCTCTCTCTCTCTCTCTCTCTCTCTCTCTCTGTGTCTCTATGTCTCTCTCTCTCTCTCTCTCTCTCTCTCTGTGTCTCTATGTCTCTCTCTCTCTCTCTCTCTCTGTGTCTCTATGTCTCTCTCTCTCTCTCTCTCTCTCTCTCTCTCTCTCTCTCTCTGTGTCTCTATGTCTCTCTCTCTCTCTCTCTCTCTCTCTCTCTCTCTCCCAGTGCCTGTGTGAAGATGCTGGAGTGGTTCGACCATCACGGTCACGTGTGCATCGTGTTTGAGCTGCTGGGTCCTAGCACCTTCGACTTCCTGAAGGAGAACGACTTCCTGCCCTTCACCCTGGAACAGATCAGACACATGGCCTTCCAGATCGTTAAGGCAGTCTGCTGTGAGTACACTACTAGTCTAGTCTACTAGTCTACTGTACTAGTCTACTGTACGTACTAGTCTACTGTACTAGTCTACTGTACTAGTCTACTAGAGCAGATCAGACACATGGCCTTCCAGATCGTTAAGGCAGTCTGTTGTGAGTTCACTACTAGTCTAGTCTACTAGTCTACTGTACTAGTCTACTGTACTAGTCTACTAGTCTACTAGAGCAGATCAGACACATGGCCTTCCAGATCGTCAAGGCCGTCTGTTGTGAGTATAAGACTACACCACTACACCCTTCTACTGTAGACTAGTCTACTAGACTACTAGTCTACTGTACTAGTCTACTAGAGCAGATCAGACACATGGCCTTCCAGATCGTTAAGGCAGTCTGTTGTGAGTTCACTACTAGTCTACTGTACTAGTATACTGTACTAGTACTGTACTGTACTGTTCTGTACTGTACTGTACTGTACTGTACTGTACTGTACTGTACTGTACGCTACTGTACTGTACTGTACTGTACTGTACTAGTCTACTGTACTAGTCTACTAGAGCAGATCAGACACATGGCCTTCCAGATCATTAAGGCTGTCTGCTGTGAGTATAAGACTAGTCTACTCTACTAGTATACTAGAGCAGATCAGACACATGGCCTTCCAGATCGTTAAAGCAGTCTGTTGTGATTATAAGACTAGTCTAGTTTACTACTGCAGCTACTGTATTGATTGTTGTTGAGTACATAAACTAGTATACTACTACTGTATTGATTGCTGTTGAGTACATAAACTAGTATACTACTACTGTATTGATTGTTGTTGAGTACATAAACTAGTATACTACTACTGTATTGATTGTTGTGAACACCAGGACTGTGATCATGGTTAAATGGTTTTGTGTTCTCAGTCCTGCATCGCAACAACCTGACGCACACCGACCTGAAGCCAGAGAACATCCTGTTTGTCTGCTCTGACTATCATATGGAACACAACCCTAAGATGGTAAAATAACTACCACTCTACCACTCCTAACTCTAACACTATCACATGGAACACAACCCTAAGATGGTAAAATAACTACCACTCTACCACTCCTAACTCTAACACTATCACATGGAACACAACCCTAAGATGGTAAAATAACTACCACTCTACCACTCCTAACTCTAACACTATCACATGGAACACAACCCTAAGATGGTAAAATAACTACCACTCTACCACTCCTAACTCTAACACTACCACATGGAACACAACCCTAAGATGGTAAAATAATACTCCTAACTCTAACACTATCATATGGAACACAACCCCAAGATGGTAAAATAACTACCACTCTACCACTCCTAACACACCTAAAACAATAACACTGTCACATGGAACACAACCCTAAGATGGTAAACTGACCACGCCCACCACTCCAATATGCCACTGTTCTAGTTTCCAGCGTTGTGTGTTCCCCTTAAAGTACAACTTTGTTTTTTCTATTGTTTTAAAGATTTTAATGATTTTGTTTTCAGTGGT